>NC_041373.1:4647248-4990998 GCF_900634415.1 Cottoperca gobio
GGTACGATCTGTGAGGGAGCCGTTATAACCGAAGATGCACTTCTGGGATGCTCGGCCTGTCAGTCTGGATTTCTGCTGTTTTAAAGAGGAATGAGAGCGGGATGGATTTGATTCATAAATAGCTGATATCTCTATTATAACCCCTGTGTACGGTTGGGGATACAGAGAAAGTCTTCTATCTTGGTATATGTAGTTTTAGATTTACTGGAAATTCATTTGAGAAACCTCCATGAAAACGAGGTGCACAGAGTACGAGCACAACGAAATGCAGTTAGCATCGAACCAGAAGTGCAAAAGAAGCAGTAAAGTGCAGTGGGATGTACACGTATAATACAGGAGGTGGATATATAAATATGTGAAAATGTCAGGGTAATTCATCACATTCCTGCACATTCAAATATTGCCATAAATTAATCCTGCTCATTGATGAGGTGTAAGAAAGATAATTATTTGTAAAGAATATGTATTACAACTAATATAGACTCAATTTTCTTCCTCAGCTCACTGTCCTCACTGTGGGAGCTGTCCGTGGTGCTGAAACACCAACACAGGTGCTTTATTATGGGGAAGCACTCACACTCCCTCCTCATCTACTTCTATTCCAGCTGGCTCAGAGGACATAATACCCATTAGGCCTGCCTGCCATGTATTTTATAAACAATGTAATCTCTCTGATAAAACACAACTTTCTCTGTGAAATGTCGCTGCAGAGACAGAGATCCAGGCCTGGGGACGGAGGAGATCTAAACAGGTGTCACACTACATCATCTATTGCATTACTCAGGCCTACATCAGAGCAGGATATGCGTGGAAGGCTAGATCGATAGTATCGATAGTAACAATCAATGGGTGGACCAGTAGGTAAAACACAGGTTACAGGTTTGAGTGGGAAACGTTTTAGTAAAATGAAGCTTGAGGATTCGGTCATCATCGTCATGATCAGGGTTTCACAGAGGAGGTATATGCACTGTTTTACTAAATGAGCACACGTCTGTTGAATATTTGATAAACAGCCGAAAGAGCATTTATATATTTATTTATTTATTCATAGACCAGATACTTGATTGTGCTCCTTTCAGAGATACGGCTATTTTCTTGTCATACTATATTTAGTCTACTTAGGACTAATGTTTTTACCTAAAATATAATATAATATAAAGAAAAAAACGTAGTTGGTTTTGTGCCCAAAGACTATAATATAATAAGAAAAACTCACTTCTCAGCCAAACGTTTTGACTGATTTTCTAAATTTCCTCAGATTTGTGCTTCGGCAAGACCAGAAGACATTTCCACCAACAATTAAACATTGCAGTTGCCGCCACACATGGGTTGATCAGTAAGTCTATAAAATGTAAATTGTATGTATAATCTACCAAACCCCAAGAGGACATCTTCAAATTACTTGTTTTATCCGGAAAACAGCACAAAACCAAGATATTTAATTTATTATGATACGGTATAATGAAAGGAGCGTCTGGGTATCAGCTATGCTGGTGGCCCAGTACCAAACCAGTGAATGATGCAGAGTCACAGTTCAGTTACAGTACAAAGCAGCAATCAGTCAGCACATTCTGCACACTTGGACATTTCTGAACGGCAACAAAGTGATGTACGGTTGTAAATAGGCAGAGTGTCCTTCAGCAGGAAGCTTTAGCAACACATCAAATCCCTACTGCCTCCAGAGCTGCTCAATTTACCCTGTCCACCCTGCAGGGGGGCAAACAAAGAAAGAATTTCCCTCAAGGATCAATAAAGATTTACGTTTCATTAATATTTCATGAAGTGTGCCTCGTGTCTTCCAGTTTACACTTGAGGGGCAAGGAAGCTGAAGGTCTGTGATGATCAGGGAGCCTCACTTCAGTAAGGTTAGTGTACTGTAACAGATGGGAAACTAAATAATACACCAGATGTGGGACCTTTTATGGACTCAATCTGGATTCATTGAAATAGTACTTTCTGAATGAATCCATAATGGTGATAATTGTTAACCCTATATCTGATCTACAGTATTTAACCGATACTGCCTGTCTACAACTCAAAGATGCTCAGTAACATGAGGTAATATTGATTCCCGATCAGGTTTAAATGGTGATGTTCAATAAATCTCTGCAGTTTAGAGACACTAAATGCAAAGTGCTGAAGCTTGTCAATGCACTGATGGCTTCTCTTTGTGTTGCATCAAGCCATTAAAGTATCAAAGTGGGGTGTATGTTTGTGTTCGTGTGTGTGTCTGATCAGCCGCTGTAACCTTCTAGGTTGACAGGAACTCACTTTAATCACTTAAAATAATTCAAACAGAGGTGGAGACAAATCAGTAGAAACAAGTAGTTTTTATACAATCAGAGGCTGTTATTCACACACACACACACACACACACACACACACACACACACACACACACACACACACACACACACACACACACACACACACACACACACACACACACACACACACACACACACACACACACACACACACACACTCTCAGAGTGCAGAAGCTATTAGAAATCAGAGCCATGTCTGCAGCAGCCTCACTTATGGGAATGATTATGTTCTGAACAAGCTGTTCTACAGAAAGAAAAACAAAAGAAATCCTTCTGGCAGACACTCACAACTTAAGACCACCGCAGTTCTTTTATCTTTTAAGATCAGTGTTGAGTGTTGGGGAGGTTTTGAGGTGTGGATGAGGAGAGAAAGCTTTTAGACGTTGTTCAAATGCTGTAAATGGCATGAATCCAATTTGGAGCCACAGCTGTGTGCCCTCCACTTCTTCAGCCTGAGCATCATTTATTCTGTGTGCTTCTCTTTCAATCAAAACATCAACCTCTACTGTACATATTTGAAAATGATGCAACCTCTGAATTGATTTTCTCTGTTCCTCTATCCTCAAATCCTATTGCTGTCTTTTCACTGTAACCTAGTTTTCTTCTCCGTATGAAGGACCTACCTACCTCGAGCTATGTACATCTGCTCTTAACCTACGTCCCTCCAAGCTACAGCCCGTCTCCCCTGGGTTTACCTGATCTTCCAGCTCTGCGCCCGAGTCCTCCAGCACCTGAACTGTTAGTTTAGCGGCAGCCTGGAGAGAGGGAAGTCCACTGGGCTTTCACACACACTATGTCCTGCTTCCCCGTCTGTTTTGTGTCCATACAATTAGAGTGTGCCTCTGTATGCGCAGCCGGGAGCCCACTGAGGGATGTGGAATGGATAACCCTGGCCCTGGGAAAGCAGCCAGCACTGCCAGTAAAGTCCCCCCCTCCACCACCACCACCACCACTCATATCAAGCCCTGCCTTCCCTGGGCTGTGATGTCATCCCTATAGCGGCCACCTATGCAGCAGTCAGCGCCAGAGGAAGATCCAAGTTACAGGACAAGCACCCTCCTTTCCTTCTCTAACTCACTTTGTTGTTTTGCTTTCACATTCCCATTCTTCAGCTTCATCGGGCTACTTCTCTGCCTCCATCCTTTCAATATTCTTGCCCCCACATCCCTTCATTAAAAACATCCACAGCTCCCTCCAACAAACACAAACAAAATATAACAAGATATGACCTAGCAGCTCCCGCTCTGTGCAGCCAAAATACTACTTTAATACAAATGTAAATTACAGATGAAAAATTCACTGAATGACTGAAACTGCATATCAAGTAGGGCCGTTATAAAAAGATACCTCTAATATGTAAGGCTGCAACTAATTATTATTATTATTAGCATGATCAAAATAGTTTATAAAGATACATTTTTCAATTTTCCAGGGCCAAAGTTGACAATTTAAATGAGCTTGTTTTGTATCCAAATAAGATATTACATTTATTATATTCGTTTTAATATTAACATTAACATTAACCAACTACTTCATGTTCGGCATTTTTGGTCACATATCTGTCGATCAACAACTGAATGAATCAACTAATTGCTTCAGCGTCATACTTGTACAGTAAATTAAAGTGGGTCCAGAAAGCTATGCAGCCAAACATTGTTCTAGCCGAGATCACAAAGTATCCAAATATGCGAGTCAAATAATGCACAAAACATCAAAAACATTTCCAATTTCTGGAGTGATGTCGCCACAAAAAAAGAATTATTTTGGGTTTAAAATATTTCTGTCAGTTTAAACATCATGTAGCTGAAATGACGAGCTGAACCCGGCTGATACTCAGTATGTATGACACTGTAAGACCGATCTTAAAGCTACTTCAAGAAAACAACATGTGGTTAAAGACAATTCTGGTATTCTTCGCCAAAAGTCTTATTTTTACAATTTTGACCATTGCGTCCAGTCAGCAGTAACTCACAACCTCAACAACATGCAGCTGTTGGTCAGAAGAAGATCCTTATGTTTAGTTTGCTACAATAGCTAATCCAGTGGACTCATTTCTGTGTTTATGTTGTGCAGAACTCAGAGACAAGCATTTGAGATGATTTATGTAAAATTGGATAAGTAACATATACAATATATATGTAATATTTGACACAATTTAAGAATCTCACGTTGCATGTCCCCATACAGGATGTGTGGCCAGTCTCCACCTTTCCTGAATGGTAAATGGACTGCATTTATACAGCGCTTTTCCAATCTTTGTGATCACTCAAAGCGCAACAGATGTCAGCATTCACCCATTCACACACATTCATACACTGACCCTCCGACCGGTGGACGACCACTCTACCCATAGTCAGAATGGCCTGGATTTAAAAATACCAGAATTGTCATTTAAAATGCTAGCAAGTCAAGATTTAAGTGCCTTGGTCAGCTCCATGACAATAGCTGACAGATTACTGACCGACATTTTAAGAGAAAGTTGTTGTTGTTGTGCATTTGTGCACAGAAACACACTCCGTCCAAATTAGGAAATTATTTAAAAAGACATTTTATTCACAAATGAATCTGTCAGTTCAAAATAGAATACTGGTATTCTAACATGTGGTTTGGAGTGAGTGTGCGAGTGTGAACATTTCTCAGAGAACAGAAAATACAAACTGTGGTTCCTACTCTGTAGCTAAAGAGAGACGTGAGAGAGAATAACAAGCTTTATTTTCTTGTTTGGTCATTTGTTTCAAACCAACTTCTGCAGAGACTAAAATGCTGAAATGGAGAGAGGCAATTTATGCAATTCAATTAATGCACTTTGAAAAGGGCAGGAGGGCTTTACAAAACCAAGGTAGCCATTGCAAGAGCGGCAACTGAGACTCACTTAAGCCTTTTTACAGGATATTTATAGGCGTCTATGTTATGGAGGTTTCAAAAACAATACTCACTATGATGTAACTCTAGAAAATGATTAGGCACTGTAGGAGTAAATCCTTTTTGATTCACTGCTGGAAACAAGAGATGGGAAAGCCGGAGGCTGCTGCACCTTTTGGTAGCCATAGAAACCACCTGAATGACAGGCCAGTAGCTGCTTATGCTGCATAATAAAAAATAGCCATTGACTTTGCAGTGATTTCTGATTATTTCACCATGATACGAGAAACAATGAGGCAATCTGCCCCATTCATCATCTCCCATAATCCTCTTCTTTCCCAGAATGTATTGGATAACACCAGCTACTCCTTCTGCTCCAATTAGAGGAAGCCTCTGCTCCCTTCCCTTTCACCTTTCACATTCACTTCTGCCTAGCACCTTTATATGTACTGCACCTTTAAACTCAACTGACCTGATCCTCTGACCTGAGCAGCTGAGAGAAACAAATGTTAGACCTGTACATCCATGAACTATATTTACACACTGATTGACGTTATTTTTCTCCAGCTTGCTTTAAAAAAAAAATCCAAAACCTCAATAAACACACAAGGAAACACACAGCGTTGACAATTGCGGATGAGGAAGATTGCATAATGTGTACGTGGTCCATCAACGTATACTGATTGTCTAATAGCCAACAATAAGATAGACATGTGTAGGCGTTTAACAGCAACCGGTAGTGTTTATGCAAAAACGAGCAAACAGTGTTACATTAACATCATTAGCAGGATGTTAGCGGCGGAATGTCGGCTCACCTGAGCTGAAATGGGAGCTGAGTGCAAAGCCGGAGCTGAAAATGCCTGAAGACATCATCACCAGGAGCACCAACATCTTCATGACCGTTGTGGCAAAAACAAAAGTACAACTGCAGGGCTCAGGGCAAGAAACCAGGCAACACTATTTCTTGAACACAGATTCAATTCTTCTTTCCGAACCGGCCTCTGGTGTTCTCTCAACGCGCCCCTCCATTTCGCACCGGTGTGATTAAGACAGACGCTGACTGCGCGCACTCCTCCTCCGGTGTAAAGTCACCGCAGGCCGAGGCAGGTTTTAATCTATTTTCCTCCTGAACTCTTCAATCTAGACTCACTGCAGAGGAGGATGAGGAGGAGGAGGAGGAGGAGGGAGTCTGGGCGACAAAAGTCCTGTTTAATAACAGTCAAGTTGATCCAGAATTTTATTTCCCCTTTCTGGCTGCAGCGAATAGCGCACAGCTTCACGCGCCACCTGGATGCGGTCACATCATCTGAAAGCTCTGACCGAAAGAGATCAGACACGTGATAAACCTCTGCAAAAAAATCAAAACAAATCAAAGGTTCAGTTTTGTGTCAGAGCTGCCCCGAGAGCTGTCCGAGGTGCTGACAGCAAGAGCGCCATCTTGCTCGGTAATGCGCCCAAATAGAATTTATGGAGCGGTTTTTGCGCTCTGTCTGCAGGGGGAGGGGGCTGTAAGAGGCTGTGGATAGGCTACTTCGCTGCTTGATGTTCAGCTGACTGAAATATACAGTGCAGAATCTGAGAGTGGGAAAAGGTGTGGAACAGGAATCTATTTTCGCAGTTAAAAAGACACTTTCTATTTTGTATTCCGAGGTGGCAGGCTGAAATCTTCAACGACAAAGCAAATGTTTCTGACTTTACTGTACTGCATTGTGTGTTTTGTACTTCTGGAGGCAGAGCCTGCAGCAGTCTCTTCCTCTGCCTCAGTTAGATAAGATGAGATATAAAAAAATTCTCCGGGGTTGTGATGTAACACCGGGGAAAGGCACACAGCGGGACTTGGCTCTCCGGACTATCCCCACTCTAATCCTACTGTTCATACATGTTGGAAGAGGCACCCTCCCCCACCGGCAACATTCATCCTCTCCCTATCCCCCTCCTCCCCTGCCTCCCTCATCCTCTCTTCCCATCAGATTGGATTCTGGCAGCAGAGGGAGTCAACTTTTCTTTGTGCAGTTTACTTGCTTACTATGATTGTGATTATTTTACCACACAGAGCGACATATGTGACCGACTGAGCTGCCAATAAAGGTTCAAAATGATCTTTCTCAGCACAAGTCCAGCGTTTGTCAGAGTCTCCATCATTCTTACTGCGCACGATGCTCTTTGTTGCACGGATGAATAGTTATGTAATGTATCATTTATAATTAATAGACATATATAGTCTCAAGGGTTTTCTGCACTCTATGAGAACAAGCCATCCTGGCAGCTTAAAGACAAAAACAAAAAATGGTGATGCAAGTAAGCAATTATGAGAAAAGTCAATGTTTGCAAAAGGTCATTTAAGAATGCTCTCTCCATTTATGCATTTTTGTCAACTCAATCAGCTGACTGTGTACTCATAACATAAGCTGCATTGAATTATTGTACTGGAGATGTTTGAGGCAAAGACAGTTTTAACTACCTCATATGTGGCGCGGTACTTTAATCTGAATCATATATTTGTTTTATCATGGTTTTGTATGAAAATCTTGATCCTAAAAGTAACTACAGCAAATAAATGTAATTGGGTAAAAAAACAATGTGGGGGAGTAGAAGTCACATAAAATGAAAATGCTCAAGTTCTGTAAACCTATAAAATGTAGTTAAATCAAATCAAATGTATTTATATACCGGTAGCCTAATATCACAATCTGTGCTTTACAGACTGTACAGCATACGACACCCTCTGTCCTTAGACCCTCGCGCCGCACAAGGAAAAACTTCCTAAAAGAAACCCCACAATTAAAGGGGGAAAAATGGAAGTTAAGTTAAGTGAAATACTTTAGTAAATGTACTTAGTTACTTTTTACCACTGGTCTTGAAAAGACGTCTACATTTTGTTCTGAAAGGCTACTGACATGTATAACCTGCTAACAATAAGCGACAGTTTCCTTTCCCATTGCCAGTCGATGCCAGTATGGTCAGTTTAAAATGACCATAACATGTCATTAGAGGTTAAAGTTGAAATACTGGCTTCTCAGACAACAATGCTGTAGTCAGTATTCGGTCCTTTGAAGTTTCCATTCCGTTGCGGAAAGTCTGTTTGTGTTTTACATTGTATGACACGCCGTGTTGCAGTGTTGCCAGATATGAAACAAAGTGGCATTTAAACACAGCGTGCTGCAGGCATTGAAGCAAACTAATGAACTGGATCAACAGAGATCACGTTGGATTCTACCCGACTATTACTAGACTAGTGGTAAAACATGGGTAAATATTGGAGATGCTTTAGAAAGATGGAGACAGCTCAGAGCCCAGAAGGATTTTTAAGACAGATACAGAGTTGGCTCATTTTCTCCTGAACAGGTAAGCATTGAGCCTCAACTAGGGTTAGCAAACCTAAATCATTCATCAGGACTGCTGCTGGGGAAGTGCAGCAAGTAATTTCAACATTCGAGTACTCGCATTAAATTATCATAGAGTACTCGAGTATTTGATACACACAGCCGGGCAGTGAATTCTAACTCCAGAGTGTTTGTTGGGAGCAGGCCAGCCATGCATCTCACTCATATCGACTTTTTTTTTTAATCCACATGGTTAATCATTTTACTATAATTAGATTGCAAACGTATACATTCGTCATCAGTTGTCATTTTCAAAGTATAATGTTGCACTCCTCTTGAGTTTGTGTTGGTTAATTACCCTCGACCTGGCAACCTTTGAATCTGGGGAGGAGGGGTGACAACTCGCGTCTTTTCTTCCTTTTTCCCCTAATTATATTTCAAAATGTAGCTCCTGTGTTTGGATTCACTTACTTTATGGTCAAGCATGCACACCAAAGCTGAAACTGAAGGTGCACCTGCTGTAGATCGATGACAAAGTTAAAGAAAGAAACTACATTAAGTGTCCAATGAGACAGGATGTTGTCTGCACAGCAGCTTTACTGCGTGTTGGCATAGAATTTTGAGAAACTCTGCCACAGGGATGAATTGTTTTGATATTGTTTTGTATAAATTATGCAAAACACCAATTGAGAAAGAATATATTTTATAGATAGAGTTAACCATTTGCATTTTTTATGTTTGTACACACTCTTCCCTTAATTTGTCACCTGTCACACGAGACAGAGGACTAAACTATTAGTAACCATTACATCATTTAGGTCTTCTTTTGTGCATTACTAAATGGGATTTTTATTCTCTCATGTACCTTCAGAGACACTGAAAGCCGAGCAATGAGGAGAGGATGATGTATGGCTTGTCATTCCTGTCTTTGATTCCATTTCAGACCCACTTACTTTCTAATGGAATCACAGTTTGATGAATAAGAACTCACGGAGGAAGAGGAAGGTGGAAGGACACCGTCTATATTTTACATATAGGTTCCTATTTTTGGACATTTGATACCTCTGACAGGAATATTCCTCCTAAATCTTTTCACTCCCCCTCCACCTCCTCCTCCTCTTGTTTCACTGTCTCGTCACGTCATATTTCACTCTCTGATACATAGTGCATGTGTGCTGTTTCCCTGGAAACAGAAAGGAGAGGATAGGATGGATTTCTGGGGTGAGACGTGAGCAGAGAGGATTGTGCTTTCCAGTCACTTCACATCTTACATCGAATGTTATAAGCCTTAAGTTAACTACAGTACATGCCTGTGCTTTTATATTTATAATCAGCTAACTCAGTTTTGCACATGTGCTTATAATAACACACGTTCCCCCACAGAGGAGCGTCATGCAGTTCAGATCATGCTGACCGCTTTCTGACTATTTTGTGTCGAGGAAAGCAGAAAAGGAATCACACTGGAGGAATTCAAACAGCCGTGTGCCCCCTACATTTCCATCCTCAGTCCACAATTCAGCGCCCGTCCCTGGGGGGGAAATGAGAGGATAGCAGGGGCACGGAGCAGGCTTCAGGCCCAGCTTTAACAGCTCCCTCTGGAGCCTCGGTTACTCTGCGCCCGGGCAGCTGCACACGCTGAGTCCCTCCTCTCTGGTTTCACTGTGGGGCTTGTAAAGAAAGCGACAGCCTCGGGACTCTGTCTCAGCCAGCAGCTCGGCCTGTTCCACTCCACCGAGCTTGTAACTCGGACACTTTAATGTCAGTTTAGGAATTGGCTTTTATTGCTTAGTTTACTGAGAACATTTTATGATTGCTTGGCTTTGTGAAAACCTTTCTGAACTATGTTGGATACGTTTAAAATTGCTTTGTGGTCAATCTGATAAATAATGCTGCGTTTAATGGTTCCTGAGGAGCTGACACTTGAGATGAAGCCAAAACGTTGACATGCTGTGAATAGAAAAAGCTTAAAATGGCTAAATTGAATCATTTACTTTTAACATATGTTCTGTTTCAGTATATGATAATGCTCAAATAATGATCCAAGTATCCATTGTCCTATGGCAGTGGTTCCCAACATTGAGGCTCTCTTTAAAAGAAGCAACGGGGGTCTACTCATGACCCATGACCCCCTCATCGCGTGGTGATAGTGTGGACATGTGCATAATTGTGAGAAGAGAGGGAGATTTGTATTTGAACGAGTTTTACAGGTCTAAAACTGTGAGATTAACCAGCCTTTTGAAGAAAACAGAAAATATATCCATCCATCCATCCCTCCATCCCTCCATCCATCGTCTACCGCTTATCCGGAGTCGGGTCGCCGGGGCAGCAGCTCCAGTAAGGAACCCCAAACTTCCCTTCTCCGGGTCACATCCTCCAGCTCCAACTGGGGGATCCCGAGGCGTTCAGAGATTATTGAAACAGAAAATATATTCTCTGATAATTAAGGTATTTTTTGTCCTCTGAGTCCTAAATGTCAGATGTGAATACATGTGCAACCTGACAACACTTAAAAACAAATTAGTATTATATAAAAAGTTTTCTAGGAGACACAGTTGGCATTTGTCAGAATAGGATTTCTAACTCACGTGGCTTTATATGAGCACACACGCAAAAAGAGATGCAGTTAAAAGTTTTACCCTCAACAGTGACAATAACCAAAATCTACCAAATATAACTTTCAGTTCACTTTCAGTACATTTATCTAAATGCACATTATTTCTTCCTCTGAGCTGATAACTCGCCCAAAAGACAACAATATGGATATAACAGTTTAATGCAGAGCCTGGAAATTGGCTCGCATAGTGTGAGAATGTGAGTCACTGACACACTCAAACAATAAGATGAAGTACTTTGCACACTGGTTAGACTCAGCAATAATACATCTGCAGAGAAGAAGAGACTCTCTACATGTGCAGAGCAAAGAGCTGAGATTGGTTGAGACTGTTCTTTGAAGAGTCCCCCTCCTGCATGAGCAAATAAATAGAGGACGGACAGGGAGAGCAATCAGGAAGTCTAAATGTTTGTCTGTCTGTGTGTCTGTGTCTGTGTCTGGGTTAAAGTTGCCTCTGAATCCTGCAGGCAGAAGCAATGTCCATGGGGAAAACAAAGTGATTAAGTCTCAGACATACAGTAACAAACTCAGCAGGGACAGAGAGGAGCTGGGGATTGTGCTCTGACTGCAGGGAGACAGATAAAGTCCCAGTCGTTTAAAAAGAGTCCGTCATGGTGATTCCAACAAAAGCCTTGTTATGTTGCTTCTGGAAACAGCAGATTGTTAATTTGTTGAATTATATTTGAAAACTCATTTTTCTTGTTTACAAGTTAAGTGCCTGTCGGCTTCCCCACAGTCCATTTCTCCTCGCAACTAAAGGAATTTAACTGTTTTGTCTTCTTAGTTTCTAAAACCAACCACAGGAAGGATTGTAAACGTGCAACTTTGCAAGAAATGACGTTGAATATTGGTGAATTTGCATGATTTGATGTGCTCAACACCATTTTGCAAATCATGCTACAATACATTGTGTTTGTGAAATGTACTTTCCCTCACAGGCAGCCACTGGCTTCCACTTGTGTCTGTATCGTTTCAGAATCAAACAGCAAGGTCTCCTGCACATCATCCTGCTCTGAGTCCGTCTGATTATAACGTATCCAAGTGGCCACTATCAAATCAAACGGCCTCTCTCCTAAACTGACACTCTTTACACGTCTGACTGTCCCGACTCGGTCTCTAGGACATTATAACACGTGTTACATGTTTTAAGCTCAGCGCTCTTCCTTTAGTTACTCTGTATGCCATCGTTTCTCCCCGTTCATTTGTGGAGCCATTTTTCCTGCACTGCATCTCGCAGGAATACAAATGTATGCACATATTTTCACACACAGTGCAGTGCAGTGCAGTAGTGTTACACACTGTGACAGCATACAGCTTTGCATATTCACACATTAGTAAGTTGTCTGTGAAACTTGGGTGTGCTAACCCACCACGTCTGTTAAATGTGACGCCTCAGCTAAATGAGTCGTTACGGAGTCAATTTCAATTAGGCTCCAAGGCTTGTTGGACAACACCTTCAACACCCGAGTCAGGGATCTTAATGGGATTCATTACAATTTCTTTGTGTCTTTTTATTAAAAGGGTGGTGAGACTGACAGGTCTCTTTCCCTCAGTCGCACAAAACTTTACTCAATAAAAGTTTCCTGATTTCCAGGTCACTTGATGTTAAAATCTGGGGTTGTACACAAGCATGCTGTAGTTGTGTATGATGCTGTTGACTGATGAGCCGAAAAGACAGAACAAGGGTGGACCGTGAAAACAGCCTGGCAGAATAGGAAGGTTTTAAGTTTACATTTAGAGATTGCAACACTCCCAGCAGCTTAAAGGCTCAGCTCACCCAGATCACAAAACAACATGCTCTGAGTTGTAAGTAGCTGTGCGGATGGTCTCAAGCAGACAAAACATTGTGTGTGTGTGTGTGGAGGAAAGGGAGGGGACTAATCGCAGGCTTTAAACTGTGAATTGAAATTAAAAGAAATTAAATGTTTGCATGTCTATATTCACACTTCATGGACAAACAAAGGATTTATGATTTTGGAAACTGGCGGCGGGGATTTGTTCCCATTCAACAAAGTTGGAAACACACCATTGGTCATGCAGTGTATGAAAAAAACAACCCTTTCAGCCAGTATTTCTCAGATTCAGAAAATGAAATGTAGTTTCTGCCGTTCAAAGCCTCAAAAAATGACGTTTGAAAGAAGTCGTTTCCAGAAACTTCTGTGGATTATGCAGAGGAATGAAAATGCAGTTTCTGGAAAGACAAGGCGTTTGTAAAATGTACCAAAATGAATTCAAAAGTACATTTGTTAACTTAATTATTGTCATTTAGGTGAAGTGACCCTTCAACCTTTAGTGCTATTCACAGTATTCATAGTATAGTATTTCTTTAGCAGCCATTCCCATCTGTTCTGCTGCAGTCTTTTGAAAAAGATTTGAAACCCCTGCAGCTCTGAGTTTGTTACAAGTAACAAAGGCAGACTGTAAGGCCACAAGAATCTGATTTCCAATACACAGCAGGAATCCAACACAAAGCCTCTACATATATAATCCGACAGGCTTCAACGAGCCTGTAGACATAAATAATGTCTCCACGGACCACATTTGCACACAAATACATCTAACCTAGCTTCATGGGTCGTGCTGGACTGTAGGCAATAGCCCAGTGTTTCACCGCTCATACGTTATTTAACTCACGTTAGCACACACAACTGAGTTATATAACTGTAGCACAAGACTCAGCAGAGTTCCAACTGTCGCACTGAAGTGGTTTACTGTAGCGCTGATTTCTGACCAAAGTGGTGATGCTGTGTGTGGAACGCTTCTCAGCCTCCACTTCCTCACCTTTGAAGGGTAGCTACACATTTTAAAGGTTGGATATATTATTGGTCTCTGAAGTCAGGTTGAAGAAACAGTAGACTATAAAGGGTTCTGCATCTCAGAACAACACACAGCACTACCCACATGTCAAGGTTTTACTTTTCCGAGTAGCCTTACATCATGCTAGAAACAAAAGAGGAAAGATTCAGGTTAAAGAGTTTAAATACGAGATTAGATACTCAGACTATGAGTCTGATTGATCCCGCTGCAAAACCCTTCAGAACATAGATAGTAATGAAGCTGGAGTGTGAAGTAAGTCAGTTCTACTGAAGTAGAGATTTCTGGCTCAGAGTGTGAGAAGAAAACTGCCTTAAGACGTGTATTGTAAAATTCCTTACATGTTGCAAGACACTTCAGGTGAGTGAACAATGTAACTATTAATGTAGACCCCAGTTCATTACTTACAATAAAGACAATTATTGTTTGTACTACAAGTTTTCTGAAATTGTTTGTCTTTTTTTAATGTAGGAGAAATCTACAGACACAAATAGACAACGTTGGTCAAATAAACACTTAAATGTGTATCTGGGATGTTTTCTTTCCTGAAGTCTGAAAGAAACAAAACAGCCCAAAATCTCAAAATTGAGCCGTGCATAAAATAAACTGTTTTTGTCTCGTAGTAAGTCACGACAAATGCTGGATTGGACCCAAACACAGACAATTGAGGCAAACAGGGACAGTTAAAATATGTATTGCCGAAGTGAAGATATAATAATAATAATAATAATAATAATAATTATTAAGAAGAAGAAGAAGAAGAAGAAGAAGAAGAAGAAGAAGAAGAAGAAGAAGAAGAAGAAGAAGAAGAAGAAGAAGAAGAAGAAGAAGAATAATCTTTATTTGTATAGCACCTTTCATACAAGAATTGCAGCCCAAATTGCTTCACAGCAAAAATATAAAAACTTGTACAAGATTAGACAGAATAAGAGCATTTACTGTTATTTCACTTATTAGTGTGACGTAGCATTAAAAAGAGTATGAAATAGCAGCATACAAATGGTATAAAATAGCATTGGAAATCATGCAAGTTTCCCTATCTGTGCCGGGAAAACTATCAGAACTATATTTTGAAAGCATGAAATCAACAATGGACCCATGTGGCCTTTCAACTGGTTTACTCCCTTTGACTTTTTACGTTTCAACCGATAGCTAACAACAGGCAGGTTACAGAGATCCAGCAGCTCTACTGCAATAACAAAAAGTTACATACCTTCAACAATCTGAATGAGTGGAAATTATCTGGTTATACTGTATACTGCAGGGCTGACAAGGTAAAGTGGAAACAGGTGAGCATGTGGATGAGTGAGTCAGGTGACTTGAGGAAGTGGAAAGATCTGAGGGCATCTGGTGGACACATAGAGAACAGCAATGAACGAGTAGACAGTATATGGTTTGGGGAAGTGAGGATGTGGCCTCTATAAACGCTTCAAATACAGAAGAGAAGACACTTCATCCTGAGTGGGACATAAAGGCGGCTACCAAGATTCATTTCAAACTATCCAATAGTTGTTGAGATGTTTTAGTCTGGATGAACCAAGAGACTGCCATTTCCCTAGAGCCATGCTGCTAGACTTAAAAAACAATTATACAGTATTTCATATACAGAGAACTCTCAGAGACTCCGAGGCACTGACAGAAGTGCAGTGGGGTTGGACTTTACTCTCATATAAAGCTTTGAACCATATACTGGACAGCTGACCTCGAGAGAAGAAGACAAAGATCCTTTAATGAAATGACAAAAGCTGGCTAGAGGAAGAACTAAGTGAAAATGCTGCACATTATGTGTCCCCTTGCTTCAGATTATTTTAAACCAGTTATTTATGGAATCTTGCAGCACTAGTGCGTTCAGGAATGACTTGCACAACTTGCACAGCCTTTGCCACTGAAATATTACTGATGCACCAAACATTATGGATACTTTTCAAGCAGCGTGCCAAGGCCTGGCCTTGTGGTTGAAGCCCACCAAAAGCGAGGCTGTCCTCCAGCTCAACCCTGTTAACAGGCCTAATGTGGCAGCTGGTCCCTGTACATCTGGAGAGATGTGTCCTGTCTACTCTGCAGCAGCGGGAGCCAAGGTTTTAATGGAGAATGGCTCCGCCGGGGAGATCAAGACAGGTGCAAGGCCACTAGTGGCTGCTTCCTTCCCGTATATAAGAGACGGAGACAGAGGGAGGGTCGGCTGTGCTGTACCAGGAAATATGCATCTGGTGAGGAGCACTGGACAGGGTATGTTGAAAGGGGGAATTGGTAGATGGGATGGATCTGGTGACTGGTAATCATTTCCAATATTTCCAGAGCTGCTTTGCCTGATGTTAAACTCTTTTTCTCTTTAGCTTGATAGCTAAAGAGAAAAAGAGTGTAACATGTTAATGTTTCATAGGTGTGAACATGCAGTGGACTGGCTTTCTTTTCTGCCTCTTTCTCTTTAGAACTTTCAGACTGAGAGCAGAATGGTTTTGTTTGATCTACGCTGTGTCTGTATAACCTCTGGCCAATGAGAGAAAAAGCACACATTCATCTTGATAAGAAAGTGCTTGAAGTGCAAATGATGATGTGAAGTTGGTGCAGAGAGGAATGATGAAAGAAGCAGAGGAAACGCAGCAATGCTCTGCTTTATGTTGAGTAGCTTCACTCGCTGCTTTATCACTCTGCTGCATTCTGTTTGCACAACTCATTTGTGTATATATATATATATATATATATATATATAATTTCTGTCTCTGACTGAAATGACGTGTCCTCTGAGATTATTAAAATGGGGAACTGAAAAATCCATGACCTACCCCTGCATGAGTAACCCAGCTATGATAAATCACTTAGCAAGGTAATTGAGGTTGTGTTGATTCGGAGTGGGGCCATGTTTGGTGCCAGTGATGATTAACAAGCCTCTGAGTCTGCCAAGAAATGTAAAAAAAGAACAGTAGAGACACGTGTTGGAGATTCTGACATAGTGAAGCGGTAGATAGTGAATCAGCAGCACGCAACTTCCTGTCAGTCATCGGACGGCTGCATTAAAATGTCAGCTAATTATTTTAATTAAACATTAATCGAGCCAACGTACTGAAATGGAAAAAATACTCATATTGAAGAGCAGTACAGACAAGTCAAGAAAGGCTGCAAGTAACAATATTTGTTAAATGATCCATTAATCTGCAAGCTTCAAAGTCCAAGGTGATTTCTTAAAATGTTTTGTTTCGTCATGATTGAGAGGCTGAATTTTTGCCATTTTTGCATGAAAAATGTCTTTCATAATTATTCGATTATCAATATAATTCATGTTTCTTCTTCTGTCAAATGACTAATGAATTAATCTTGTCATATGTGTACGACACATCACAGCATCTGTCCTTTGACCCTTACTGGTCATGTTTTTCCTGTGTAGTATAACACTGTGTGTTGCACTCTGACAATAAATCATCCTCAAATCTTTGAATTCAGATAAAGAAAAATGAAGAGAAATGAGAGATAAAGGAAAGAAAGAAAAAAGGACTGAAGCAAACACCTTTTCATCTTTTTCCCAAAATGTCGAACTAGATTAATGTAATAACCTACAACATTGTCCTGGAAATTTTGTGTAAGAAAATGTAAATGATAAATTGTAGAAATGACTATCAGTCATTACTAATGTTCTTAGCTAGAAAACTGAAGTGGATGTACTTTCTTTGTCTTCCCCTTTGATTCAACTGTTGAACTGTCTGTGGATCCTCCTGATCTCCAGCTCTCCTGTTGGAGGACTGAGCAGAGCAGGACATCGACTGCATGCCATGGGAGATGAGAAAGCAGGGTGACAGGGTGTGTGTGTGTGTGTGTGTGTGTGTGTGTGTGTGTGTGTGTGTGTGTGTGTGTGTGTGTGTGTGTGTGTGTGTGTCATAAAAAGTGACCAGTATGATGAATGACGAGGTGCTCACGCGAGTCATGGCGATGATTTCACTGTCTGATGTCATTTTTTTTGTGGTTCTCTGAAGGAAACTTCAACTACAGCAGGTTTCTGGAGCACATGAGGCAGTTCAAGACCTCCGAGCAAAGAGAGGAGGTCATCAAGAAGGCCTTCATGATGCTCGACAAAGACGGCAGCGGCTACATTGAGTGGAACGAGATCAAGTACGAGCAACACTCTCAATTTCAAAGGATTTTTTCTTATTTTCACCAAATCCAAGTAAAAAGTCAAAAACCACAATGTATCTTTTCAACTTTAAATTATTAAAAAATGTGTCACAAATGAATAGTTTCATTTTTATTTTATTTTTAAAGACTCGGTTATTTTCTATATGAGCTGGTCACTGTAGTTTCTATCAATTGGGGACTATTTCCAGCGGCGGATTAATCCACATTTGGTGCTCCAGTGAGTATTTGTGGCAGCAGGACGGTGTGTGTGTGTGTGTGTGTGTGTGTGTGTGTGTGTGTGTGTGTGTGTGTGTGTGTGTGTGTGTGTGTGTGTGTGTGTGTGTGTGTGTGTGTGTGTGTGTGTGTGTGGAAGTCATAATAAACTACAGTGTGTGTTCATGGGAATGAAGGAACATGTCAGACAGTGTAACAGTTTGGCTCATTGGTGTGTTTTAACAATTTAACGATAACAGCTGATAAGGTCAGTATGTTAATTAGTGCAGTTGTTTTGTAGTTGTCAAATTGTGCACACAAAAAGACTAAATGACATTAAGTAGCTGATGCGACTGGCTCCATGGGTTTCCCTCTTCGTCTTGCAGAGTTCTCAGACATGGTGAAGAAACCGATGAAGTAGAGGTCACGTGGTTAATCTGAGCTCCAGAGTGTTACTACAGAAAGAGAGTGAAAGAAACTCCTCCTGGATTAAGACTCGATCTGGTGTTATCAGTGCAATTTGGTAAATAAAATAAAAATAACTAATAAAATAGGTTTGGGGTAAATGTAGGTTAGTAGGTGCAAGCCCACTGTTTATTATTATCAAGACACCGCACCGGTTTAAAACAGAAGCACAAATAGAAATCTGGAATCACTCTTCACCTTGTGACTGTGTTCTTGTTTTCTATTGGACATTGTGACCAAGAAAGTTTCAGTGATGCTTTATTTCACAGGTCCATCATTTCCTAATCATTTCATTGTGAGTTTCCTGCAAATAATGATTTAATTTGGTGCTAATTAAAGAGGAACTCAACAATACACACACTGTGAGCTAAACACTTTTGCTGACTGGAGTTGAAAGTTAGCAGCATTTATTTCGTCAACGAAAAACAATCACGAAAACATATTGTTGGAGACCTATTTTTCTTGACCTAAACATGTAAACTAAATAAAAAGCAAGCTTTGAAAATGAGAATTGTAACAAAATGTATTACATTTTTCACCAACAAATAAAAACTAAATGATGATGTGAAAGACGGATGGTAATGTTAGGTGAGCAGAAACAACACAGACAACTATTTAATCAAAATACAAAAACTAAATAAAAATAAGGGGCTAAAATGAACACTGTAGTTAAGTTGAATTCTGTGGCTCCTCCTTCACCGTGACAAAATAGCTGAGGTTTACCTTTATCTAGCTATTCTCAGTAAATATGCCAAGTATAAAAAAACAGAACTTTAGCCGACTTGCTCTTTTCCAAAACACAATATTAGTACATTAGTTAAGGAAGCTAATTCTAAAATATGTTTGTAAGTCAGTTGAATTGATATTGGTCATATATGTTGAACTGCTTGCATGTAAAGAAATATTTTTAAAAGACTATAACATCAAACAAGCAATTAATGGAATTGGTATTTAAATACTGTCTCCAGTATTGCCACTAGGACTAGTTCTGGGACTAGTTCAATAAAGTTACCAAACAAACCAAGAAAGACTCGCAAACAAATAACACAATAAAGTGCTCCCATCAAAAAAATACAATACAGTAATAGAGAAGACCGGATCACTTAGTTTGAATATGTATTAATTAGATATAGATATCTTCCATAACTGTAGCGTGCATGACATACAATATGTCAGATGAGTATTGAGTAGAACATTTTATTAGTCCAACATGCCTCAACTGGCACGAGGATGAAGTGACTGAGGGGGCTGTTATAAATTGCGAGGGGGCAATATTTGTCATGAAATAAAAATATATTTAACCATACAATAGCCTCAGAAAGGCTAAATAACAACAGCATAATCAAACTCATAGAATACAAAAATTCAGAGCGCTAAATTATAATAATTAATAATAGTTATAACAGACTCCAAATTGGACTCTGGCCCCCCCTCCCGCTTCATACTGGTGGAGAGCAGCGACTGCAGATGTGAGGGTCTATTTCACACGTTACCCTCTCTGCTGCACTGCCCTGCTGTCACCACTGGGGGCCAGCAGTGTGTAACTCTTCATGTCTTAGAGACGCTGTTGAGAGAACAGCAGCTCACTCCCGTCAGGTTTTATAAAGCTGCATCATAAATGGACTTTTTGTATCATGAATAAAAATGCAGAAATGACTTGGCTTGCTAGGTTTGTTTATTCATACCTCATTAAATGTTTTTTTTAAAAGGCTATGATAACACAGGATGAGCTCAGCATGGAGCAAATGCCCTATAATCACAATGTGAACTCATGCTGCAGTTGTTAAAAGTAGTCCATGTTGTCATACAGGAATAAGAGCCAACATTTGTTGTCACACGGTGGCAAGAGACACTGAACTATGTTGGATACGTTTAAAATGCTTTGTGGTCAATCTGATAAATAATGCTGCGTTTAATGGTTCCTGAGGAGCTGACACTTGAGATGAAGCCAAAACGTTGAACATGCTGTGAATAGAAAAAGCTTAAATGGCTAAATTGAATCATTTACTTTAACATATGTTCGTTTCAGATATGATAATGCTCAAATAATGATCCAAGTATCCATTGTCCTATGGCAGTGGTTCCCAACATTGAGGCTCTCTTTAAAAGAAGCAACGGGGGTCTACTCATGACCCATGACCCCCTCATCGCGTGGTGATAGTTGTGTGGACATGTGCATAATTGTGAGAAGAGAGGGAGATTTGTATTTGACGAGTTT
Organism: Cottoperca gobio; assembly: GCF_900634415.1. NCBI lineage: Eukaryota > Metazoa > Chordata > Actinopteri > Perciformes > Bovichtidae > Cottoperca > Cottoperca gobio. The sequence goes on from NC_041373.1 coordinate 4,668,189, forward strand.
TACAGGTCTAAAACTGTGAGATTAACCAGCCTTTTGAGAAGAAAACAGAAAATATATCCATCCATCCATCGTCTACCGCTTATCCGGAGTCGGGTCGCCGGGGCAGCAGCTCCAGTAAGGACCCCAAACTTCCCTTCTCCGGGTCACATCTCCAGCTCCAACTGGGGGATCCCGAGGCGTTCAGAGATTATTGAAACAGAAAATATATTCTCTGATAATTAAGGTATTTTTTGTCCTCTGAGTCCTAAATGTCAGATGTGAATACATGTGCAACCTGACAACACTTAAAAACAAATTAGTATTATATAAAAAGTTTTCTAGGAGACACAGTTGGCATTTGTCAGAATAGGATTTCTAACTCACGTGGCTTTATATGAGCACACAAGCAAAAAGAGATGCAGTTAAAAGTTTTACCCTCAACAGTGACAATAACCAAAATCTACCAAATATAACTTTCAGTTCACTTTCAGTACATTTATCTAAATGCACATTATTTCTTCCTCTGAGCTGATAACTCGCCCAAAAGACAACAATATGGATATAACAGTTTAATGCAGAGCCTGGAAATTGGCTCGCATAGTGTGAGAATGTGAGTCACTGACACACTCAAACAATAAGATGAAGTACTTTGCACACTGGTTAGACTCAGCAATAATACATCTGCAGAGAAGAAGAGACTCTCTACATGTGCAGAGCAAAGAGCTGAGATTGGTTGAGACTGTTCTTTGAAGAGTCCCCCTCCTGCATGAGCAAATAAATAGAGGACGGACAGGGAGAGCAATCAGGAAGTCTAATGTTTGTCTGTCTGTGTGTCTGGTCTGTGTCTGGGTTAAAGTTGCCTCTGAATCCTGCAGCAGAAGCAATGTCCATGGGGAAAACAAAGTGATTAAGTCTCAGACATACAGTAACAAACTCAGCAGGGACAGAGAGGAGCTGGGGATTGTGTCTGACTGAGGCAGGAGACAGATAAAGTCCCGTCGTCTTTAAAAAGAGTCCGTCATGGTGATTCCAACAAAAGCCTTGTTATGTTGCTTCTGGAAACAGCAGATTGTTAATTTGTTGAATTATATTTGAAAACTCATTTTCTTGTTTACAAGTTAAGTGCCTGTCGGCTTCCCCACAGTCCATTTCTCCTCGCAACTAAGGAATTTAACTGTTTTGTCTTCTTAGTTTCTAAAACCAACCACAGGAAGGATTGTAACGTGCAACTTTGCAAGAAATGACTGTTGATATTGGTGAATTTGCATGATTTGATGTGCTCAACACCATTTTGCAAATCATGCTACAATACATTGTGTGTGAAATGTACTTTCCCTCACAGGCAGCCACTGGCTTCCACTTGTGTCTGTATCGTTTCAGAATCAAACAGCAAGGTCTACTGCACATCATCCGCTCTGAGTCCGTCTGATTATAACGTATCCAAGTGGCCACTATCAAATCAAACGGCCTCTCTCCTAAACTGACACTCTTTACACGTCTGACTGTCCCGACTCGGTCTCTAGGACATTATAACACGTGTTACATGTTTTAAGCTCAGCGCTCTTCCTTTAGTTACTCTGTATGCCATCGTTTCTCCCCGTTCATTTGTGGGCCATTTTTCCTGCACTGCATCTCGCAGGAATACAAATGTATGCACATATTTTCACACACAGGCAGTGCAGTGCAGTAGTGTTACACACTGTGACAGCATACAGCTTTGCATATTCACACTTAGTAAGTTGTCTGTGAAACTTGGGTGTGCTAACCCACCACGTCTGTTAAATGTGACGCCTCAGCTAAATGAGTCGTTACGGAGTCAATTTCAATTAGGCTCCAAGGCTTGTTGGACAACACCTTCACACCCCGAGTCAGGGATCTTAATGGGATTCATTACAATTTCTTTGTGTCTTTTTATTAAAAGGGTGGTGAGACTGACAGGTCTCTTTCCCTCAGTCGCACAAAACTTTACTCAATAAAAGTTTCCTGATTTCCCGGTCACTTGATGTTAAAATCTGGGGTTGTACACAAGCATGCTGTAGTTGTGTATGATGCTGTTGACTGATGAGCCGAAAGAACAGAACAAGGGTGGACCGTGAAAACAGCCTGGCAGAATAGGAAGGTTTTAAGTTTACATTTAGAGATTGCAACACTCCCAGCAGCTTAAAGGCTCAGCTCACCCAGATCACAAAACAACATGCTCTGAGTTGTAAGTAGCTGTGGGATGGTCTCAAGCAGACAAAACATTGTGTGGTGTGTGTGGAGGAAAGGGAGGGGACTAATCGCAGGCTTTAAACTGTGAATTGAAATTAAAAGAAATTAAATGTTGCATGTCTATATTCACACTTCATGGACAAACAAAGGATTTATGATTTTGGAAACTGGCGCGCAGGGATTTGTTCCCATTCAACAAAGTTGGAAACACACCATTGGTCATGCAGTGTATGAAAAAACAACCCTTTCAGCCAGTATTTCTCAGATTCAGAAAATGAAATGTAGTTTTCTGCCGTTCAAAGCCTCAAAAAATGAGTTTGAAAGAAGTCGTTTCCAGAAACTTCTGTGGATTATGCAGAGGAATGAAAATGCAGTTTCTGGAAAGACAAGGCGTTTGTGAAAATGTACCAAAATGAATTCAAAAGTACATTTGTTAACTTAATTATTGTCATTTAGGTGAAGTGACCCTTCAACCTTTAGTGCTATTCACAGTATTCATAGTATAGTATTTCTTTAGCAGCCATTCCCATCTGTTCTGCTGCAGTCTTTTGAAAAAGATTTGAAACCCCTGCAGCTCTGAGTTGTACAAGTAACAAAGGCAGACTGTAAGGCCACAAGAATCTGATTTCCAATACACAGCAGGAATCCAACACAAAGCCTCTACATATATAATCCGACAGGCTTCAACGAGCCTGTAGACATAAATAATGTCTCCACGGACCACATTTGCACACAAATACATCTAACCTAGCTTCATGGGTCGTGCGGACTGTAGGCAATAGCCCAGTGTTTCACCGCTCATACGTTATTTAACTCACGTTAGCACACACAACTGAGTTATATAACTGTAGCACAAGACTCAGCAGAGTTCCAACTGTCGCACTGAAGTGGTTTACTGTAGCGCTGATTTTCTGACCAAAGTGGTGATGCTGTGTGTGGAACGCTTCTCAGCCTCCACTTCCTCACCTTTGAAGGGTAGCTACACATTTTAAAGGTTGGTATATATATTGGTCTCTGAAGTCAGGTTGAAGAAACAGTAGACTAAAAGGGTTCTGCATCTCAGAACAACACACAGCACTACCCACATGTCAAGGTTTTACTTTTCCGAGTAGCCTTACATCATGCTAGAACAAAAGAGGAAAGATTCAGGTTAAAGAGTTTAAATACGAGATTAGATACTCAGACTATGAGTCTGATTGATCCCGCTGCAAAACCCTTCAGAACATAGATAGTAATGAAGCTGGATGTGAAGTAAGTCAGTTCTACTGAAGTAGAGATTTCTGGCTCAGAGTGTGAGAAGAAAACTGCCTTAAGACGTGGTATTGTAAAATTCCTTACATGTTGCAAGACACTTCAGGTGAGTGAACAATGTAACTATTATGTGACCCCAGTTCATTATTTACAATAAAGACAATTATTGTTTGTACTACAAGTTTTCTGAAATTGTTTGTCTTTTTTTAATGTAGGAGAAATCTACAGACACAAATAGACAACGTTGGTCAAATAAACACTTAAATGTGATCGGGATGTTTTCTTTCCTGAAGTCTGAAAGAAACAAAACAGCCCAAAATCTCAAAATGAGCCGTGCATAAAATAAACTGTTTTTGTCTCGTAGTAAGTCACGACAAATGCTGGATTGGACCCAAACACAGACAATTGAGGCAAACAGGGACAGTTAAATATGTATTGCCGAAGTGAAGATATATATAATAATAATAATAATAATAATAATAATAATAATATATAATAATAATAATAATAAAAGAAGAAGAAGAAGAAGAAGAGAAGAAAGAAGAAGAAAAGAAGAAGAAGAAGAAGAAGGAGAAGAAGAGAGAAGAAGAAGAATAAAGAGAAGAAAGAAGAAGAAGAAGAGAAGAAGAAGAAGAATCTTTATTTGTATAGCACCTTCATACAAGAATTGCAGCCCAAATTGCTTCACAGCAAAAATATAAAAACTTGTACAAGATTAGACAGAATAAGAGCATTTACTGTTATTTCACTTATTAGTGTGACGTAGCATTAAAAATAGTATGAAATCAGCATACAAATGGTATAAAATAGCATTGGAAATCATGCAAGTTTCCTATCTGTGCCGGGAAAACTATCAGAACTATATTTTGAAAGAGATGAAATCAACAATGGACCCATGTGGCCTTTCAACTGGTTTACTCCCTTTGACTTTTTATGTTTCAACCGATAGCTAACAACAGGCAGGTTACAGAGATCAGCAGCTCTACTGCTAACAAAAAGTTACATACCTTCAACAATCTGAATGATGATGGAATTATCTGGTTATACTGTATACTGCAGGGCTGACAAGGTAAGAGGAAACAGGTGAGCATGTGGATGAGTGAGTCAGGTGACTTGAGGAAGTGGAAAGATCTGAGGGCATCTGGTGGACACATAGAGAACAGCAATGAACGAGTAGACAGTATATGGTTTGGGGAAGTGAGGATGTGGCCTCTATAAACGCTTCAAATACAGAAGAGAAGACACTTCATCCGAGTGGGACATAAAGGCGGCTACCAAGATTCATTTCAAACTATCCAATAGTTGTTGAGATGTTTTAGTCTGGATGAACCAAGAGACTGCCATTTCCCTAGAGCCATGCTGCTAGACTTAAAAAACAATTATACAGTATTTCATATACAGAGAACTCTCAGAGACTCGAGCACTGACAGAAGTGCAGTGGGGTTGGACTTTACTCTCATATAAAGCTTTGAACATATACTGGACAGCTGACCTCGAGAGAAGAAGACAAAGATCCTTTAATGAAATGACAAAAGCTGGCTAGAGGAAGAACTAAGTGAAAATGCTGCACATTATGTGTCCCCTTGCTTCAGATTATTTTAAACCAGTTATTTATGGAATCTTGCAGCACTAGTGCGTTCAGGAATGACTTGCACAACTTGCACAGCCTTTGCCACTGAAATATTACTGATCACCAAACATTATGGATACTTTTCAAGCAGCGTGCCAAGGCCTGGCCTTGTGGTTGAAGCCACCAAAGCGAGGCTGTCCTCCAGCTCAACCCTGTTAACAGGCCTCAATGTGGCAGCTGGTCCCTGTACCATGGAGAGATGTGTCCTGTCTACTCTGCAGCAGCGGGAGCCAAGGTTTTAATGGAGAATGGCTCCGCGGGGAGATCAAGACAGGTGCAAGGCCACTAGTGGCTGCTTCCTTCCCGTATATAAGAGACGGAGACAGAGGGAGGGTCGGCTGTGCTGTACCAGGAAATATGCATCTGGTGAGGAGCACTGGACAGGGTATGTTGAAAGGGGAATTGGTAGATGGGATGGATCTGGTGACTGGTAATCATTTCCAATATTTCCAGAGCTGCTTTGCCTGATGTTAAACTCTTTTCTCTTTAGCTTGATAGCTAAAGAGAAAAAGAGTGTAACATGTTAATGTTTCATAGGTGTGAACATGCAGTGGACTGGCTTTCTTTCTGCCTCTTTCTCTTTAGAACTTTCAGACTGAGAGCAGAATGGTTTTGTTTGATCTACGCTGTGTCTGTATAACCTCTGGCCAATGAGAGAAAAAGCACACATTCATCTTGATAAGAAAGTGCTTGAAGTGCAAATGATGATGTGAAGTTGGTGCAGAGAGGAATGATGAAAGAAGCAGAGGAAACGCAGCAATGCTTGCTTTATGTTGAGTAGCTTCACTCGCTGCTTATCACTCTGCTGCATTCTGTTTGCACAACTCATTTGTGTATATATATATATATATATATATATTATATATATAATTTCTGTCTCTGACTGAAAGACGTGTCCTCTGAGATTATTAAAATGGGAACTGAAAAATCCATGACCTACCCCTGCATGAGTAACCCAGCATGATAAATCACTTAGCAAGGTAATTGAGGTTGTGTTGATTCGGAGTGGGGCCATGTTTGGTGCCAGTGATGATTAACAAGCCTTGAGTCTGCCAAGAAATGTAAAAAAGAACAGTAGAGACACGTGTTGGAGATTCAGACATAGTGAAGCGGTAGTAGATAGTGAATCAGCAGCACGCAACTTCCTGTCAGTCATCGGACGGCTGCATTAAAATGTCAGCTAATTATTTTAATTAAACATTAATCGAGCCAACGTACTGAAATGGAAAAAATACTCATATTGAAGAGCAGTACAGACAAGTCAAGAAAGGCTGCAAGTAACAATATTTGTTAAATGATCCATTAATCGCAAGCTTCAAAGTCCAAGGTGATTTCTTAAAATGTTTTGTTTCGTCATGATTGAGAGGCTGAATTTTGCCATTTTTGCATGAAAAATGTCTTTCATAATTATTCGATATCAATATAATTCATGTTTCTTCTTCTGTCAAATGACTAATGAATTAATCTTGTCATATGTGTACGACACATCACAGCATCTGTCCTTTGACCCTTATGGTCATGTTTTCCTGTGTAGTATAACACTGTGTGTTGCACTCTGACAATAAATCATCCTCAAATCTTTGAATTCAGATAAAGAAAAATGAAGAGAAAGAGAGATAAAGGAAAGAAAGAAAAAAGGACTGAAGCAAACACCTTTTCATCTTTTCCAAAATGTCGAACTAGATTAATGTAATAACCTACAACATTGTCCTGGAAATTTTGTGTAAGAAAATGTAAATGATAAATTGTAGAAATGACTATCAGTCATTACTAATGTTCTTAGCTAGAAAACTGAAGTGGATGTACTTCTTTGTCTTCCCTTTGATTCAACTGTTAACTGTCTGTGGATCCTCCTGATCTCCAGCTCTCCTGTTGGAGGACTGAGCAGAGCAGGACATCGACTGCATGCCATGGGAGATGAGAAAGCAGGGTGACAGGGTGTGTGTGTGTGTGTGTGTGTGTGTGTGTGTGTGTGTGTGTGTGTGTGTGTGTCATAAAAAGTGACCAGTATGATGAATGACGAGGTGCTCACGCGAGTCATGGCGATGATTTCACTGTCTGTTGTCATTTTTTTTGTGGTTCTCTGAAGGAAACTTCAACTACAGCAGGTTTCTGGAGCACATGAGGCAGTTCAAGACCTCCGAGCAAAGAGAGGAGGTCATCAAGAAGGCCTTCATGATGCTCGACAAAGACGGAGCGGCTACATTGAGTGGAACGAGATCAAGTACGAGCAACACTCTCAATTTCAAAGGATTTTTTCTTATATTTATTACCGGTAGCCTAATATCACAATCTGTGCTTTACAGACTGTACAGCATACGACACCCTCTGTCCTTAGACCCTCGCGCCGCACAAGGAAAAACTTCCTAAAAGAAACCCCACAATTAAAGGGGGGAAAAATGGAAGTTAAGTTAAGTGAAATACTTTAGTAAATGTACTTAGTTACTTTTTACCACTGGTCTTGAAAAGACGTCTACATTTTGTTCTGAAAGGCTACTGACATGTATAACCTGCTAACAATAAGCGACAGTTTCCTTTCCCATTGCCAGTCGATGCCAGTATGGTCAGTTTAAAATGACCATAACATGTCATTAGAGGTTAAAGTTGAAATACTGGCTTCTCAGACAACAATGCTGTAGTCAGTATTCGGGTCCTTTGAAGTTTCCATTCCGTTGCGGAAAGTCTGTTTGTGTTTTACATTGTATGACACGCCGTGTTGCAGTGTTGCCAGATATGAAACAAAGTGGCATTTAAACACAGCGTGCTGCAGGCATTGAAGCAAACTAATGAACTGGATCAACAGAGATCACGTTGGATTCTACCCGACTATTACTAGACTAGTGGTAAAACATGGGTAAATATTGGAGATGCTTTAGAAAGATGGAGACAGCTCAGAGCCCAGAAGGATTTTTAAGACAGATACAGAGTTGGCTCATTTTCTCCTGAACAGGTAAGCATTGAGCCTCAACTAGGGTTAGCAAACCTAAATCATTCATCAGGACTGCTGCTGGGGAAGTGCAGCAAGTAATTTCAACATTCGAGTACTCGCATTAAATTATCATAGAGTACTCGAGTATTTGATACACACAGCCGGGCAGTGAATTCTAACTCCAGAGTGTTTGTTGGGAGCAGGCCAGCCATGCATCTCACTCATATCGACTTTTTTTTTTAATCCACATGGTTAATCATTTACTATAATTAGATTGCAAACGTATACATTCGTCATCAGTTGTCATTTTCAAAGTATAATGTTGCACTCCTCTTGAGTTTGTGTTGGTTAATTACCCTCGACCTGGCAACCTTTGAATCTGGGGAGGAGGGGTGACAACTCGCGTCTTTTCTTCCTTTTTCCCCTAATTATATTTCAAAATGTAGCTCCTGTGTTTGGATTCACTTACTTTATGGTCAAGCATGCACACCAAAGCTGAAACTGAAGGTGCACCTGCTGTAGATCGATGACAAAGTTAAAGAAAGAAACTACATTAAGTGTCCAATGAGACAGGATGTTGTCTGCACAGCAGCTTTACTGCGTGTTGGCATAGAATTTTGAGAAACTCTGCCACAGGGATGAATTGTTTTGATATTGTTTTGTATAAATTATGCAAAACACCAATTGAGAAAGAATATATTTTATAGATAGAGTTAACCATTTGCATTTTTTATGTTTGTACACACTCTTCCCTTAATTTGTCACCTGTCACACGAGACAGAGGACTAAACTATTAGTAACCATTACATCATTTAGGTCTTCTTTTGTGCATTACTAAATGGGATTTTTATTCTCTCATGTACCTTCAGAGACACTGAAAGCCGAGCAATGAGGAGAGGATGATGTATGGCTTGTCATTCCTGTCTTTGATTCCATTTCAGACCCACTTACTTTCTAATGGAATCACAGTTTGATGAATAAGAACTCACGGAGGAAGAGGAAGGTGGAAGGACACCGTCTATATTTTACATATAGGTTCCTATTTTTGGACATTTGATACCTCTGACAGGAATATTCCTCCTAAATCTTTTCACTCCCCCTCCACCTCCTCCTCCTCTTGTTTCACTGTCTCGTCACGTCATATTTCACTCTCTGATACATAGTGCATGTGTGCTGTTTCCCTGGAAACAGAAAGGAGAGGATAGGATGGATTTCTGGGGTGAGACGTGAGCAGAGAGGATTGTGCTTTCCAGTCACTTCACATCTTACATCGAATGTTATAAGCATTAAGTTAACTACAGTACATGCCTGTGCTTTTATATTTATAATCAGCTAACTCAGTTTTGCACATGTGCTTATAATAACACACGTTCCCCCCACAGAGGAGCGTCATGCAGTTCAGATCATGCTGACCGCTTTCTGACTATTTTGTGTCGAGGAAAGCAGAAAAGGAATCACACTGGAGGAATTCAAACAGCCGTGTGCCCCCTACATTTCCATCCTCAGTCCACAATTCAGCGCCCGTCCCTGGGGGGGAAATGAGAGGATAGCAGGGGCATGGAGCAGGCTTCAGGCCCAGCTTTAACAGCTCCCTCTGGAGCCTCGGTTACTCTGCGCCCGGGCAGCTGCACACGCTGAGTCCCTCCTCTCTGGTTTCACTGTGGGGCTTGTAAAGAAAGCGACAGCCTCGGGACTCTGTCTCAGCCAGCAGCTCGGCCTGTTCCACTCCACCGAGCTTGTAACTCGGACACTTTAATGTCAGTTTAGGAATTGGCTTTTATTGCTTAGTTTACTGAGAACATTTTATGATTGCTTGGCTTTGTGAAAACCTTTCTGAACTATGTTGGATACGTTTAAAATTGCTTTGTGGTCAATCTGATAAATAATGCTGCGTTTAATGGTTCCTGAGGAGCTGACACTTGAGATGAAGCCAAAACGTTGACATGCTGTGAATAGAAAAAGCTTAAATGGCTAAATTGAATCATTTACTTTTAACATATGTTCTGTTTCAGTATATGATAATGCTCAAATAATGATCCAAGTATCCATTGTCCTATGGCAGTGGTTCCCAACATTGAGGCTCTCTTTAAAAGAAGCAACGGGGGTCTACTCATGACCCATGACCCCCTCATCGCGTGGTGATAGTGTGGACATGTGCATAATTGTGAGAAGAGAGGGAGATTTGTATTTGAACGAGTTTTACAGGTCTAAAACTGTGAGATTAACCAGCCTTTTGAAGAAAACAGAAAATATATCCATCCATCCATCGTCTACCGCTTATCCGGAGTCGGGTCGCCGGGGCAGCAGCTCCAGTAAGGAACCCCAAACTTCCCTTCTCCGGGTCACATCCTCCAGCTCCAACTGGGGGATCCCGAGGCGTTCAGAGATTATTGAAACAGAAAATATATTCTCTGATAATTAAGGTATTTTTGTCCTCTGAGTCCTAAATGTCAGATGTGAATACATGTGCAACCTGACAACACTTAAAAACAAATTAGTATTATATAAAAAGTTTTCTAGGAGACACAGTTGGCATTTGTCAGAATAGGATTTCTAACTCACGTGGCTTTATATGAGCACACACGCAAAAAGAGATGCAGTTAAAAGTTTTACCCTCAACAGTGACAATAACCAAAATCTACCAAATATAACTTTCAGTTCACTTTCAGTACATTTATCTAAATGCACATTATTTCTTCCTCTGAGCTGATAACTCGCCCAAAAGACAACAATATGGATATAACAGTTTAATGCAGAGCCTGGAAATTGGCTCGCATAGTGTGAGAATGTGAGTCACTGACACACTCAAACAATAAGATGAAGTACTTTGCACACTGGTTAGACTCAGCAATAATACATCTGCAGAGAAGAAGAGACTCTCTACATGTGCAGAGCAAAGAGCTGAGATTGGTTGAGACTGTTCTTTGAAGAGTCCCCCTCCTGCATGAGCAAATAAATAGAGGACGGACAGGGAGAGCAATCAGGAAGTCTAAATGTTTGTCTGTCTGTGTGTCTGTGTCTGTGTCTGGGTTAAAGTTGCCTCTGAATCCTGCAGGCAGAAGCAATGTCCATGGGGAAAACAAAGTGATTAAGTCTCAGACATACAGTAACAAACTCAGCAGGGACAGAGAGGAGCTGGGGATTGTGCTCTGACTGCAGGGAGACAGATAAAGTCCCAGTCGTTTAAAAAGAGTCCGTCATGGTGATTCCAACAAAAGCCTTGTTATGTTGCTTCTGGAAACAGCAGATTGTTAATTTGTTGAATTATATTTGAAAACTCATTTTTCTTGTTTACAAGTTAAGTGCCTGTCGGCTTCCCCACAGTCCATTTCTCCTCGCAACTAAAGGAATTTAACTGTTTTGTCTTCTTAGTTTCTAAAACCAACCACAGGAAGGATTGTAAACGTGCAACTTTGCAAGAAATGACGTTGAATATTGGTGAATTTGCATGATTTGATGTGCTCAACACCATTTTGCAAATCATGCTACAATACATTGTGTTTGTGAAATGTACTTTCCCTCACAGGCAGCCACTGGCTTCCACTTGTGTCTGTATCGTTTCAGAATCAAACAGCAAGGTCTACTGCACATCATCCTGCTCTGAGTCCGTCTGATTATAACGTATCCAAGTGGCCACTATCAAATCAAACGGCCTCTCTCCTAAACTGACACTCTTTACACGTCTGACTGTCCCGACTCGGTCTCTAGGACATTATAACACGTGTTACATGTTTTAAGCTCAGCGCTCTTCCTTTAGTTACTCTGTATGCCATCGTTTCTCCCCGTTCATTTGTGGAGCCATTTTTCCTGCACTGCATCTCGCAGGAATACAAATGTATGCACATATTTTCACACACAGTGCAGTGCAGTGCAGTAGTGTTACACACTGTGACAGCATACAGCTTTGCATATTCACACATTAGTAAGTTGTCTGTGAAACTTGGGTGTGCTAACCCACCACGTCTGTTAAATGTGACGCCTCAGCTAAATGAGTCGTTACGGAGTCAATTTCAATTAGGCTCCAAGGCTTGTTGGACAACACCTTCAACACCCGAGTCAGGGATCTTAATGGGATTCATTACAATTTCTTTGTGTCTTTTTATTAAAAGGGTGGTGAGACTGACAGGTCTCTTTCCCTCAGTCGCACAAAACTTTACTCAATAAAAGTTTCCTGATTTCCAGGTCACTTGATGTTAAAATCTGGGGTTGTACACAAGCATGCTGTAGTTGTGTATGATGCTGTTGACTGATGAGCCGAAAAGACAGAACAAGGGTGGACCGTGAAAACAGCCTGGCAGAATAGGAAGGTTTTAAGTTTACATTTAGAGATTGCAACACTCCCAGCAGCTTAAAGGCTCAGCTCACCCAGATCACAAAACAACATGCTCTGAGTTGTAAGTAGCTGTGCGGATGGTCTCAAGCAGACAAAACATTGTGTGTGTGTGTGTGGAGGAAAGGGAGGGGACTAATCGCAGGCTTTAAACTGTGAATTGAAATTAAAAGAAATTAAATGTTTGCATGTCTATATTCACACTTCATGGACAAACAAAGGATTTATGATTTTGGAAACTGGCGGCAGGGATTTGTTCCCATTCAACAAAGTTGGAAACACACCATTGGTCATGCAGTGTATGAAAAAAACAACCCTTTCAGCCAGTATTTCTCAGATTCAGAAAATGAAATGTAGTTTCTGCCGTTCAAAGCCTCAAAAAATGACGTTTGAAAGAAGTCGTTTCCAGAAACTTCTGTGGATTATGCAGAGGAATGAAAATGCAGTTTCTGGAAAGACAAGGCGTTTGTAAAATGTACCAAAATGAATTCAAAAGTACATTTGTTAACTTAATTATTGTCATTTAGGTGAAGTGACCCTTCAACCTTTAGTGCTATTCACAGTATTCATAGTATAGTATTTCTTTAGCAGCCATTCCCATCTGTTCTGCTGCAGTCTTTTGAAAAAGATTTGAAACCCCTGCAGCTCTGAGTTTGTTACAAGTAACAAAGGCAGACTGTAAGGCCACAAGAATCTGATTTCCAATACACAGCAGGAATCCAACACAAAGCCTCTACATATATAATCCGACAGGCTTCAACGAGCCTGTAGACATAAATAATGTCTCCACGGACCACATTTGCACACAAATACATCTAACCTAGCTTCATGGGTCGTGCTGGACTGTAGGCAATAGCCCAGTGTTTCACCGCTCATACGTTATTTAACTCACGTTAGCACACACAACTGAGTTATATAACTGTAGCACAAGACTCAGCAGAGTTCCAACTGTCGCACTGAAGTGGTTTACTGTAGCGCTGATTTCTGACCAAAGTGGTGATGCTGTGTGTGGAACGCTTCTCAGCCTCCACTTCCTCACCTTTGAAGGGTAGCTACACATTTTAAAGGTTGGATATATTATTGGTCTCTGAAGTCAGGTTGAAGAAACAGTAGACTATAAAGGGTTCTGCATCTCAGAACAACACACAGCACTACCCACATGTCAAGGTTTTACTTTTCCGAGTAGCCTTACATCATGCTAGAAACAAAAGAGGAAAGATTCAGGTTAAAGAGTTTAAATACGAGATTAGATACTCAGACTATGAGTCTGATTGATCCCGCTGCAAAACCCTTCAGAACATAGATAGTAATGAAGCTGGAGTGTGAAGTAAGTCAGTTCTACTGAAGTAGAGATTTCTGGCTCAGAGTGTGAGAAGAAAACTGCCTTAAGACGTGTATTGTAAAATTCCTTACATGTTGCAAGACACTTCAGGTGAGTGAACAATGTAACTATTAATGTAGACCCCAGTTCATTATTTACAATAAAGACAATTATTGTTTGTACTACAAGTTTTCTGAAATTGTTTGTCTTTTTTTAATGTAGGAGAAATCTACAGACACAAATAGACAACGTTGGTCAAATAAACACTTAAATGTGTATCTGGGATGTTTTCTTTCCTGAAGTCTGAAAGAAACAAAACAGCCCAAAATCTCAAAATTGAGCCGTGCATAAAATAAACTGTTTTTGTCTCGTAGTAAGTCACGACAAATGCTGGATTGGACCCAAACACAGACAATTGAGGCAAACAGGGACAGTTAAAATATGTATTGCCGAAGTGAAGATATAATAATAATAATAATAATAATAATAATATAATAATAATAATAATATATAATAAGAAGAAGAAGAAGAAGAAGAAGAAGAAGAAGAAGAAGAAGAAGAAGAAGAAGAAGAAGAAGAAGAAGAAGAAGAAGAAGAAGAAGAAGAAGAAGAAGAAGAAGAATAATCTTTATTTGTATAGCACCTTTCATACAAGAATTGCAGCCCAAATTGCTTCACAGCAAAAATATAAAAACTTGTACAAGATTAGACAGAATAAGAGCATTTACTGTTATTTCACTTATTAGTGTGACGTAGCATTAAAAATAGTATGAAATAGCAGCATACAAATGGTATAAAATAGCATTGGAAATCATGCAAGTTTCCCTATCTGTGCCGGGAAAACTATCAGAACTATATTTTGAAAGCATGAAATCAACAATGGACCCATGTGGCCTTTCAACTGGTTTACTCCCTTTGACTTTTTATGTTTCAACCGATAGCTAACAACAGGCAGGTTACAGAGATCCAGCAGCTCTACTGCAATAACAAAAAGTTACATACCTTCAACAATCTGAATGAGTGGAAATTATCTGGTTATACTGTATACTGCAGGGCTGACAAGGTAAAGTGGAAACAGGTGAGCATGTGGATGAGTGAGTCAGGTGACTTGAGGAAGTGGAAAGATCTGAGGGCATCTGGTGGACACATAGAGAACAGCAATGAACGAGTAGACAGTATATGGTTTGGGGAAGTGAGGATGTGGCCTCTATAAACGCTTCAAATACAGAAGAGAAGACACTTCATCCTGAGTGGGACATAAAGGCGGCTACCAAGATTCATTTCAAACTATCCAATAGTTGTTGAGATGTTTTAGTCTGGATGAACCAAGAGACTGCCATTTCCCTAGAGCCATGCTGCTAGACTTAAAAAACAATTATACAGTATTTCATATACAGAGAACTCTCAGAGACTCCGAGGCACTGACAGAAGTGCAGTGGGGTTGGACTTTACTCTCATATAAAGCTTTGAACCATATACTGGACAGCTGACCTCGAGAGAAGAAGACAAAGATCCTTTAATGAAATGACAAAAGCTGGCTAGAGGAAGAACTAAGTGAAAATGCTGCACATTATGTGTCCCCTTGCTTCAGATTATTTTAAACCAGTTATTTATGGAATCTTGCAGCACTAGTGCGTTCAGGAATGACTTGCACAACTTGCACAGCCTTTGCCACTGAAATATTACTGATGCACCAAACATTATGGATACTTTTCAAGCAGCGTGCCAAGGCCTGGCCTTGTGGTTGAAGCCCACCAAAAGCGAGGCTGTCCTCCAGCTCAACCCTGTTAACAGGCCTAATGTGGCAGCTGGTCCCTGTACATCTGGAGAGATGTGTCCTGTCTACTCTGCAGCAGCGGGAGCCAAGGTTTTAATGGAGAATGGCTCCGCCGGGGAGATCAAGACAGGTGCAAGGCCACTAGTGGCTGCTTCCTTCCCGTATATAAGAGACGGAGACAGAGGGAGGGTCGGCTGTGCTGTACCAGGAAATATGCATCTGGTGAGGAGCACTGGACAGGGTATGTTGAAAGGGGGAATTGGTAGATGGGATGGATCTGGTGACTGGTAATCATTTCCAATATTTCCAGAGCTGCTTTGCCTGATGTTAAACTCTTTTTCTCTTTAGCTTGATAGCTAAAGAGAAAAAGAGTGTAACATGTTAATGTTTCATAGGTGTGAACATGCAGTGGACTGGCTTTCTTTTCTGCCTCTTTCTCTTTAGAACTTTCAGACTGAGAGCAGAATGGTTTTGTTTGATCTACGCTGTGTCTGTATAACCTCTGGCCAATGAGAGAAAAAGCACACATTCATCTTGATAAGAAAGTGCTTGAAGTGCAAATGATGATGTGAAGTTGGTGCAGAGAGGAATGATGAAAGAAGCAGAGGAAACGCAGCAATGCTCTGCTTTATGTTGAGTAGCTTCACTCGCTGCTTTATCACTCTGCTGCATTCTGTTTGCACAACTCATTTGTGTATATATATATATATATATATATATATATATATAATTTCTGTCTCTGACTGAAATGACGTGTCCTCTGAGATTATTAAAATGGGGAACTGAAAAATCCATGACCTACCCCTGCATGAGTAACCCAGCTATGATAAATCACTTAGCAAGGTAATTGAGGTTGTGTTGATTCGGAGTGGGGCCATGTTTGGTGCCAGTGATGATTAACAAGCCTCTGAGTCTGCCAAGAAATGTAAAAAAAGAACAGTAGAGACACGTGTTGGAGATTCAGACATAGTGAAGCGGTAGATAGTGAATCAGCAGCACGCAACTTCCTGTCAGTCATCGGACGGCTGCATTAAAATGTCAGCTAATTATTTTAATTAAACATTAATCGAGCCAACGTACTGAAATGGAAAAAATACTCATATTGAAGAGCAGTACAGACAAGTCAAGAAAGGCTGCAAGTAACAATATTTGTTAAATGATCCATTAATCTGCAAGCTTCAAAGTCCAAGGTGATTTCTTAAAATGTTTTGTTTCGTCATGATTGAGAGGCTGAATTTTTGCCATTTTTGCATGAAAAATGTCTTTCATAATTATTCGATTATCAATATAATTCATGTTTCTTCTTCTGTCAAATGACTAATGAATTAATCTTGTCATATGTGTACGACACATCACAGCATCTGTCCTTTGACCCTTACTGGTCATGTTTTTCCTGTGTAGTATAACACTGTGTGTTGCACTCTGACAATAAATCATCCTCAAATCTTTGAATTCAGATAAAGAAAAATGAAGAGAAATGAGAGATAAAGGAAAGAAAGAAAAAAGGACTGAAGCAAACACCTTTTCATCTTTTTCCCAAAATGTCGAACTAGATTAATGTAATAACCTACAACATTGTCCTGGAAATTTTGTGTAAGAAAATGTAAATGATAAATTGTAGAAATGACTATCAGTCATTACTAATGTTCTTAGCTAGAAAACTGAAGTGGATGTACTTTCTTTGTCTTCCCCTTTGATTCAACTGTTGAACTGTCTGTGGATCCTCCTGATCTCCAGCTCTCCTGTTGGAGGACTGAGCAGAGCAGGACATCGACTGCATGCCATGGGAGATGAGAAAGCAGGGTGACAGGGTGTGTGTGTGTGTGTGTGTGTGTGTGTGTGTGTGTGTGTGTGTGTGTGTGTGTGTGTGTGTGTCATAAAAAGTGACCAGTATGATGAATGACGAGGTGCTCACGCGAGTCATGGCGATGATTTCACTGTCTGTTGTCATTTTTTTTGTGGTTCTCTGAAGGAAACTTCAACTACAGCAGGTTTCTGGAGCACATGAGGCAGTTCAAGACCTCCGAGCAAAGAGAGGAGGTCATCAAGAAGGCCTTCATGATGCTCGACAAAGACGGCAGCGGCTACATTGAGTGGAACGAGATCAAGTACGAGCAACACTCTCAATTTCAAAGGATTTTTTCTTATTTTCACCAAATCCAAGTAAAAAGTCAAAAACCACAATGTATCTTTTCAACTTTAAATTATTAAAAAATGTGTCACAAATGAATAGTTTCATTTTTATTTTATTTTTAAAGACTCGGTTATTTTCTATATGAGCTGGTCACTGTAGTTTCTATCAATTGGGGACTATTTCCAGCGGCGGATTAATCCACATTTGGTGCTCCAGTGAGTATTTGTGGCAGCAGGACGGTGTGTGTGTGTGTGTGTGTGTGTGTGTGTGTGTGTGTGTGTGTGTGTGTGTGTGTGTGTGTGTGTGTGTGTGTGTGTGTGTGTGTGTGTGTGTGGAAGTCATAATAAACTACAGTGTGTGTTCATGGGAATGAAGGAACATGTCAGACAGTGTAACAGTTTGGCTCATTGGTGTGTTTTAACAATTTAACGATAACAGCTGATAAGGTCAGTATGTTAATTAGTGCAGTTGTTTTGTAGTTGTCAAATTGTGCACACAAAAAGACTAAATGACATTAAGTAGCTGATGCGACTGGCTCCATGGGTTTCCCTCTTCGTCTTGCAGAGTTCTCAGACATGGTGAAGAAACCGATGAAGTAGAGGTCACGTGGTTAATCTGAGCTCCAGAGTGTTACTACGGAAAGAGAGTGAAAGAAACTCCTCCTGGATTAAGACTCGATCTGGTGTTATCAGTGCAATTTGGTAAATAAAATAAAAATAACTAATAAAATAGGTTTGGGGTAAATGTAGGTTAGTAGGTGCAAGCCCACTGTTTATTATTATCAAGACACCGCACCGGTTTAAAACAGAAGCACAAATAGAAATCTGGAATCACTCTTCACCTTGTGACTGTGTTCTTGTTTTCTATTGGACATTGTGACCAAGAAAGTTTCAGTGATGCTTTATTTCACAGGTCCATCATTTCCTAATCATTTCATTGTGAGTTTCCTGCAAATAATGATTTAATTTGGTGCTAATTAAAGAGGAACTCAACAATACACACACTGTGAGCTAAACACTTTTGCTGACTGGAGTTGAAAGTTAGCAGCATTTATTTCGTCAACGAAAAACAATCACGAAAACATATTGTTGGAGACCTATTTTTCTTGACCTAAACATGTAAACTAAATAAAAAGCAAGCTTTGAAAATGAGAATTGTAACAAAATGTATTACATTTTTCACCAACAAATAAAAACTAAATGATGATGTGAAAGACGGATGGTAATGTTAGGTGAGCAGAAACAACACAGACAACTATTTAATCAAAATACAAAAACTAAATAAAAATAAGGGGCTAAAATGAACACTGTAGTTAAGTTGAATTCTGTGGCTCCTCCTTCACCGTGACAAAATAGCTGAGGTTTACCTTTATCTAGCTATTCTCAGTAAATATGCCAAGTATAAAAAAACAGAACTTTAGCCGACTTGCTCTTTTCCAAAACACAATATTAGTACATTAGTTAAGGAAGCTAATTCTAAAATATGTTTGTAAGTCAATTGAATTGATATTGGTCATATATGTTGAACTGCTTGCATGTAAAGAAATATTTTTAAAAGACTATAACATCAAACAAGCAATTAATGGAATTGGTATTTAAATACTGTCTCCAGTATTGCCACTAGGACTAGTTCTGGGACTAGTTCAATAAAGTTACCAAACAAACCAAGAAAGACTCGCAAACAAATAACACAATAAAGTGCTCCCATCAAAAAAATACAATACAGTAATAGAGAAGACCGGATCACTTAGTTTGAATATGTATTAATTAGATATAGATATCTTCCATAACTGTAGCTGTGCATGACATACAATATGTCAGATGAGTATTGAGTAGAACATTTTATTAGTCCAACATGCATCAACTGGCACGAGGATGAAGTGACTGAGGGGGCTGTTATAAATTGCGAGGGGGCAATATTTGTCATGAAATAAAAATATATTTAACCATACAATAGCCTCAGAAAGGCTAAATAACAACAGCATAATCAAACTCATAGAATACAAAAATTCAGAGCGCTAAATTATAATAATTAATAATAGTTATAACAGACTCCAAATTGGACTCTGGCCCCCCCTCCCGCTTCATACTGGTGGAGAGCAGCGACTGCAGATGTGAGGGTCTATTTCACACGTTACCCTCTCTGCTGCACTGCCCTGCTGTCACCACTGGGGGCCAGCAGTGTGTAACTCTTCATGTCTTAGAGACGCTGTTGAGAGAACAGCAGCTCACTCCCGTCAGGTTTTATAAAGCTGCATCATAAATGGACTTTTTGTATCATGAATAAAAATGCAGAAATGACTTGGCTTGCTAGGTTTGTTTATTCATACCTCATTAAATGTTTTTTTTAAAAGGCTATGATAACACAGGATGAGCTCAGCATGGAGCAAATGCCCTATAATCACAATGTGAACTCATGCTGCAGTTGTTAAAAGTAGTCCATGTTGTCATACAGGAATAAGAGCCAACATTTGTTGTCACACGGTGGCAAGAGACACAATTTAAGTTTTTCATTTTGCCTAAGACTTTACAAAACAAGCCAATAAATATAATCTCTTAGTTGTGGAACAACAAGTTTAGAGCGCTCATGAGGAAGTTTATACAGTATCCACACCACCATCTTCCATGTGCATGCGGTTTGTTGTGCATCTGCTTTGATGGAAACAGAAGAGAAACTGATACTCTTTCCATTTACCCAAATGCATCTGCTTATCTCAGCTTGCAGCTGCAGTATGTGATCGTAACGCCCTGCTGAGTCATTTTGGCGACCCCTTCACAGGCTGACTCATGACTTCGGTAACTCCCTAACGCAGCCCCTAGCCCGACTATATCACACGATGAACATCTGGCTCTGTGTGTCCCTCCACACCTCGCAGAGCTCTCAAACACGGTGAAGATAGAGAAGTAACCAAGGTGGTCACACCGCTGTGCTCAAGAGTGTTACTACATAGTGTGAAAGATAGGAGGAGAGGAGACCAAAGAGGCCCTGCATACCATGCTCTCTCTGTGGATCATTAATTGAAGGAGTTGTTAAAAACATGCCTTCATTAATAATTGGCTGTGTCCCAAGGCAGTCAGCCAATGATTAACCCCTGATCTGTAAAGTGTCAGCACACAGGCGCTATCTGAACATATATTCCCACAAAAGGCAGCACCAGGAACACAAACATAGATTGAGAATAACCTTTTGAACCTACATGTTTGTGTTCCTGTTGGAAGTGGTGAACAAACATGTTTGTGTTCCTGTTTCCTGTTGGAAGTGGTGACCAAACATGTTTGTGTTCCTGTTTCCTGTTGGAAGTGGTGACCAAACATGTTTGGTGAGGTTTGCGAGGAAGAAAATATGTAATTTGGCACAAATGACCCAGTTTGGAAACAATAGCTTGAGTTTATAAGAAATGTTGGTCTCCAGACGAGTTTTCTTCATTCTCCATTTTAAATGAAATAAAAAAGGATTTAGTATTAGAAACTTTACCCGATAGACTCGATTACCAAAGTCTTTTCCAGGAATCTACTCACAGTTACCTTCTGGGAGAGTATACAACACTAAGGGACCTGGAAGTGTCTGTGACCAACCAAGAAAGAATCACAAACTCACTGAGATTAAATCAGTTTCTTTTTAATACTGATCAAAAAAAAGAAAATTGCACTTTAAAAAAGGTCTCTCATTCCTCTGTTGCACTTAAATTGTGAAATGTAAAATGATGATTCAGTAAATCAGATGACTGAATATGTATAGATTCAATATTACACAAAAGTAAATGTTAAATACACATATTCCCTGATTTGCGGTTTGTCTTTGGTGTCTTTGGTGGCAACATTTAATCTTAAAGAACATTGACCCTTCATTGTAATCACAAGCAGATTCCACCAGCAGAGTACTCAGCAACCATCCCAAAACCCAAACAGAGGGAAAATGCCACGGACTTCCTTGTTTGTGTTGTTGTGGAAACGTCCTAAATCATCTCAGCAATGCTTCATCCAAACTACTGATTCACATTTGAGTTAGTTTTTTTTTTTAAAGGCACTGAGAGTCCAGCAGAACCCACACAGTGTTCTTATCCTCACAGTGTGGGACCTTGTTAAAAAAAATAAAGCAGACTTGCGTGCAGAACAAAGAAAAAATAAATTAAGTCCCTCAAACTAAACACACTTTCAGATTCAAATATGTGTCCCAGTGAGCTCCACACTCACTCAGTGTTACCTTCCACAGTAAAACCACTCAGAGAGAACATACTCTGAGTAAATGTCAGAATAGACCTTGGCTACTGCCAGCAGTGCTCTGACCGTCTATTTAGGGCTGGGAGACAGAGTATTTTAAGCAAGCGGCCAACTCAATTGCAGTCTTGTCCCTTGTCAACGCACTGCATCACACAGTAACAGAAACCACCTTCACTCAGCCAGACACTGATTGTACGATACGCTCTAAATTCATCCGAGTAAACATCGTTTTGGTGATTTGCTAAATTTGGGTGTAGGGTATAACTTGTGTTTCAACATTTCTCTGTGATGCTGTAACACTCATAAGAACATTTGATTTTAATATGGATTAAAGTTCAAGTCCATAACTTGTATTTGATTCTCGACAGTAATAAAAATTAATCAGGTGATAAATAAAAGAAATAAAACAATCTGTACCCTCTTATAATTGAACATTTCCCATGTGGCAACGCTGGTGCTTTACCGACATTCACACAATGTCAACATCTCTCCTGAGCGTTCATGCACAAAGATTGTTATTCTCACTGCTTGTAGTCACACAACGTAAATAACCCACCGACGCTGCTTTTGCTATTAGTCAGCAGTGAGTGCAATCAGACAAACTTTATATGTTTAGCTCATTTTAAATTAGCCAAATAAATTATACAAGTATTCATTTTTATTTTGATGCAACTACTGATGATGGTGGGTGTTGACGGGGATTCCTGATATCTCTGAACGTTTTATTTTTATTTTTTTTGATTGCCCATAAACACGCTCTGAACGACATGACACAGCAGCTAACGTTAGCATGACAACATGCTCACATGCTGGTGTTTAGCAGGTGAAATGTTTACCGTCTTCACCGCTATGTGGTCGTTAAGTACTGGACATATTGGAATGTTGACCTGATGACGAGGAGAGATGAAAAACCAGGAGATCACAGAAGTCATTAAGATTTGATGACGACCCATCTAATAGTCGTCAAAATATTTCAGTCTGAATGAAAGTGGACGACCAACATTCCCTAAAATCCTTTTAACCAAGTTTAGGCTGGTTTGAACCCTGATGTCTGGACCCATTTGATGAAAGAACACTTTCTGGGAAACAAAATGTTTCAAATAATAGAATTACAACAAATACTAAAATAAAACGTGTCTCCATGCTGAACAATCACAGCGGCCGTCACGTCAGGATCCTCGTTTCCTTCGTGCAAAGAAAACTTCTGCTACAGTCTTGAATAAGTCATTTTGAGAGCCGGCAGGGACGTCCATCTTTTGACTCCCTGTCTAGCATCACAATGCTGTTTGCTCGTGTGCCGATCGGTTGACGTGATTTCTGGTCGACCTGAATTCACTTGCGCATGTAGAGTCGTATGAGGCCCGCCTGGTGTAGCTGCTGCCACAGAATCATTTCCATACGCAGGTCGTGGTTGATGAAGAAGCCCACTGGGCGGTAACTGTTGTCGTAGTAGTGGTCAGAGTAGTCCTTAAAGTCTGGGGTCATGAAGCCGTACGCACTCACCTTCATCCACAAAGAGAGACACAAAACTACAGTCAGGACAACAAACGGATTACAGAAGAATCTAAAACAGAGATTTCACCTGATGACTCCTTCAGCCTGAGTCAGTGTTTATTTCACACCACTGAGAGGTTGAAAAAATGTTTGGACAGTGATGACATGCTGAGGGAACCTGTGGGCAATCTGATAAATAAATCATACGGTTTGCACAGCTGAGTGCACTGAACTGTGGTTTGAGTGAGTCACGAGCACATAATCAGAGATAATTACATTTATAAGGCCAACTGCGAAGAGTCAAAACATTCTCACGAGGTCAGGCAGGTGCAGCCTTGTCCCGCAGTAAATACACAGCAGACTAACAGTAATACAGTAATGATGATTCCACCTGGTCGCAGGTGTGTAGTGCAGCCAACAGCATCACAGCTCCCGTTGATGGACGGTAGATGTCCTTGTATTTGGTTTTCAGAGCATTAGAACGAAGGAATCTGAAACAAACAAAAACGTAAAACATAACATACGTCAAATCTGTGTCAGAGGTCCAGTGTTGCTTTCACATAAATAGGCCGTGCTGTTGTTCCCCTCGGTCACTGTGTGGGAAATTCCCACAGCAGCTCACTCTGGTTTCAGCGTCCCCTTCTCTTTTAATCTCATTTCAAAACTATTTGTAACGTGAGCCCTGCTTCATTCTCCTCACCTGGTCCGTGGATAATTCGCTCACCTGTTTCTGAGGTAACGTATGAAATCAGGGTGGTACATCTTCAGCTTTTCTGCCGACACGTCCTCTCCAAAGTACTTTAATGGACTGTGGAATAAAATATGAAATTAATACCAAAAAGAAGCAATAAAATCACACAATGCACAAACACTTACAAGTAAAAAAGAAAAGAAAAGAAAAAAAAGAGTAAAAGTTTATTAGAACATTTAAATTCAATCTGAATGTAGGTGTTTCCTGTACATGCTATAGTTGGCATAAGTGACTACTTCCCCTAGATAACCACAGAGGTTGACACTTGACCATGTGTCAATGTGACCATGGAAGTGGTAGAGATAAGTCAGTGTGCCACAGTGAGGTTGGAATGCTTCTGTGGGTTAAGTATCAGCACCCACAGCTGGCCTACAGTCTCACACAGGAAAGCTGCTACGTATAAATCAAGGGTTAAACTTGCATTGTCGCTAATATCCAGCAAGGGGCGACTCCCCTGGTTGCAAAAGAAGTCCAGTTGTATAAAAAGTCTATGAGAAAATAACCCTTCTTCTCACTTGATTTATTATCTCAGCAACGATTTTCCTGACGGGTTCAAGAGTCTTTATCGCTAGTTTCAATTCTTCTTCAATACAGCACGATGTTCATTTAGTAAACGATCGTCCCATTTAGAGTAAAATAGACGATAAAGCAGCGTATGCTTTAGGGCGGGGTAGCTTGTGATTGAGAAGTTGCTACCACAGGGTGTTGTCCATGTTTTTGTTTTAGAACTTTAACCTTTTCACAGTGTGTTTTAGCTTCATGAAAGTTAATTGTAACATTTGGGACGCCTAATAATCTCTGGTTCCTCCTCCGTGGATCCTAAATGTCTGTACAAAATTTCATGGCAATCCATCCGATGTTTGTTGAGATATTTCAGTCTGGACCAAAGTGGTGGCCAGAGCAACAGACTGACTTTGTCATCCCTACAGCCAAGACGCTAGCATGGCTACACATAAAGTACAAAGAGCTGTGAAGAGTTTGTGAAGAACAACTAGAGGAATAAAGAGCACGAACATAAACAAGAACATTATCATGAGTCAAATTGCATCATCATTGTGAGAGCCTGTAAGTGTTGCTTACTCTTTGGCCCGCTCAGGTCCTCTCTCTACTAGAGTGTGTGTCGCCGCAGCCTTCATCAGCAGGTAATCTCGGTCATGATCTGGCAGAAAAATGTATCGAGTTTCCTATTGGAGAGCAGCAGAGTGTGATGTGACTCAAGCCTGATTCTGTAAAGTTACAATTTAAGCATTTTATAGAGGAAATACTTCTTAAATACTCGTGTCCTCACTTTAGACTGAGGGGGTCCTCTATATCCAAAGCCTGCATAGCTCCTCATGGAGTTCATCAGTGTGTTGGTGGAGAAGGTGTAGTGGGTGGTCCGAGACCCCACGTCCTGCTCAAAGCCCTTAATGATTGCCCCATTGGTCCTGAAGAACACAAGTGTCCACAAATTGAATTAAATACAATATATTATTTATTGACGCTGGGCAATTTTAGTGGAAAAGATATCACACACACAGAGAGAGAGAGAGAGAGAGAGAGAGAGAGAGAGAGAGAGAGAGAGAGAGAGAGAGAGAGAGAGAGAGAGAGAGAGAGAGAGAGAGAGAGAGAGACACACAGAGAGAGAGAGAGAGAGAGAGAGAGAGAGAGAGAGAGAGACACAGAGAGAGAGAGAGAGAGAGAGAGAGAGAGACACAGAGAGAGAGAGAGAGAGAGAGAGAGAGAGAGAGAGAGACACACACACACACACACACACACACACACACACACACACACACACACACACAGAATAAGTTACTTATTTTTCTCTCTGTGGAGGCAACATTTCCATCTCCAAGATCTCCGTTTTTTTTAAGTGTTCTAACAACATCAGCGTCTGTATTTTAAAGTTGTGCTTTTTCTTGAATCAGTTCTTGGAACTCACTTTCAATGTTCTGGGATTAAGCTTTTTTATAACAAATAAATATTCATAGACACAATACTAAATCTGGGAATTTGTAACAATTTTGAGATTATAAAAATGTCAAATTTGGGGGATATAAATACTATATGTAGGAGCGTTTATAACAACTGTTATGATTTAAAAGATAATACAATTATAATAATTTGGAAATAGGGTGCATTATGACAATATCATTGATTATATTCTTAAATTATATATATGTTGATTTTCATTTGCTCTTTGCTCGCACCTTTTCATATAACACAGTACAGAATGTTTACTTAATTTGTAAAATGTTCACTCTTTTAAAAAGTGCTTTATTTGTTATGGATGTTACCCCCTCTTCACATTGTACATGTTTGAGGGGGGGGGGGGGGGGTATCAAACCCTTCTTAGGGCCCAACACTCTGCAAACATGCTGCTTTAGAAAGAATGTTTTGCTGTTGAACCAACACAAAACACAATGGATCTGCCCGTCAGGGTAGACTTTAGCTGTAGTAAGGAAACTCTTTACGTAGGCCATCTACCTGAAGACATAGTGATGACTGTCGATCTCCTTCCCTTTCTTTGAATCCTTCAGTATCCCACCATTCCCCACCACAGCACAGCGGATACACTCTGATTTATTGCTGCGATGCTTCCAGTCGTCCAACATTTGGAAGTTAGCAGAAGAGTTGAGGACAGACAGAGTTTCCTCCAATGCTGTTGACACAGAAAAACAGAATTAATCTGGATGAGATTTATTTAACATACTCTTAAAGGCTTTTTTTTAAATCCTTGAAATCATGAGAAAAACACTTAAGTTGCTAAACCACCGATTTATTTGTGCCTGTGTAATTGCATCCACCCACAGATTCAGTTATTTGCGAACCCCAGAGGCTCCATGTGTGGGCACACAGACAATAAGATACAATTATCTCAGCACGATAATCGTCTTAACAGTGACGAGGCCCGAATGTACTCAATCAAATTATCCAAAATAATTTGCATCTTCAGTCCGGATACATTTGGAATGCAAACAAAGAGTACACCTTTAAACAACCTGTGATCTCTAATATGAACGTACTTTGAATTATATTTGCATTACAAACACATATGCCTAATAGGAAGTCTTGTTAGCGTGATATCTCAGAAACGATTTGACAGATTTTGTAAATAAAATTCTTGTGAAATTCAATTAAAAAAAGCAGTTTTAAAAGCAGATAAAATATATTTATTTTATCAATAACAAATGTAAAAGCAAGACTGAGTTATGAAGTGTGTAACTGCCATGGGCCTCAGACTCTAAAAAGGGCTCTAAGTTTGTATATAAATGAAAAAAAGAAATAAAAAGTAAATAGAAAAAAGAGAAAAAGAGAAAAAGAGAAAAAGAAAAAAAGAAAAAAAGAAAGAGAAAAGAGAAAAGAGAAAAGAGAAAAGAGAAAAGAGAAAAGAGAAAAGAGAAAATAATGAAATAATAAATTAAAGAAAGACCAAAAATATGTAAAACTAAGAAAAACAAAAGCTCACTCTTGTAATCGATCCCCCCCCAGCCATGTGCTCCTGGGTACCGGCTCAGGCGCTGGTGCTGTTCACGAGTGACGTGTTCGGCCCACTGCAGGACTGGAATGTGTTTCAGAAATCGTCCACCAAATTCGTTTTTTGTGACCCGACTTTGGATACCATCTGGGCAGGCCTGAGGGAAGCAGGTAACGCAGCCTTGTTGTTATCAAACCACAAAAACAGAAAGTAGTATCTGTACAACTCCGTAGCAACATGCATTGATGTCCCACATGATCATTACAAAGCCAGCGTCATTAGTTCCACTTGGAAGATTAACCTCCAGACTCTCTCTGGACTGAAGGCAATTATCTTGGAATTACACGGCTGCAAAAGAACAACGCTTACAACAAGAGCTTTTATCCACCGAGACATATTAATTAGGAAATTCAAATGGACACATTTTTCTGAGCATTAAATAGAAAACTACTTGCAGGCAAGCAGACAAGGAAGGTTCCACACATGCAAACAAATCAGATGGATTTATCTCGTTAATTGTGTTATCAGTTCCTGCTGCTCTGTGGAAGCAATTACGGATTCAGCCTGTGTTCACTCTCTTCTTATGCAACAGCTCAAGGCCTGAACTGCAGCTTCACTGAGTTGATAGTTCTTACTTTAAAAGCTGGATCGTACAAAAGTACAGTGTATGGACGCATTACTTTGATACATTTCTGCCAAGTGGTCGCTCCAAAGACTTTGAGGCAGATTTGAGTTTTTTTGTGATGACACACTCCGGGTGGGAGATGGAGAAAACTGAGCCAGGCTGAAGGAGACTGGGCTTTATTTTTCTATGAAGCATTTACCGGAAAGAAAGACCCACCCAGTACAACTGTGGCAGACGCCCCATGACAGCATCTCCAGCCTGATGAAAACCAGAAGGGTGATTCTGAAGTTCCACATATGATATAGCAGAACTAATTACAGCACACTAACTGTTGCTTTGTGTAAAAACGTGTCTAGTCACACCACAATGAATACTTACATTTTCAAATGAATCTAGTCATTGTTGTTTTTGCCATTAATAGAATGGATGAGACAGTAAGACTGGTGTATCTTCCACTGCGCAGAGGATTGTGTGTCAGAATAACCAGAAGAGCGGTCTGGCTGCATACTGCAGAGATTGCGACAGAGTGCAGTTGGACATCCTGGTAATTGTGGCATACTTCCGTTGACATACTGTGTATTGGAGCTGGGAGCCATAGACACACAAGTTGTACTGTAGTATTAAAAGAGATAGCAATCCGACCCAGGACCGAAAGAAACATCTTATTTTTTAGAAATAAAGAAATATAAATTCAGAATCATTTGAAGGTGCTATAATATGTAGAACTCACTGTTTGTGGTGGGATGACTTCACTCATGTAAGTGTCTCCGATGAAGGGAGGCTCTGTTGGTCCGGCTGCCTGTGTGGGCTGCTGGCGCTGCACTGTGGGGTTTTTGGTGCTGGTCTTTGTTTTATCTACGCCATCAGGCCTAGACCTGGACTTGGAGACATCCAGGACACTGTTGTTCTCTGCTGATTTGTGTTTGGCGGCTGCGGATGTTTGAGTCTTTAAAGTTGGAGTCAGTGTATGCTCGGGCAGAACTGTTCCAGAGGAGAGCTCTGGGTGAAAGGTGGAGGCGGGGGGCGGATGGGTCCACTTATCACTGTTGCTCTTTCTATCAAGAGGTTCCTCCGAGTCTCGTGAGCCACTGCGGAGGACAGAACAAGATTTGGCAGTGAGCCCGGCAGGTCTCTGCAGGAAATAAATCTCTCTCTCTACATGTTGTCACGAGATGCACGTTCTTAAAAATAAATAGTTGAACATTTTGGGAAATATGCTTATTTGTGATGAAGGTTGGAGCCAGCAGCCAGTTATTTTAGCATAAAGACTGGAAACGGTGGAAAGAGAAAGCCTAGCTCTGACCGAAGGTATTCTAG
This sequence comes from Cottoperca gobio, assembly GCF_900634415.1. Taxonomy (NCBI): domain Eukaryota; kingdom Metazoa; phylum Chordata; class Actinopteri; order Perciformes; family Bovichtidae; genus Cottoperca; species Cottoperca gobio. The sequence goes on from NC_041373.1 coordinate 4,697,618, forward strand.
AAAGCTCATTAATCAACACGTTATATCTTATATAATACACACAGAAAGAGATTTAAGAAGTGCTGGTACTAGCTTAGCCTACGCTACAGTATTCTAACCGGCTGCTCGCTCCAGATTCAGATTCAACAGACAGATATGTGGTGTACATCCCTAATCCCACCCTAAATGTGTAATTGATTATTTTGTTATATTAATTTCAAAATAAAATGTTGTCGAACACAAAACCACCATAAAACCTTTTTTTAACGGCTCAAAGTGTTGACAGGACGCATCTGTGGCTAAAAAACACAAGGGGGGGGGGGGGGGGGGTAAATGGGTAAATAACAAAAAGGGACTAACCCTTAAGTTAAGTTAATATCTTTCCACACTAACACATTAATTATATATGACAAAATGGCAGGATCTGAAATGTATTTAGAAAAATAAGTTGATTTATGACACATGGAAAACATTTTAACTCAAGGCTTTTCAAACTCCTCTTTTCTTTAGCAGATGGAGTTTGATGCCACTTTCCAAATATGATAAATATTTGTCATTTAAATGTGACAATGTTGTTTTTTTCCGAACTCTAAAACCGCTTGTTGCATATTTTGTGAAATATTTCATGTAGAGAGAAATCCTACAGACGAGATAGATGCAGCTTCAGGTAACCATGGCGCTCAACTTTACCATGATTGATTCTTTAGCCTGACAAGCAAAATTCTGCTGATGTCACTCTCTGCAGTAAGTAAACCTCATGAACCGGGTAACGAGACACAAATGCAATAAATCAGCTGGATCTAAAGGGTAACTGGAACTTATTAATGTTAAACAAGTATCAAAAGGTTCGACTTCAGAGACGGCAGGAAGTCAGTAAAAACGCAGCCTGTTTGCATTTTATAATAAACCATGAAAGAGTTTGTATAGGGTAAGGCTATAATAAACTAAAACATTAAATTAATATAAATATTTATTTATTTAAATACATTATATTTTCATTGATTAAATAAATAAGTATCTTTATTTACTTCATGAACAAGACATTAAATGTGTTTGCACAGTTAAAAGAGAAAGATATTGTGATTTTATTTTTATCTATCTTTTGCACCATGACTAGTTATTACATATTTATTATTAATATTGACATACTTAACAGTGTCCTGAATATACTGTATGTGTATTTATTTTCACACAGTGCGTTTGACAATATTGTATCTCAATAGGATCAAAAATATCATTTGAAATATATACTTTATTTTCTAAGGCTCTACAGACCAGTACAAAGCATGGAGGTCTCCTACACTAAAAAGGAGCTACAGAAGGGAAGTGAAGAGGATACTCAAAAATATGTTTACCCAGGCATTCAAATTAGAGAACAGCTTTTAAAATGAAAGACCTGCGAGCGCAACACGGCCAAACTTAGCATTCAGTGTCTGAAACAGAGCTTTGAGAAGCAGCCATCTTTCCATTTCTTTCCTCTGACTTAATGCATTTTATCTGGACCTGCTGGCTTTTAAACCTGGAGTGCTGCCTGTTATAACAAACGTATATTTCACATACGCGTGTAGAAGACCACCTCCATTAGTGCAGCCGGAGCGCTGTGTGGTTCCTTTGTCAAAACCACAATGATACGACTAGAGGGGGAATAAGTGCTGGTTACAAAAAAAAAAACCCATGGAACTTTTTATGCCATGATCTTAAAGTTTAACCCTTCAACCTCGTCCCATTTTACTGCTGAATCTGACCTCCATTCTATGTTGGAGAAAACTGCCTCGTCTCCTCATCTGTCTTTGACTTAAGCCATTTGAAACAACATATAGATACTATACGGGTATCCAAAAATAAAAAATGTATTTGCATTTTGAGAATAAAGTTGAACTTTCAGTATGTTAGCTAATGCTAGTAGTTTCATTTATTCAGTTTAAAGTTCAACTTTAATCTTTTGTAATACTTTTAATAGTCCTGATGAAGTAAGTGCCTTTCTGATGAGCCAGTTTCACTTCCTGCTTGTGTAAGGGGGGGGGGGGGGGGGTCCTTTCTTTGTTTTGTGCCTTTAGCAGGTGAAACACATGATCAGCTGGCTGAAGGCCATGTGACTAATGTGGCCAGTTATGTCAACAGATACAAATTCTGTGTAAAAAACACATGACCACAAGTTTGACACAGTTCACTCAATTAAATATGAACGCCTTCAAATTTTAACCAACAGTCAACATTTGAATTTCCCATCCAATGCATCAGAGCACCAGAACAATGAAAACGCTGCTCACGCTGTACGTCCTCATCATCCCGTCTGCAAAGTGCACGTGTTGTCCCTTCACTCACCTGCTCGTTCCCCATGTGAAGCCATGGACACTCTTCAGAGGAACTATGGACCAGGACAGAGGCCTCTCCAGGTTCACACACAGGATGTAGACACACAGCAGGGAGCCGGCGGTCACCTATGCCGAGCACCAGCCTCCTCTGGAGCGCCATCCCCGTCAAGAAGTGTGCGACAGCGGCCGATGGGCTGTGTGTGCTTGCCCTGCCCTCCTCTCCGCCTGGAGGAACATGAGGAGGCTGAGGAAGCAGGTGAAGATGCCGTGCTGCTCAGGACAGTTTTTGTCTTTTTTGGTCAACCAGAAGAGGCAAGGCAGGGTGTCAGTGATGGTGGGGAATTAATTAGCCCCACAATAGGATCCGGCCTCCACTCTGGGCTTCTCTCAGCACAACTACAGTGGGAGGGGGACAGAAAGAGAGAGTTGAAACAAGGTCAAAGAATGGGAGGGGGGGGGGGGGGGGTGTAGGATGGAAGGGGAAACTTTATCTTTCAGCATCAACAGAAATAATCCCTTTTTAATGAAACCTTTGCTCGCGCCTCTAACCACAAAGTGGAGGGTCACTATCTTATCTTTCTTACGTGCCTTTTTCATTGATCTCCTTGTTGCTCTCACAGTTCTTACAAAAGAGGAAACGTTATACGTTTACTACTTTTTTGTACTAGCAACTTGGCAATAAACGAGATTCGGATTCTGAAAAGATTCACACACACACACACACACACACACACACACACACACACACACACACACACACACACACACACACACGCACACACGCACACGCACACACACACACGCACACGCACACGCACACGCACACACACACACGCGCACGGGAACTGAACAGGAAACAACAAAAAAAAAAAACCTGAAGTCAGCTGCAATTGACGGGTGACACAAATGCAGGAAGCCATAAACCTCATCTTTCAGGAAACTTGTTCAGCTGTTGTGCTCAAATGAATGTTGAGAGTCTCTGGAGGTCTCAGCAGAAGACATTAGCATAGACTGAGCTCCTCCCCTCTCCACTTCTCACCTCTTTGTAAGTGTAATAAACACAGCCGAGGCTAGGCTCTGAAATCTGCTCTCTAAACTTCTCTTAAGAAAGCAGCTTGAGACTTGACTTAAGTCCATCAATCCTTCAGAGTAATCACTTGATAACTGGGTCAGGAAAATAATAACAGCACTGATGACAAAGCGAGCGACACAGTTTCCCAGGCTTGTGTGAGGAGATACTCCTGGCTACATGGGGAATGGAAAGAATGTGTTGCAGTGATCGAGTGATAAACACAGCTCCCATGTCTCTGATAACAGACATAACAAACTCTGGGGGGAATTTATATCTTTCCAGACAAAAAAATGAAAAAAACAGCTTGTATTTTTTAGCAGATTTCGACTTGACAAATGTCATAAAAGTGATTAAAATAATCTCTAATATGTCCGAGCAAAATGTAAGAGGGGAAAGAAAATGTACAGCATCAGACTGTGACACATAATGACTCAATCTCTCTTCCTTCAGTCAGAGGACGCTCTCGTCTTTGCCTCTGTTCCTGTCCAACTGAAACAAAGCTCTTCAAACAGAACACAGAAAGATAAAAGTAAATAAAAATGTATGTCCTCTCACCAGTAGAAAACCTCCTGTGCTCTGTGCTCTCAGTCTTTCCTGCATGATGGTCATCATGTAGACATATTCCTCTGAGTTGGGAGCTCTACTGCTCATCTAGTGTGGAGCAGCAGCTCCAGCCTCAGCACTGTATGGGCGGGATCATTGTGAAATGAGCAACAGCTGCTGGCAATTGGTCAACCCCCTCAACTACACAGCATAAGGGGGGGAGAGAATGAGCGAGAAGCCCACTCTGCAATAAAGTTAGACATGAGCAGGCAGCTCCAAGGATCTGTGCTATGCTCACGATGTGTCGAGACCTTGAATCACAACACACTTAATGACAGACAGGAGAAAAAAAAACACACACACACACACACACACGTATGAATGTATAACAGAGACAGAGAATCTATCAGGTGACAAGCAGGAACATGCAGCTTGAACTTCAGCCACACAGCTGACAGCTTTAGAAAACACTTCACTCTCTCCAAATCCACAAGAGCCATTCACTCCATCCACCCAACCCAGTGAGCTGGGCCCTCCAAGCCAAGTGAGAGTCAATAGTCAGTGTGCCTCTCTGCGTCAGTTTCCTCTGTGAAAAGAAAGGAAATACGCCGAAAGGAGAGACACGTTTCAGTACGCACCACCGGTTGCTTTGGCAGTCTGGAGGAAGTGAGCTAGCTGGAGGGCGAGAAAGAAAAAAGAAATGGAAAAAAGGAGGGGAAGAGGAAGAAGTGGGTCAGCTCTGGACATTATTCCAGATGTATAGGCTGCAACATCTCTAACGTCTCCAAAAAGGCAAGTTAAAACCATTTTGTGTACTCTGAATTCTCCGCATTTAGAAAACTATTGTGCCTAAAAATCCATTTACAAGAAATGGTTATAGGTTTACAGACATTTCAGGAATGAAACGATACATTTAAACGTTTCAGAAATACTGTCAATAAATCATTTTAGGCTCCAAACCAACAGCTATTTTGGCTCATAGTTTGGATTCCACAGGGTATTGACTAGATGTGATTAGAGATGCTTCTTCGCCTCCCAACCCATGAGTTATGGTCTTCGAGAGCGAGGGATGGTTGGAAGGCGGGGTCAGAGACAAGCAAACAATTGTCTGTTTTCCCACAGCGAACACAAACGAGGAACACAGTGCGTCTTCTCAACAGTCTTTGCTTTTTATTCTCTTTTTGCTGATAGATCAGTCACCGTCTTCTTCACAGTTTTCAAACCATCACCATGATAAACAATAAAAACTAAAGTGAAACAAGATAAGAAAACAGCGAGTTCAAGAGCTACGTGTTCGGGCACAGAGGATCATACATGTAGACATGGAACAAAATTAAAACGATAACCGATGACAGCTGGAATGGTTTGTATACAAAGTTACAAATGGAAAAAACAAACAGGGTACCTTGTGCATGTGTAAGTGTGTATCTGACAGGGTCCTCTCAGGTCAAAATGAGAGGAATGGTGTCACACAGACAGACACACAAAGGCAAGGCTCATTGGCACTTGTGGAACGGGCATGCGCGGGGAATGCCAACTCACATCGCCACCCTCTCGGGTTCGAGGCCAGCAGCCCCGTCTGCTGTGCCAACACGAGCAGAGCAGCGAGAGGCTGCAGGCTAACTGTGGTGCGTCCAGGCCTCCGGGCCTCCGCACCAGAGTCCTCGTGACTCACAGTGAATCTGTTAATGACCGTGAAACACACAGTGACGTGTGACACATATCAACCACTTCTGTCTCCCTAAAGCTTTACTTACATAAAAAAGTATACATTTATTTACTTTATTTCCTCCTATATTTAGGAGGGTTGGAATTGATTTCATTATGTGATTTGGCTCATGTGACAAACCACACCTCAGGAAAAGTGAGGCGTGACCCATAAGCCTGCACTACGTTACACTTCATATGAACCCTTTACATTGTGGCTCGGACGACTTCCATGTCAGAAAAACCTGACATACTGTATTTAAACCATCTACAAATGGCATAGTTATAAAGTTTTAGCATGGCAGTTAAAAGTTCTGCTCAGTGACTGTAAAAACACTCCATGTGTCTCAAGCTTTGAGAAACAATACTTCAAATCCTTGACCCCTTCAGTGGACCAATAGCACTACAAAGAGGTCATGTAAGAGTGCTAAATTGGAAAATAAATAAAGAAAAGAGGAACAGAATAAATATGTTCGGATGTGAGGTCTAATGTGGGGCCTCAGTGTGTTTTTCACATCATGTTTCACCTTAATAACAGGCTTAACTCCCCCCCCTCACTAACTCATGCTATGGACCGTTCTGACTGAAATCGTATCCACAAAGACTTGTTGTAAGAGTTATGAAATTAGAAAAGAAGCAAAACAAAATCAATGAAATACAGATTTGCAAGTGCTGAGAGGTGGGGGCTCCTGAGAGAGTTACAGAGTATCCAAACGCAGATACACGTGTGTGTGTGAGTCCAGGCCTCCTTTGCTGGTTGAGTTTGATGCGTTTTGTCCCAGTGCAGCCTCTGAATCAGAGCGGGCGAAACCTATATGGCTTTTAACATACCACCGGTCACATGCCCTGTCCCCCCTCAAACCCTGCTACCACCCCGCTCTGCTTTCCTAATCCTATAAACATTTTCTATGCGCATTCCTTCTTCCCTCCACCCCCTGTTCCTCTCTCCTCTTCTTCCTCCTACCTCACATTCAGAAACTTTCAAAGCCACTCTACAATCATCTGGATTTCCCCTCAAACATGACATCCCATTTCTCGTTTTCCTTCAAGTTACCTACTCATCCTATCGCTCCGCCTAGCAACCTTCTACATGCACTTTAGTGTGTAACCGGTGTTAGTGAATCACTTCCAACGTCTTTGTTAGATCCACATTTTGGTTTAAGAGCTAGTCACAGGGCTGTAGCGAGGGAGAGGTTATAGATCCTGTAATTAGCTCTTGCCTCGAGGGGGAACTGGGACAAAACTCATGACAACAGATAAAACGACTGATGCAGACTGATCATTGGTTGAAGGGGTCCTTCTCCCAATTTAGACCAATGCAGGCCTGGGCTGGTTTCAGAAACATCTGGAACTGTTCTCTGTGGCAGCTCTGTGGGGAGCATTGAAGCATTCCTGTTTCACAGTGAGGGAGGAGGGAGGAGGGAGGAGGGAGGAGGGAGGAGGGGAATACAGTCTCAAAAAAAACTGCAGCGATCCTCCGTTGGAAAGGGAAGAAGAATAATGGGAAGTCTAACCATTATCTTTTCATCTAGTGCCACCTGGTCTGTTGCGATCAAATTAGGGAAGCTCCAACACAACACGCTCCTTCATGCCGGGGGGGAGGGGCAATAGTCAGGCCCAGTGCATTTACTCATTTTGTATTTTTCAAATGAGGTAGGACAAGGCTCAGTCACTTGTTCAACTTGTTGAAGTTCCACAGGTTCAGTCTTGCTGGCAGGAACCACATCCAAAAAAGAAAGAAAAAAATGGATAGAGCTCAGAGCGGAGGGAGGTGGAGGTACGGGAGGTGGAGGTACAGGTACGGGAGGTGGAGGTACAGGAGGTGGAGGTACAGGTACGGGAGGTGGAGGTACAGGAGGTGGAGGTACAGGTACGGGAGGTGGAGGTACAGGAGGAGAGGTCCAAACAAATAAAGCCCTCCTGTCAGTCACTTCTCCAACAGCTGCTTCCTCTGCTGTTCCCACAGGGCCTCCAGGTGATCTGCCCTCTTCAGGGCAGCCTATCAGAGGGAGATATTTATACATGCCGTCAATCATCTCTCTCAAACATGCTCTGACAGAAAGACAGCGTCTGCGCTTTAGGCCCCTCACCTCATGTTGCTTCCGGAGATTATTGACAGTTTCTTCCTTCTTCAAGATGGCCGACTTCACTCTGGCAAGTCACAGAAAAGAGGACGTTAATAAGGGGGAAACTTCTTGGCCCAAAAAATGTGAGATTTATGATTTGCTGTTTTCACTACACTGTGATGGAATGCTTTGCCAATCAATATGACACATCAACCGGGTGTTGAGGTACACGTTTTTGGCCTTTGTGGCGCCCCTTATGAGTCAGGCTCAAAATGCTTTGGTAGGCATATTCCCATACTGAAGATATCTACCAATATTTATGATGATCGTAGAAATCGTTAAAGAGTTATCGCCAATTTCCTGCTAAGCCCCGCCCTTTGCGGACATTTCTTTGGCCCCGTCTTCGCTCCTGTGTTTTGTCCTACAAGGCTGTATACAAGATTTGGTGTTGATACTGTTTTTCACGTTATGCAAATTTGAAATCAACCCATCATGTCGGACTTTAACAGTCCAACACGCTTTTTTTCCAGAGCCCAAATTTCACGTCAATCGGACTCACGCGTGAGGGCCGTGGCATTTCCTATTTGCTATTTTTCTAGCCGTATCTTATAAAGCACGGTGGTTTTAATCTTTACATTTTTAATTCAAAGCAAAATAAAGCTGTTTATTAAAGCTGCAAATTCCATGTCCCTTTCCCCTTACCGGTGGTGGACTTCAGCCAATTCCTCTTCCTTGTCCCTAGTGACTCTTTCCACCTCTAGCCGTAGCCTCGCTCGAACTTCTGACACCTCCACCTTCATCTTGCGGTTCTCCTCCTCCGTCATCACCAGCCGGTCGGCAAACTCCTGCCTTATCACCTCCGCCAGGCTGCGGCGCTCATCCACCAGCTTGTCCCTGGTCTGAATAGACAAGTTGAAGAGGAATTCAAGTGGGATCTGTGTGAAACATGCTGCTCACATTTCTAAAAATGGCTATTTACTGGTGTGAGGCCTTCAGAAGAAAGATGAGACCACATGGCACTCGAGGGTTTTTATAAATGATTGAATGAAAGATGACCTGTGTGACATCGTCGGTCTCCTGTTCTTTGTGTCTGAGCACGGCCTGGAGTCTGATCAGCTCCCCCTCCGTCTCCATTTGCTGCTTCCTCAACTCTTGTTGTTTCTCCACAGCCGCCCTCTCAGAGCGCTCCAGCTCCCTCAGCTCAGTTTCGTATTTTTCTCTCACGCGCTTCACCCTGAGAACAGTGTGAATTGGTGGTTGGTGTTGATTAGAACTTTTGTAACATTTGGTGAAGATGCCGTTTACACAGGAGAGAAATTGTGCAACAACTACGATTTGCAAAAGTAAGAAAGGGACAATGTGGGCATCCAAGATACCTGTTGTCAGCCGCCCTCTCACACTCCTCTTTGTCCTTGCTGGTCTCCTCCTCGAGCGTCCAGATGGCGAGCTCGATCTCTTTGTCGCGTCCTCGTCGCAGTTCTTCTTTGAGCTGGCGCTCGCGGCTCAGCAGCCATGCTTCCTGTGGACACACAAACACACACATGCCGTCTGTCCTGGCTGCTTTCTGACCTCACATAGACACACACATACAGATACACGTGTTAACAACTTGTTAATGTGTTAAATCCTCCTTCCTATTGGGCCTGTACTCATCGACTATGTTCTTCCTCACTACATGTGATGTACACGCTGAAGGTTTCCTCCAGATCACATTCTTGCCTCCAACAGCTTCTCACTGCTTTCTCTCCATTCGCTCCCCGTTTGTTTTACAACTGATTTTAAGATTTTATTCCTTTTAAAGCACGTCTGGTGGGAATGTAGACCCCATGAACCAGCTCGCGCCCTTGGATCCTTCTGGCCGTTCCAAAGTCAGGCCTTATATCTAAAGGGGACCTTGCTTTTGCCATCAGGGCCCCTCTGCTTTGAAACAACCTGCCTGAGGCTCGCAGAATCAGTAACGTCTTATAAACCCCTTTTATGTGATGTCGTCTTTTTATTACTTCATACTTCAATGTTTTTTTATTGTTTATTTTTGTACAGTCTTCTCTCTCCCTGTGTTTTTACATCTTCGAGTTTTAATTTGACCTTAATTCTGTTTGGCTTTCTGCTGTTATATTGCCTTGTGTCTTGCTTCTGCTTTGTCTTCCTTAGAGATTAGATGCAGCACAGCATGTCAACAAACCTCTTTTTTCTTGTAGTTTTCTTCCCAGGTCTGCTTTTCAATGTCCAAACGTTCGTGTAATGCCCTCATCTCCACCTAGTAACACAAACACTCATTTATGTTGCTGCTTTAGATTTGTAGAGTTAACAGAGGTGCAGATACGAGACAGACTGAAGTTGATGATGCCGACGTTATTCTGCACCGCTAACACTTCACATCACCTGGTGTCTCCTCTCCTGTTCCTCTCTGGTCTTGTCCAGCTCTTCTCTGAGGGATCGTCCAGCCAGGGAACTGTTCTCCTCCAGCTGTTTCCGCAGATCCTCCAGCTCAGCGCGATGCCTGCCAGACAAACACAAAGAAGAGCCTTGAAAAAGAGAAGCACAATAATCCCCATGTATACATCATCTGTTCCGTCCACTGATATTCCTCTGGCCTCTCTTTGGATGGGAGCTGTGTGCTGTGTCTGTGTTTAAGGTCTGCCTCGCCCCTCTCTCAGTGCCTCACTGTTACACTTTACGTGCTTTAGCAGCCTTTTCTTGTTGTTTAGGTTGGGTAAACTTTTTGTGCTACTCCTTATGTTCCCCTAGAAATAAAGTAAAGGTCATAACTACATTATCTGATGTAAATAAATGCCGTTGATGTTTTTGGGCAACACCAAAGCTGCAAGTGCTAAGGAATCTTCTAGAGTCCAACAATGATGTTGCAGGTATGAGATGTGTAAATAATATGCATCCAAACAATTTAATTTTGTTTTTACTTTTACTGCCATGTAATAGGGATCATTTCAATCCTCTTCTAAAGGTCACTTGTTTAACTGCCGAGCAGCTGCAATAGCATTTCTTTAGATAATAAATGTAGAAAAGGCATTTTATATTCCCTGCAGGACTGAGACAGCTTTCACAAGCACAGACACTCTTGCAAATGGGAATTATTTGATTTTCTGCCAGAGCATGAAGCTGGGTTTAAAAGAACAGTTCCTCTACTCTGTAATACACATCTCCAACCTGAAAGCTGTTCCAGTACAATGCATCATCAAGGTTTCTCCACTGCAGTGTGCCAGCATTGACACACTAAACTGGAAGCTAACCAGACCACCATGATTAACCAACTACTGGAACTTTCTGGAGAGGTTTCTGCTTTATGATATCAGATTTTCACAGTGGAAAGAGACAAACAGGTGACCTTTGACCTTACCTTGCAGCCAGCTGAGCCAGCCTCTCTTTCTCGTCAGCCACCTCCTTGTAGAGCCGCCTCCTCTGCTGCTGCAGGGACAGCTCCTCCTCCTGAAGCTGCTTCTCGTATCTGACACACGTAAACAAGAAGAGACACACACCTGAATGTGACTGCTAAAAAATAACATGAACAATGTTCATTATTACACACTGACAGAGCATGCAAACATGTGACTAAGTAACTAATCTTCTGTTAACTGCTTTTAATCTGATACTAATGAAGATCATTCCTCATCAAATGAAAGCCTCTGCGCGTCTCTTGCTTTGCAGAACAGGCAGCATGATTTCAGTGCTTCCAAAAATAGCCATGACGAGCATGAGACTGAAGGCCATCTCTCTCAGGTTTGAACAGCTTTGTATGTAAGATGATTACTTTGAAGATGCTTCCTGCTTCCTGTCTGAAGTGTTTTATTTGTTTCTTTCAGCTTTCAATTCAGAAAAGCTGCGTATGAGGTTGGATGTTTGTTTTTTTTATTCTCAATGAAATCATATTATCCCTTACATTTTTGCATATTAAAAAAATAAATAACATAGGAATAAGTGAAACATGAATAAATACAAAATAAAATAGTTAAATAAGATAAATATAAAATACAAATAATAATAATAATAATAATAATAATCTATTGTGCATTTTTGTATGTATTTATAGTTTCCATGAAATGATCAAAGAGTGTAAACCAGGTTAGAAACTACAATCATGCCTAGTTTACATCCATGTCTGTCCAAAATGTCATCACTTCATCATTGTATCTCATTACATTTGTTTGAAATAATTAGCATCAAATCAGTTATGGTGAAAAACATGTTCTCTGAGGTCACAGCGACCTTGACCTTTGACCACCAAAATCTAATCCAAGTGAACGTTTGTGCCAAATTTGAAGAGATTTCACGAGAATGGGACGGGCGTGGTTTATGATACGTGCTTCTGTATAGAAGGCCAGTACTGGTGACATGGTTACCTCTGTTTGGCTAGTTCCCTCTCTCTCTGACTCTGCTCGTCCTTCTCCCTATCCAGCTGTTGGCGGAGCTCCTCACACTGGCGGACGTAGCGCTGGGCCGCCCGGTCGTCTGCCTGCAGCAGCTCCGCCTCGTGGAGCGTCCGCAGCTTCTTCAGCTCCTGTTTGTGTTTGGAAATCAGCTTCTGGATCTCTGGCTCCAGACCTGAGGGAGGAGCAGGAACAGAATTCAGGTTATGTTCTGTGGCTGGTCGGGGCCTGCAAGATGGTTTACGGCTCACTGGATAAAATTAGCTGGGGGAAAAAAGGTGGGATGATTCATGTTTGTTTTAAAGAATTCTGGATAGTCATGAGTCAGATTACTAAGGAAGCAATTCTGGGTTCTCAAGCCCTGTGACTGCACACACACACCTCATCAGCACTGGCTGACATCTGTCTGTGACTTTTCATGGACTCAACACAGACAAGAAGTAATGGAAAAACATGATACATTTCTTGGAACAAAACTGTACCTCTTAGTTCATGCTGCCATTAAAAGGGATAGTTGAGATATTTTGAAGTTGGGTTGTATGAGGTACTTCTCTGTAGTCCGTTTATTACCTACAGTGGATACGCCCCCTGCCTCCAACTTGGAGAAACAGACAGGAGTACCAGCACGTGATTAAAGCAGTGTACTGCTGTGGACGGATTCAGCAGCAACATGTATTACAGACACCTAAAAGAGAAGCCCAACTTAAAATATCAAAATCACTTGAAGTGTACTCTATGATTAGAATATTTCCCCCGCTTCACCTTGCCGTGATACAGCTATAAAGTCTGTGTTTCCGATGGGGAACTGAAGCCGCTCTCTCTGCTCTCACCAAAACCACAAGATTTGCCCAAGTTGCCGGTCTACGGCTGCCTCGATAGGTTAGTTAGTTTGTGTTATTGTGGGACTTTGGTGAATCCAAACTAACTAAAGTCACTAATATGTCTTATTGTAGCGAATACACTGACTATGGATAAGTACCTCATACAATCCCACTTCAAACATACAAGCTATCCATCTAACAAGCCGGAGAACGCATCAACAGCCAGTATAATTGATGAATGTACAACACTTACTTTATTTACCAATCCAGCGTTCATATAAACAACCCTTTCATTCATAGAACAGACACAATGCAGCATGCATCTTTGTGTGGGATGGCATGTTGAGCTACCAGCTGCTGGAAGGTAAGAGACTCACTATGAGAGCCAATACGAGCCCTGAAAACAATCTGAGGTCATGTCCCATTCCTGCTAAAGGATGCGTGGCACCTGCACAGTAGAGGATTTTGACGAAATTGAAAGTGTACTTTGTAAGAGCAGGCTGGAAAAGTTACCTTCAAGCAGAGTAGAATTACACAGTGTGCCCTGATCTTAACAGAGCTTTAGTAAAGATGTGTTAATCTCAGATTTCCGCTGCGAGCTGAGGCTCTGTCTGCAGTACCTTTGACAGTGATCTCTTTGATCTTCTTGGTTTTCTCGTCAATCCATTTCTCCCGGCGGATCTTTTCCGTGGCACTCATTAGCTCTTTTAACTTCTTGATTTCCTGTGGAGGGAGGAGGGGGACATGATGGCGGAGGTTTGATGTCACAGTGAAGTGGCCCAGATGCACTAGCAGCTGGGTATTTGTTTTATTTAAAGCAAGAGAGGTGCTTCTGCAGTGAGACATTCAAGGGGTATGCGTGGTACAAGAACAATTCAGATTGAAAACAAGAGGATGAGGAGAGTTCAAACTAATCTGGGCAAGAAAATGAACCTAATAACTTAAATCTAGACATAAATGGGAAAAGAATGAGGAGACTCACATGCAGACAGACTGTCCAACAGAAGTTGTGAGGGACAGACAAATGAAAGGAAGAATAAATGGTAGAATGAGAGGGACGATCGTGCCGAGGATGACCGTGTTAGAGGAGAAAGAAAGTTACCTCGCACAAGGGACCCAGAATTTGCCACACCTAAAAGCCAGAAAAAATAAAAATAAAAATAGACATACAGACAAGGACAGAGAAAGACAGCGAAAAAGAAGAAGAGAGGGAAAAACAGAGAAAAGACAGTTAAACAAAAGCAGCACTGCAAGAAAGGAAACGCAACACGATCACACATGATGCAAAGCCGAAGCAGAGACGGAGAAGTTATTTGCCGTGAAGACCTTTCATGCAAATTCTTTAATCTTCAGATTACCATTGTGGGGACATCTTCTCACCATTTCATGTTGCTCTTGCATTTGTGTAATCTTCTTGGTGTACTTTTGGTCCACCTGCTTCAGTTCTCCCACCACTCCTTCACAGCGCTCACTCAAAGTCTTTTTATCATTGATCAGCTGAAGAAAGACGGATCATATTTTAGACCATGAGGGAAAAGTTTGATGCAGCTGGGATTAGAGTGTGTATGCAAACCTACCTGATCAATGAATGCCAGGTGTCTCTGGATGGTGGCTTCATATTGTTCCTTCTGGAGCTGGAAGTTTCTGTTCAGCTCCTTCTCGGTCTCCTTCACATGTCTCACCGTGAGCTCCCTCTGCTGGGCCTGAAGGACAGGAGCGGAGATAAAGAAGATTAACATACCTGAGGTCTGGGTGTTTTCATCTACGGCAGCTAACAGGACCAGAAACGTGTCTCTACATTAAAGGGGAACACTCAATGTTTGTGAACATAAGTGAAGAATCAACCAATCATATGTGTTTATTTCACGCTGTTCTGTTCCATCTAAATATATATATATACACACTTGATGACATCACAAATTTGAGTTTTAATTTAATTTGAGAGTTTAATAATATTGTTGGACTGTCTTAGGCCATAGGAATAACATGTATGTATTTTGAAAATGGACGTAGTTCCTCTTTAAACAGCACTGTAACGAGTGTGCATTTCCCCCACCAGGGCGGTCTGCAGCAGGATGACTGTGCGTTTCTTCTCCTCCAGCTCCAGCTTGATTCTCATCATGGAGCCGGTAACTTCTGCGGCGGTGGCAGAGGCCTGCTCGACACCAACCAGCTCCTCCTCAGACAACACAGCCTGACAACACATAGGACCAATATAAATGAGGAAATCTCTCGACAACAGGATTAACATTTCTGACAACTGACAGACTCTGACCTCTCTGTGTGACCCTGAAGTCACCGAGCGAGGTCTCTCCTGCTCAGACTTCTCCATCTCATCCAGGAAGCTCATGATGCTCTGCAGCTTGGCCTCAGAGAGCAGGGCGCCCCCATCTGGCAGTGCAGGGTGGTGACTCAGCTGGCCGTGACGCTCCAGGTTGTCAGTAGTCAGAGAGTTGGAGTCTCTGTCCTTTAATGAGACACAGTCCATTCACTATCTATTTTATCGTATTTAAGTTGTAAAATGTTATTTGATTTTATTGTTATTAAGAGTTTATATTACACGCTGTTTTACCATTACTGTTATTATAGCTTTTAATTATATTTTATTACATTTTTATCATCTATCTATCTATCTATCTATCTATCTATCTATCTATCTATATCAATATTTATATATCTACACACTTGTAGATATAGATATGATTTGCGTTGACTGCTTATTTCACTAGTGATATGTATTGTGTCATATTCCAAAAGATCATCATATGGAGATGTTAATAAGGTTAAAAACTGGATTTTCATCAGAGGGTGTCTTTAATATAATTTCTTTCTGGACAAAGAAATCAAAGGAAGTCCCCTCAGGCTGATGATCAGCACTACTGAAAACTTCATAAACCTGCAATGTTGCATTGAGGAAGTCTCACCTCATCTATCCAGGCATATTTCTCTTTGCTGTAGCACTTTGGCTCCGACAGCCTCTGTGGCTCCTCCTCTAACAGCTTCAGGGTGTCCAGCAGCTCGTTCAGGGTGGTTTTAGACTGAGCCCTGCTGGCCACAGCTCCCTGCCGCTGATCCTCCACACTCACCGACCTCTGCAGGATCTCCTGCAAATAACAAACATGCTTATAACGGGGCCAAATAAAACAACTGCTTTAGCTGTTGCATTACTGGATCTATCATTTTCATCATTTAAGTGCAGTTGGAAGTTTTGAATAATTTACCTGGGAACACTGGGAGCCTCTGCAATTGGACAAAGACGGGGAAACAGCTCTGAAGCTGGAGAGCTCACCGAACTCAGCCACTACATTCAAATTGGAGTCTGTGGAAACATTTAATCACTACAGTTATTACAGGGTTCTCTCAAACACTCTATTTTCAAAAACTGGATATGTTGTTGTTGTTCAATAAGGCTCACCTGTGTTTTTAGCTTTCACATCTATGGGCGACATCGGGCTGTTGTTGCTCAGAGAGGCTGGACTTTTGTTGGTCAGATAAATCTTGGGTGGTTTCTTGCGTGCAACTCCACCCGTTTGCCTCAAGCTTTCCAGCTCCACCTCAGCTACGTGCTGAGCCTCTGCAACCCAATGGGCTCTTTTCTGCTGCAGCTCCTGCAACACACCACCAGAGGGAAACATAAGTCAATCAAGAGTTGTGAATTCAACTTTGTGTGATGGAAATGGAAATTGAGGGTTTTGAATCACTTTTAATGGTCACACACACACATGTACAGCAGAGCGCACATTTAGACTCTGCCTAAACTGCCTATACCTATACTTGGTATACCAAGAATGGATTGGTACCTTGAGAGACCCAGCGACCATCCAGTTCCCAAACTAAGTCCCTACAGTTTGAGATACTGCCGCCTGGGTTGGATTATTACTCTTAAAAGATTGAATTAGGGTTTACATCAAAGCACGTACCTCAGATTTGTTCACCTGGGTGGCAGGGAGGCGGGACGTGCGAGCTTTCTCTTTACGAATTAATTTCCTGTCGTTCTGCTGATGCTGCTCCAGGCAAATGTCTACCTCTGCTCTGTCCTCCTGATCCTGTGAGGGATATACAGAGAGGATTTGCTCAATTTTTGTTAGAGAAGGAAGGAAGTGGAGAGCTAAGCTGTGAAGGAACGGAGTTATTTACCTGGGAACATTCAGAGCCTCTGTGATTGGACACAGCTGGAGAAATGGCCCTGAAGCTCAGCTCACCTAAATCAGCCGCAACATTCAAATTGGAGTCTGTGGAAACATATAACAAATCCCTACACTTATTACATCATCCTATTACATTATTCATGTTCAACATTAAAGCTGCGCCAATTGCAAGTTTCTCTGTCGATTGCGATCTCCTTTCTTTTTAGGAACTAAATTTGACAAACATTTTTGTAACTTTTATCTAATGGAAAACTGAAATTCAATTGTATGTTCATAATACAACATTGGATATCAAATTAGATACATTTTCTCCTAAACTGTACCAAGTTACAGGCCCTATTCTCAAACTAATCTCAAAATAAAAGTGCTTTCAGGATACTCCAGGATAAATCCAACTGAAAATGAATTGCAGTTCATCCCACTTTATCAAACATGTTTCACTTTCCCAGAAGAAAGCAGGTGCAAAATATCACAGTTCCTCTGAATATGTTTAAGGTTGTTCCTCCACGGCTATTTGGACTTGCAGGTGCGAGCATTATGTCTTCTTCACTCACGCTGAAAAACTTCTACACGGGCGACATGATGCACGTGTGTGTGTGTGTGTGTGTGTGTGTGTGTGCCGCAGCTGTCGCTGTGTGTACAATGTAAAACTGTCATGTTACACATGTGTAAATCTGACAAGCAAAAAATGAGATATGAGACTAATCACAGGTCACAGCTGACAACCGGCCGGTCGACCAGCAGGATATAAAGATGTTTTGGTGTTCGATATGGCTTGAACTGGCCACTATGAGTGCCCTTAGTTTCAGTGTATAATATCACAGTTCATAAGTCTACACAACAAAATATCATAAGAACTATAATAAGAATAGTCTGACTCCGAGACTTCTCAATGCCCAGAAATCATGCAAAAAAAATCCCTTTCTTATTTATGATGATGATTGCAAATGAATGATAATGTATCTGAAGTTTAAAGAACACAGACCTGTGTTCTTAGCTTTGACGTCTGAGGGCAACATCATGCTGTTGTTGCTCGGTGAGGCTGGACTTTTGTTGGTGGAAGAAAACTTGGGCGGCTTCTTGCGTCCAACCACACCAGTCTGCCTCAGGCTGACCAGCTCCACCTCAGCTGCATGCTGCACCTCTGCAACCCGCTGGGCTCTTTTCTGCTGCAGCTCCTGCAACACACCACCAGGGGGAGACACAGGACATTGTTGTGAGCCATCATAACCCAGTGAGTCATAAAATATAGATAATAATATAGATTTGGTTCCAAATGTAGAGAGTCTTAACTCTAGCATGATCTCAACATCTACATTGGGTTATAGCTTGAGAGGAGGCGTCTGTGCTTTGGCATTATAGACTATTTTACAAATCTCCACTGGAGACAAGAGTTTTTTCCTAAAGAAAATCTTTGGAACACGCTGGGGAAATGATTTGGACGTTTACCAAGCGAGATGTGGCGAAAATGCCAAAAAAGAAGCTTCTGTGTTGCTATATAGAAGTAAGATCCAATGTCACTTCTGCATCAGCGTTGAGCATTCTTTTTTAAAGTATGTCTCCTGCAGGTCTCCAGACTTTATAGAAGTGCAATACTAAAACTGCTGGAGGTAAATCGTTGGTGGGCACCTGAATGGCAGCCAGACGAGCCAGACGAGCTTTCTCCTCACGAATCCGTTTCCTGGCTTCGTCCTTTTTCTGCTGCTGCTCCAGGGAACCGTCCTCCTCTGTCCTCTCCTCCCACTCCTAAAAAGGGAAAGACATGGATAATGTTCCGGTTAATACAGTCGCGATGGAAAGAGAGAGATAAAGCCAGTTAAGGCCTTGGAGAATAAAAGGTGGGCAGTAAGGCAGCCTGGGGCACAGATGGATACCTTTCTTTTACTGGCAAGGATGCGTTTGAGAACTGCCTGGTTAGTGTGTCGTCTCTTGGTATGGCTTCTGTACCAGCGCTGGATGGTGACTGCTGCCTGGTTCACCTGCTGAATAAACCTTCACATACACAAAGGAGCTGATGAGTCAGAGCTATTGACAGGAGAACATTAACAGTACACACACACACAATAGTGTAGTGAGTCTGACCTCTCGGCCTCCTCCTCAGTGACCTCCCTCCTTCGAGACGTGACAGGGCTGCCGCCGTGGGCCGACACTGGAGATTTGTTGTTTGAGGTGGAGGAAGCTGAAGAGAAATTCTTCTGGGACTTTGTCAGGGAGCTGTTGTCTTGTGACACCTCATCGTTTGCTGTGGCCTTCAGGATGTTGCTGAAAGGAAAACCAATGGAACTTTATTTGTATATCAGCTTTCATACAGGCTAGTGCAGTTCAAAGGGCTTTACAGATGACTGACAGGCCGGAAATAAGAAGACGAAACAAGTGCTGACCGTAAAGACAACAGAAAAGACAATTCAGCAATTTACCAATTAGAGATCAACGCAGGACAATAAAATGATAGAAATGTAATACATTTTAATTTAAAGCTATAATAACAGTACAATAAGTAAAACAGCATGAAACTAAAACTAGATTGATAAAATAACAACTTAAATACAATAAAAGAAGTGAATACAATATGTAAATAATGTATTATAAATCATTATTAATGGCAGAATAGGTAGGTCTTAAGTTAATGTTTAAAGATTTCAACACTTCCAGCAACTCTCAGATCCTCAGGCTGATAAAACTTCTGAAAACCTCACACAGCATTTTACCAAGAAGGTGATAGTTAATATAAGTTTCTCTATTTTCCTGAAATTTCAGACCATTCAATACAATTCCAGTTAAACACTAACAGCACTGAGACAATGTCACTGATTGTGATCACAATAATGTTTACATCTGACATGATCAGATACAAACACTAGTACTGATCATGTAAACAATAGTTATGACAATGAAAACACATGATATCCATCATTTTAGAGGCAGCTGACACTAAGTGGCTGTTATCAAACACTTCATCAGCCTGACACATTGGATCAGCCAAATTAAATTCTCCAAACGCACGTCAAGAAAGCAATTGTGTTTATTTCCGGACATACTTAAACGACGGCCTCTGGTTGGAGCTCTTAGGCGTGAGTGGTATCTCAGAGTAGTTGTTGTGTAAGATGGTGGTGACAGAGTTCCCCACAGCTCCCTTGTTGCTCCTGGGGGAAAAAAACAAAAAGGCACAATGACACTCTCCAGGACACAGCTCTGTCCTGTGTTTGGGGAAAGTATTGAGCACGCCACTGCCACATTCTTTTAGTTGTTATTCACCCCCCTCGAGGCATGACAGTAACAGATCCTGTACATGCTTTGACACAAATTCTTAAACCGTATTACAAACTTGGCCCGTACACACAATGTGCATGATGGAAGAAAAGGTCCTCCGTGTGTGGGTGGAATTCCTGAAGGCAGTATCAGCTGCTATGATCTACAGGTATGAAACATGAGAAGCAGCTAGAGATCCAGAATGCAGCAGTGCAAGTCCCCGGACCAATGTTAGGCTTGTCCCTGCTCTACCTGGACTACTGTGTGAGTGTGAGTGTGAGTGTGAGTGTGAATGTGAGTGTGTGTGTGTGTGTAATGTCAGATTTTATCATTCATTTAACCATTAACCTTAGGTTTAGACACTGTGGGAAGCCAGTGATCTGTTTATGTTTTTCATTTACAATGATTTACTTCTGTTCTGAATGTGTGTGTGTGTGTGTGTGTGTGTGTGTGTGTGTGTGTGTGTGTGTGTGTGTGTGTGTGTGTGTGTGTGTGTGTGTGTGTGTGTGTGTGTGTGTGTGTGTCAGAGACGCTGCCCACCTGTTGTTGGCAGTAAAGGTGGCAGCCAGAGCGATACCATGCTCTCTTCTCTTGGGGCCAGTGGGAGAGTCCACGCTGCCAGTGCTGCGGGAGCTGGAGTGCAGGGGGAAAGTTCTGGGCTGATCATCCTTAAAGGAAGGAAACAAAGAGAGAACCCAAAGAAAAGGAAATAATTAAAATAAGATGCTGTATTATTTAGAAAATATTATATATATTTTAACATGATATTAATATTAAAACATTTAAATATCACGGATATCGTCAATACCTGTATACATATCGTGACACCCCTAAATCTTTGACTATGCCTTTTAGCTCCTAAGTGAACAAATGTCAGGTGGTTGATGGCAAATACCAGGATGTTCCATGTGGTTCTGTCTGGTGAGGCTTTGCTGAGACTGGCCAGTTTCTTACGTCCATCTGAGCTGCTGTCGAACAGAGCCAGGTAGTCCTCACCCTGGTCCTGACTAGGAAACACACACAAGCCAGCCACAGGTTACTCCAATTATTCTATATAGAACAATACTACTAAATACTATCAAATTGAAATTGAAAAAAGCACATTCAGGGCTCAATTTTCATGCAACAAGGGCTTAGTCAAATCAAACAACTCGATACAAAGCAGGAACCTCGAGTCATGGCTTTTCTGATTAAAGGTTGTAATGACAGCTGCAAAAATGGGACTCATCCCCCCCCCCAGTACTGGAATTCAGTATGTGGCAGCTGACAGTCTGCTAGGGGGAACTCCGTTATGGATTCCATGTAAATGCGTGCATGCATATGTTGATCCCGATGGCCTGTCATTCATCCTTCAAATAGCCTTACACACCCACACCTCCATCATGAGGCACAGATGTAGTGTGACCTCTTGTCTGACCTGGCCTCCACTGGTATCTGTGCTGCAGCCTGTATGTGCTGTGTGGGGTGTTTCTGTCTGGGTAAGTATATAAATGTGCATGTGTGTGTGTGTGTGTGTGTGTGTGTGAGCATGCGTGTCTTCAGGGGGGTGAAGCCAGCTGGCCCAATGAAAAGCAATCTGACAACACAATCCAGACAGCACATTCCTCTACTTTTTTGCTTTACAAGAGAGTGGTGCACGGAGGGGAGGAAGCGGTGGCGAGGGAGAAGGGTGGTGAGTGACCCAATGACAGCCCTGAAAGACTCAGAGACATGGAGGGGGCATTGGGGGTATTTAGAATGTCTTTAAATTTAAAGCCCCTCTGGTCTGCATCCTCGGAGGCAGAGGGGGGGGGGGTGGCGGCAGCTGCCGGACAATAGAACCAGAGCGTGTACACACACACACACACACACACACACATACACACACACTTCTCCTTTCACTGGCTCCTGGTGGAGGGGAGTAACCTGACCCCGAGGTCCAGGCCCTCCCCCTATAACCTGGGACAAAGCAAGTTGCTGCACCCCTCGACCCTAGCAACAGCCGCCCAGCTTCCCTCCACTCTTTATCATGCAGGAGCTGGCGCGCTACAATTCCTATTGTCCGAACCGCTGAGGCTTCAGCGCTGCCAGCTGTTGCTCACTGAGAGGCACTCTGGTTTAAAGAGCAAAGACTCCATGCAAGAGAGCTGAGCTACAGGGGTGGTTAGTTAGTTAGTTTATTTGATTTGATTTGATATGGACATCACGGTAGCATTAACCTCGTAACATACATTTATGCACAAGGACCAGATGCACTGTGTTTGTAGCGAAACGCACAGTTTCAACACCTGTCCACAGAATGAAGAAAAGAAAATACTTCCTACGAGCAATGTTGTTTCTCTTTTGGCAACATGAGCACTACTTCAAGAGTATCTAGCACACATTATCTAAAATGCACACATTCTTTTCTGTCATTTCCAAAAACATGTCCTTCATATTTGAGACGCATGTACGATGCTGTAAAGGTCATTTGATGATCTGACTGAGAACCTAAGAGCAGCTTTTGCCTGAGGCTTTGCAGAGTACATGTTTTAGCACATACTGTTCTGTGTGCGGTTTAGTGTGTCAATGTCAGTGATAAGAAATTAAGAAAATACTTCTGGTCTACTTGTAAATGTGTTATGAGCAAAAATAGTTCCAGTGTTATTACATCAGCGTGTGTGTTTGTACCTTAAACTGATGTTGGCCTGCTGATTAACCTGGGTGGTGCTGTTGGACCGCCTAAGGTTCTTGATAGAGCGGGAGCTACCAAAGCCGACATCACTCTGTGAATTTAAAAGGTTTGTTAATGAATTATAACATTTGTTTGAAAACATCCCAGCCTTGGTATCACAGAGAATTCTGAGACAAGACTCCTAGAAGACCGTCCTGATTTGCACTCTCCTGCATCTTGATTAGATTATGTTATAACTTGTAAACAATCAGCAGCTGCATTCTGTTGCCAGCACAGTTTCTCACCAGAGTGTTGCGTTTCCCTCTGCTGTCACTAGCCACCGAAACCGACACAGACCGAGAGAAGTATTTCCCAGGTGATGTACTGCTTGGTCTTTTGGACATGGAAAGCTGGGAGCCTGACAAGCTGAGGTCCAAGGCATCTCCTGAGACACCTGTCGGGATGGATGAAGGGCTACGTGTTGCAGGCATCCTTTGAAAACCTGAAAAAGAGTCAAATAGGCCTTGCATATAAGACACAATATATAGATCACGCATGCTATTTGGTGAGGATTAAGCAGGAACAACCACAACAACAGAGGAAGTAACAGCCACTTTCCCCCTGACTGTTTTGTCTCCCAGGGAAACCAACAACAAATCCACTCACTATGTATACTACAGCTGGGATAGTCGGACAACATCGTCAACAAGCTGAAATCAAAGTAGAAAGTAGTTACTAACAGTACTTACAGTTGGATGTAGTGCTCTGTGCTTTAAACGCTAAATGTTTATTATGTCAGCTACGAAACAAGCTCGATAATTGCTAAATAGATACAATTTCAAAGCAGCTCTGTTAAAACATAATGCTTGCTTCTGACAACATTTTACCGTTGCTACTACACCGTGGCAGGTGTGTGTTAGCTCTGTTAGCTAACGTTATCATCTTCCCATCACAAACACAAGATTGTTGAGCATGGCAGGTATGATACATATCGTTACGTATGAAACAGCACTAGCTAGAGAGACAAATACAGCAGCTAATGTTAGTTAACATACTTGCAAGCTAGCTATTGGTATGTTACCCTGCAGTAAGCTAACACAGTCATTAACATTTACCGTTACTAACGTTAACGGTAAATGTTAGAGATAACATTACGCTAGTAGAAGCGTTACCTTGTTGACTGGCACACGTTATTCCCAACTGATGCAAATCGGGATGTTTTGCAATGTAACGTAAAGTAAAGTCAGTGAAATACGATAACGTTCATTTACACTTTTTTCTTGAATCACTGCCTCGTTTCAGCAGTCACACTAAACTTGTTAGTTTATAAATAAAAACGGCTGTTTTTCAGATTAAGTCTTGTCAAAGCAAGCGTTTCCAACTAACGTCTTTAACGTTTCTCCTATCATCAATCACAAGCAATGTTAGCGTTAACTACTTACTTCAAAAGCTGGATGCCACCATTTCTGATAAGATTTAGTAGGCTTTCACGATTTTAATTCCCGACACAATCCTCCTGATACTCAGTGAAAGTAGTCCGTTGACTCAGTGGACAAATACGGGGAACTAAATAACGCGTAACATCATCTCTGTGGTAACAACACACATAATAGCCGCCTCTCAACGTCTGTGATTGGTGTAAAAATATCATTGTCTCTTTGTTTGTTCATCTGATTGGCTGGACGGAGCTGTCTGTCTACTGTGTTGGATTCCAGGGGGCGTGGCTCGAACAACGGTTCGGTTGACTTTGCAAAGGAAGGCGTGATGGCAAAATTACATTCTGGATATCCAGCAACTGCATTGTTTTGGGCATTGCTCAATTGTGAAGATTTTTTGGGCAAATTCTATGTGGTTTTGTTACTGAGAATATTGATGAGAGTTGTTTCTTGCTTTGGAGGAATGTGTTGTTTGGTCTCCTGGAAAATGATACAAAAACACTTATGTGTTCTTATTATTATAATGGTTAACCTCTCAAATTTAAATCTTAAAGCTTATACTGTATTGATAATTTAACCCCATCCAGCATTTATTAAATTATTCTTTTCTTCATTATGTGTTTATTCTCTTTTTGTACATGTTATGCACTTGTAAATTGTCTTTAGAGAGAGAAATCAAGGGCCCTTCGTGTGAAGTGGATTTGTTGGTTAACGCTGTTGGAAATGTAATATGTCTTTATTATAAGAAATAAAGGACAAAAATCAATAACTGCCAGCCAATCATAAAAAGAAGAAGACATTTTTTCAGTGTTGGAAAAATACCACACAGAAAGCAAAATTCAGATTTTTGTATTGTTCCCTGACTCCTCATTAACACATTGAACATAACATAATGAATTAAATAATAGGCCAACTTTAAATGCATTTACTGAACAATTTTGTCACTTTTAGACATCATAAAAAATATACAGACATATTTAGGCTTATAAGAACATGCCCTATCATTAATCATAGATATTCAATCTAAATCCAGATATCCCATTGGTAATATAAGAATACAAAGTCATCACATAAAAGAAAAAGATCAAAAACAAGTCTGTAGAAATCATTTATCTTCTTTTGAACTCTACAGCAGCCCTCCACACGTCAGCCCCTTGTCCCAGTGTGATGTCCTCTGGTAAAGACTCGAGCCTCAGGAGAACTGGAAGGTCTTTCTGCTCCAAATGGACCTCTAAGGTGGACCTGAGGCTGGAGACAGCAGGGTGGGAAGGCATAAACAAAACAACTGTTAGCACGGCATACATTGTTTTCACTATGAGCATGCCTATTCACTTCCCTGCCCAGCTGCTGCTTCAATAGAAATGACCTGTGGCTGAGGGGATACAACTTAAGCTCCTTTCCCCTGACAGATGGCTGCCTGGAGGGGTCACGCTCTCGTCCTGGAAGTCAAAAGGCTCCAAATCCCAGGGGAGAGCCCCGAGTGAGACCACCACACTTTACTCTGAGCTGTCTAGAATCAATGGATTCCTTTAGACTAGGGTGGTAATCTTTGAACTGACAATCGGCACACGTATTACATTCATAAGCTTACAAAACATTCACATTCCTAAAAACACCTAGGGGATAGGGAATACATGTCAATAATGCAAATGTTTTGGGATTGTTTTACCATTTGGACCACCTACTAACCTCACAAATGGTACATTTGGTTGTGTTTTCACTGTAAAGGGGGAATACAAATGGCTTGTGCTTACTCCCAATGAGGTTGGTATCCTTGGTCAGGCACGTTGTTGTTGGTCTTCAGTAGCAGAATTTCATGCAGCTCCAAAGAGAAAGTTTCAACGTCTGTGACAGCAAGGAAAACCTTCAGCCCTTTCCTCTGCTCCTCAGAGAGCTTCTCCTGGAACTTAGAGGGGAGCTTCTGAAACGGGTCCTGAAACATGATCAGGAATAAAGTGTTATTCAGAAAAATTAATGAAATACAACACAGTGCTTTGCAGAAGAATTCCTCGAATTCTGTTTTTATTGGGGTCAAACTCGGGGCGCCTGCCGTGTCAGACAGCACACTTCCAATGGATTACAGCCCACAACATTTAACTGTGTGGTGTGTGGCAGCCAGCGGGGTCACGAGGGAAAATAATGACTCAAAGACAAATACTGTGGTCACCACGGGTGGAGTTTCTTTCATGGATTTTGGGTTTTAAGTCTTTAAAGGGACTTGGTGAATGCACAGTTTAACTGGTGTGACTGAAAATGGGGTTGTTGTTTGTTATGATGTTATTTTATTCTGCAACATCCTATTAAGTCCTGTATTTTTATGATTTTATTTATACTTACTTGCTTTCTGTTTAGCATAAGCTCAGATTTCCAAGAAGTCAGGAGCTGCCAGGTGGATATGCTGTGTTCAAGTTTGTTGTCTCCAAGGCCCTAAAATGAAAATGAAACACACAGGTTTAATATTTCAAAAGCTCCTTTGTAACAGCTCATAAGCGCTTTGTATGTATCTGTTTCTATCACAGCTACTCATTCCTCTATTCATTCCTGTGCGGCAAACTCGTGAAACTTGCTTGACTTGTGTAATCCATCACAAAGTTTGTAGTCGGCGTAACAGGATTGTTGGTAAAGCAGATTAAGTGGAGATTGAATTTCAATATCTGCACTGCAGCACAACAACAATCCAACTGTTTACTGTAAGTGCATGCACGTTTCAAAAGTCTGCTGATAGATTTTTATACTTTACAGAAATGAAAGCAACCAAAGAATGTCTGGAATGGTGAATTTTCAAAGAGAAAAACTTAAGTTTAAAGTACAATATACAAAGTACTTTTCAGTGAGATCAGAATATAGCAATATATATTATTATATATATTTCCCTTATTTCCACACATAAGGTTTAAAAAGTAGTCTTTAAATGGTGGGGTTTATAGAAAGAAAACAACAACAAATGGGTGTTGTAAAGGTACATTGCTTACGAAACGATGTCAACAAAATCACATTCTGTGCATAGCAGTGTTGTAATGGAAATATCCGTGGGTTTCTACCTTGGCTACAACGCTGGAAATCTGCCGTTCCATCTGCAGTGAATCAGTGAGGTAGGACAACAGTTGACTGTGTGGATCCCCGCCTGTCTTGCCAAGAAAGCGAAGGCCGATGTCCACCACGAACATAGCATCACAAACATCTGTGTATGAACGCAGCACCGTTCTCATGGCGCTGCTCACCGAACCCTTCAGCGGTTCCTGTGGTACAGACGGGGAAACTGTCAGCAGGCCAGCGAGAGGAGTGTGAGGGAAGGAATTTGACCTCTAACAAAGTGGCCTCACAAAATCCTACAGGGGAAACTGCTGTGAACATTCTTCGGCTGGCATTAGTCAGTTCCAGATGAAGACTTTACTACCGTAAAATACTAAAGTTCATAAGTGCTTGAAATGGTGTTACCTGATGAATCTTGCCTCTGACCTCGGTTAGAACCACAGAGAAGTCCTGCAGGTGTCTGTTCAAGTACCTTGAGGTGTCCTGATTTTGATCAAAGAGGACAACAGTGCCGGTTAGCAGAAGGTTTGGTGTTACCTGACAGTATGATCTGTATGATTGGTGTTGATTTCTACCGCTTGGATAAGTGGTTTTCCAGCCAGGTAGCGGCGGGCCAGCTGGGTTTGGATGCCTGGCAGGTCGTACTTGCTGTCCGTCTCCCCACCTTTCTTCAGGGTGTAGTGGCAGTGTGATAAAGCCAGAGGTAGCAGCTCTCTTTCTGGGCTGCACAGGGTCAGCTGGGTTTCTGATACGCTCTCTAAAGGAACACTGTATTCACTGGAGGAAATTAAACAGGAGAATGTCCATGATCAGCCGAGTTCATCAATAATAATAATAATTACAATTCTTTTTTTTATTTTTATTGCTTTATCTACAAATAATTTTGCGACCCCCTGCAGTACTCCCTGCTGGTGCGTACTTCCCTCCTCTCCTTTCCTCCGCTCTGTCTCTGACTGTAGGTGTGTGTGCGAGAGCGAAACAGAGCGGAGGAGGGAATGTGAATGAGCAAGGCAAGAAAAAAACAAAAAACTTGAATTTCAGGGGGCGTGGGGTTCCGTTGGGGGAATATATATGTATATTTATTTTTAACGGTGCACGATCTACCCCTACACATCGACCTTTTGGGCACCCCTGCTGTAGAGGAACAGTTGGTGGTTGGTGGAACCCTGCAGTTGTATTTCCATGAACTGCTGTTGTCAGTCTGAACACAGCTTTAAAATGAACTGCTCAAAACCCAACAGCCCTTGGCTCTGGTCCGGGCGTACTGACCTGTCCTCTTGGTGGCTCACTCTCACCAGGCTGTTGTGAGTCTCCGACAGGAAGTCTACCAGTGTTCGGAGACACGACCCCGGTCCATGTCGGCACGGAGTCAGAAACTCCCCAGAGCTCTCGGTCGTCACCTCCTTCTCATACAAGTTCCCATCCACACCCAAGTCTATATATATATAAATATACACACACACATACACACACACACACACACACACACACACACACACACACACACACACACACACACACACACACAGAGGGAAAAGTGAAAAGTGAAAAGACGCAGCTAATCATGGATCAGAGGTCTGCTTTAACTCTGATCAAATCTATTTGCTGATTATAAATTGATTCAACACGTTCATTAAATAAATATGTGCAATAATAAGAAATCATCCTTACTATCGATCAAGGTAAAACATTTGACAGAATTATGTCTTCAATTATTCTAAAATATGAGACAAAATGTGTTGTTTTCACTATTTCAGTATTATGATACCAAACACTGAAGACACTGCTGTCAAACTGCTTTAAACTCAGATTCAAACGCTGTTAAAAATAATTAATCTAACAATGAATTTAATTTAAAATGATGATTAAAAAAGTGTTGGCCACACATTTCACTCTCATCAGTAATAGCTGAAATATTATAATAATGTAATATTGTCACATTTGATCACCACTTGAATTCTAATCATGTGACTAAGCTGGTCTTGTCGCAGAATTGATCAAATTAACATTTTTAATTCCATGTTGTAAATCACAGTAACTTTAACTTAGAAAAGTGCTTTATTGTTATTACATTGGTAATAGTTGATCATTCTTTTCATATATGTTTAGATTATCATATGGATTGTCTATGTTGTCATTTTATTATGTTGTTTATTCTGTATATACGACACGACTATCTGAGGTTTCCCCCCCCATTAATGTTTTTTGATTGTGATTTAATTGTGTTTTGTTTTTTTTAAGGAGTTTTTGTTCCTTGTCCGCTGCATGGATCTAAGGACAGAGGGTGACGTATGTTGTGCAGATTGTAAAGCCCACACATTTGTGATATTTGGATATATAAATAAAATGTTATTGAATATTACTTTTGACAGATCAATGCATAGATTATAACTGATGCAGTGAGAGCTGTGCATTCATACTTCAGAGGTAAATGTTAATGGAGACATGCTTACCGTTGTTTGCCACCTCTGTTCTGAGGCAGTTCCACACCTTGATGAATCTCTCCACTCGCTCATGCAGCATCTTCTTCTGGTGTCCTAATGAGGACAATGAGAAAGATCAGTGTGTGTCTGTGTATGTGTGTGTGTGTGATAGTGTGTGTGATGTCAAGAGCGGGGTTTATTCTTGAACTTTATGTCGTTCGTATGTTCAATTAAAAGTGAAATGTTGATATACCTGCTGGTATCTGCTGCAACATCTGTGCAATAGTGTGAGCTGTGGAGTCTGACGTCAGAGGAAACACCCTCAGCAGGTCTGACTGTAGAGCAGCCAGCTCAGGCAGGTGATGCAACTGCCTCACACAGTGTCTCTGGGACGAACAGAGTCAAAACAATATGTCACTAATGTCAGGGCCACAGATCATATAACAACATGTAGTGATGCTACAGTACATGCATTAATATTCATTGAGAAAGAACAAAAAAAAAATTGTTTTGGAGGAAAATCATGGACATGAGAGACCCAAACAAGAGTTCAAAATCATGTGCATTATTACTTTTTCAATATCATTGGCAATATTATTTTCAATATCATGCACAATACTACCTTATCTTACTTTTATAGTTATTCTAATAGGCACTGCTGTTAGTATTGCTTCGTATGCACTTTATATTTAAAGTGTTATTATTCATATGTTTAGTGTTGTTTTATTCTTATGTTCTTGTCATTTTGAGCAATTACTGGCACAAGAATTTCAGATTAATAAAGTTATATCTTTCCTTCCTAAGAAGAGATGTTTCTTTTTTATAATATATAATATCTATAACATAATATCTCTTTTTCTCAGGACCACTTGGTTTCACATGGATATTCCAGAATAGGCCACAACATAACAGAATGTCCAGGTGGCAGTTTTTCAGTATTGACCATAACCGTGATAACACAAAAAATAAATATTGATATCATGTAAATAATTCACATGTGATATTATTGTGTTAATAATCCAGCTCCTCCTAGACGTACAGTTTTGGTTACAGACTCTGTCTCCACCTCCCCACACTTTTAAGTGAAAAAACCTAACATTTATTTTTATTTATATGAAATGTAAACACATGTTCTGTGAGAGATCCTGACAAATTTGATGACTTCTGACTTATAGGTGGCACTGAAACAAGAGGATGAATTTAAAATGACAAGCCTCAGAGGTCCTCAGTCTGAGTTGCTTGAAATTTGGAACTATTTATCTTTGCTGCAATATTCCAGGATTACTATTTGTTTTTGATGCAAATTTAAATCTAGATGCAGATTCTGTTTCTGTCCTGATGAAAAGGATTTCACATCACCCCTCAAGATGATCGGTACCTTCTTGAGGAACAGGCTCAGCAGGGGTAAGGAGCTGCGTCCCTGCGCTTCTCCCACCAGCTGAGAGAAGCGCTCCACTGTCAGCGTCTCAGGGAGAGTCCAGAAGGAGGAGCGATGTGTCGGGCAGTCGGAGGGGAGGGACAACATGGTCCCGGGGTCCCTGAAGAGGAGATTCATCAGGGGACTTCCAGCGAGTGTATCATCAGCACTGATCCTGTCCTGAGCTTCAGCCAGATTCTTGTGCAACGCCTGCAAACAGACAGGTGGAAGAAACCACATTGTATCACCATGTAGCACAACACACCTTTGTGTCTTTCTTTAGGAAAGGTCAATATATTAATTTATTTTTATATATTGATTAAAAAAAATAGAAATAGTTTTTTTTTTTGCTTTTCTTGAAATATTCTGACTTTATTATCGTAGAATTATGACTTTCTTCTTGTAATATCACTTTTTTTCTCAACTTAATTTCTCAAAATATTATGACTTCTTAGACTTCTCATGTTATGAATGCGCAGAACGTTTTGAACATTAACAGAAATCTTGCTGAAACACATGAGCTATTAAAAGTGCAGGGGTTAATAAAATCATTTCAATTAATGAACGTATCAATAACGCATTTAAAGGAGTTACTTACCAAAACAAAAGACATGAAGGAGCAGGGAACAGTAAATCATGACATGTTTGCTGACTCGGCAAAACATTCAATTAGAAAAGATGATCAGGAGAGCAATACCTGAAAGCCTTCCTGCATTATATACCATTATATGTTCATATTTTGTCACCTGGTGCCTGAATTTTGTGTTTTCTTTTACAATAATAAAGACATTTCCACCATAAATTGGTGCATAAAAATTCACCAGAATGCAGGAAATGAAGAGTTTGACACTCAAACCCTGTTTAGTAAGTGTCGCCCTTGATGTTGGAGTGAAACCGATGCTATGATTCCAGTTACAGACTTGTAAGCAATTAATGCACTGCGTTTGAATACAATGTATTCCTTACTTGAAGCACTGGGTTGATGGCAGAATCACAGACGAGCTTCTCCCACTCTTGCCGTCTTTGTTTGGAGGACAGATCCTGTGTTGCTCGGCGGGAACCTTTGTTAACATGCAGCACAGTTATGTCACGTGTTTGTTTTTTTACACGAACAATAGAAGCAGAAAGTGAAAATCCTTGAAAAGTCACCTAGTTCTGTGCAGGTATTGAGGATCAGATGAACCGTCACGGCTGTGTTGTCCATGTTCTGATCCAGCGTCTGTCCCAACACACGCATGTCCTTTTCAAGGTGCTTCCACAGGAAGTTGAAAACATCATGTGGTCTGGGATGAATCATGTTACCAACTCCCTACAACAACAGAAAGACACCACAGGAGTATTATTAAATAATGCTATCTTTTCAATAACACTGATATGTCAAATCTGGAGCAAATGTAACTGAAGTCTCACTCTGTCATTTCTTAGAGCGCCTTGAAGCATGGCAAGGTGTGTGAGCAGCCGCAGGATGCAGGACTGAGCATAAGTCATCTGTCTTTCAGGGGCTTCAGACCTCCGACGAGCCTCTCCTAATATGTGTCCTGTGCGAGTTTGATCTGTGACACTTTATACACACGAGGAAGAACATTAAAATAGGGCTGTCACCATAGCAGACTTTCAATAAGCAATTACTGTGGCCAAAAGCATTCACGATAACTATATTTTGGTGTTACCTATTGGAAATAATAAATACAATTCAAATGATCTTTAACTTTGTTTAATGTTTGTTTAATGTGCGTCTTTTGGCAAATTATATTACAATTAAAATACGAGTGTAGGGAGATGGAGATGGAATCTGTAACCATACTTGTATAAAAGCTTACAAAAAGAACAATTACACTAATGGAAAGTGAAAAGGCAACCAGAGGATCTGATAACAGGATAAATGGAGAACAGAAAGAAACAGCATTTATTTAAGAGATACTGGATTATTATCATGATCATATGTGTAATATTAACATGATATCAATATTACATTATTTAAATATCAGGGTTATGGTCTATATAGGTATATCATGACAAATATTTGACTGAAAATACTGTCACAAAGACTGCAGAGATGAATACCTTTGTCTTGGAGTAAATCCACTGTACTGGGTTGTGCCTCTCTCCACCAATTGGGACTCCACACACTGGACATTTTGCTACAACCACTGGTCTGCCACACTATGGGACAATACAGAAGCATAACATGAAATATTTATTGAATTTCTCTTTTCTTAAGGATTGTTTGGCAAGAGGGAGACAAAAACAGCTCGTACCTCTGTCACAACGCACGGATGTCCGTTGGCGCAAGCTGTGAATGATGTAAAACACATTATAAATATATCCGGATGGACAATTCATAGAAGTGATGATCAAAAAATAACCTAAACTTCTGTAAAGTAAAATACTTACAGTACAGCTTTGATTTCGGGTCGTTAGAAAACCACTGTCTGACTTCACTCATGTGATCATCGGGCATTGTTGGCAGAAAGGAGTTCTTAAAGGAAAAAGCAAGTTGAGTGAATGTGCAATAGGTTTGAGTATGAGTAAGGTACGTTATAACAGTGGCTCATTATTTTCAGTTTTTAGTTTTATCTGGAAATGTTTCATTGTTTATACAAAAATGCTAATAGAATCTACCCAATTGTAATTATGTGCTTGTAAAGACTCTGTTTACTGTAACAGAACTAAGCTGGTCAGTGTCTTTTGATGTTATTGTTATATATAAATCATATGGAACAACTTGTGATTGTTCAGTGAAAATGAGTAGAAGCTGAAAACGATGAGCCTTAGTTCTGCACTTCTATAAAGTTGGAAGTTAAACATATTATATCATTTTCTGCCGCTAGAGGTCTCTCAATCAAAACAGTAACAGAAGATGGAGTTTGGTGGCGTCGTGAAGTAGCGTGGGATCTCCTGTTCATCGTTCAGGAGGTTTTTACTGGGAGCCGAATTATCTGCAGAGGTCTCCTCCAAAACAAACGGACTAAACTAGTAAAAACACTGAATAAGGCAGTTTCATGCTAAGAATCTGGTTTTCTCTGACACTGCTCAGCTGCTGCTAACGTTTGCTCAGCTTGTTTCTCTGATAACTTAAGATCCAGACGCCAGGAGACTAACATTCTTCATCCAGTTCAAATATATAGGAAAAGGAAAGGACCAAATGAAACAGACCGTAACCTTCATTACGGATTTCTCAAGGTTTTAAAATTGTTGCAAATATTTGGGATAGTGCTAGAACTAAATGTTTTTAGACATTTACATGTGTATTACACCTTTGAACCCTAACCCTAGTCCCTAGTATGAGCCAGGCCAAAAAAACACAAGTTCCTACATTTCCCATAATGCAATTTTGATTGCATCTTTTGTTAGATCCTCCCTGCCTGGTAAACACCGACGTCTTTCAAGAATGTGTAAGTCTCCAAGACATGATACAAGAAGAAAGATATTGGAGTGCCCCATTACGTAAGAGATAAGAAGTGTCTTACTGTAACATTCTGAGGCTGGGAGGCTATCTGATGAAGAGGAACCATCAGAGCATTTCCACTGAGGATCACAGAGTCCAGGTGGACCAGCAGCTCCAGGAGGGTTTGTCTCTGAGGCAAAAGATCGCTGTTGATGCGGAGACTTGAGCCCGGTCCACCAATCCGATTGGACAGAAGCGCAGTGCAGAACTCCCTGAACTCCTTTGACTTTACATTTTTCAGGAGCTCTTCCAGTCTTGCCATGTCCTGTAAAGTCATATGGAGCTGTTAAAAAGAGAAAGTAAATGTACAATAGACACAGTTCACATCAGACATCATGTAAAGTGACCTGCGGGGAGGGAAGCATGTCGACATCGGGGGCTTTGTAGCGGCAGGTGACCTGTCTGAACAAGGCCAGAGCCAGCAGGCTCATCTGAGAATCTCTCAGCTTCTACACAGGAAATAAAACAAATGTGAAATACAGAAAACCCTGAAGTTAATGTGATCAAAAATAAAATACAAAGCATAACATACAGTTATGAAAGTGGTTAAAAAATACTAAATCATTTCAATAAAAACTAAACAAAATCAAACGTAATATTCAACGAAATATTAAATATAATAATATAAACGTGAATTTTAATAAACACTCTACATAATATGATGTGAGGACATTAAAACATGTATATGCGTACAACTAAATGTTTATGTAGTGCCTAGAAATGCTAAACAAGTGAGTTGAAGTTAACTTTAAAGTTAAAGTGTTCTTTCTGACCTCTAGTGGTCATTAGGATTATTGCTCATAAACAGTTTCTCTGACCTGTATTTGTGTCAGGAAGGTTTCAGATCTGTTTTCAAGCAGGACGTCGTCCACAGCCTCTCTCGTGGCTCGGTACAGCGCCCCACAGCAGAGGAACTGGTCCATGTTAGTTGGATTTATCCTCTGTGAGAAACAAATCAGATTTTAGTGTTTTCCTTCCAAGGTAAAAACGCTATGAGTTCCAGCTTATGGATCCTATTTCATATGAGAAGTGAGAAGTTAATAGTAGTTAGTAGAGCAGTTTAGTTCCATGTTATGGCTGCATTATAGTTAGTTGACAAATAGCTAACAACATTAAATTCTACCTTGTGCTAAAAAAAGCTTGGTTTACATTAAATGACAACACGAGCAGAGCTGAAGTAATTAGTCGATTAATTAGTTGATGGACAAAAAATGTTTTTGTAACTATTTTGATAATACGTTAATTGTTTATATAATAATTATAATAATGTAAAAATGTAAAAAATCTTAAGGTTCCACTTTTACATTTTGGGTTAACCAGAGCCAGAACAAGTGATTGGAATACTTGGGCTTTGGAAATCTGTGATATTTCACTAATTTCAGACATTTTATCGACCAAACGATTAATCCAGCAAACAATTAACAAATTAATAATGAACATAATCGTTAGTTGTGGTTCTGCAGCACATAACTGCTGTTGTTAGGAAAATATTTCTCAAAAATAAAGTTTTATAGAGAAAAGCATACAACTATTTTCTGAAAAGTACAGAAAATGTTTCTAAGGAGAGACAGAGGGAGCGATGTGCAGCCTCCCTGCTGCAGGAGGGGATGAGAGTTTGAATAAACTGATCAAGTCTTAAGGCTCGTACCTACTTTCCACTTTGCAGATGTGCACGCGGTTCCGTTCGTGCTACACATGAGGGTCCACGTCGGTGTAACGTTTCGCGCATACGTATTTACCGATCTACACTGTAAGTTACGTTGTTTGCCAGGAGATTAACACCAATGTGGCCGTCTTTGTATTCCTTCAAAGACAAACTCTATTCATGCCGGTGATGGTCATTTGCGTCAAGAGGACCGTAGCAGACACTCGCGGACACAGAAAGTGTGAATTTTCTTTCAGACCGTTTTCTTATATGACTATAATGAATGATGACAACTTCCTTTGTTACTACAAGACATTGTCAGAATGATGTTTTGGCAGCTCTGTGTAAAGATATCTTTACCTGACGTCGAATGAGATCTGCAGGGAAGACCCATCTCCAGGCCGGGTTGTTCATCAGGGACAGTATGCAGTCCCTACCAGAGAGTCTGTTCAGGGCTCGAAGCAGGTAAACCCTGTGCCAGTCATTACCACAGTCCTCACACACCGCCTTCACCTGCCGCAGGAACTGAGCGTCCACGTCTTTAGGTCTGCCTGCATTTCATAAAGAAACATAAAAAAAACATAACAGAAAAATCTGATGAGATCTGAATAAATGAATTGCTGGGATTTAAAGTTAAGCGAAGTTCAGCATTGCACACCTTGACGTGCAGCTTCCTCCAGCAGCCCGGCAGCAGTGCTCAGGTTTATTCTCAGCCTGGCTATGTTGAGCAGGAACTCTGCAGGGTCCTGTTGTCTGTCTGCAGTCTGTTTCTTGGCCATGCTGCTCAGGAAGCTGATCTCTGCTTGTGTTTTCTGTTCTGCGCTCTGTTCCACTGCTCTCGCTTCTGAGCACAACAGAGAGTCCTGAGGAAAAAAAGTGAGTATTTGGATTTTTAATTTGCATGGTCAAAAGCAGCAGGACAAGTACGAATTAGCACCAAAGATGAAGCCAAAATAAAAGATAAAGCGAAAGGAGAAACGGACGAGTGAAGTTTGTGTCTTTTACCTGGAAGCAGTTGACAAACAGCAGGTAGAGTTCAGTGCGGTCTTCTCTGTTGAGAAGATTCTCCTCCAGATTCTTCAGGTAGGTCTGAATGTGAGCCTTTACCTGCTCGAAGCTGAGAGATAAACTACGAGTTACACACATGCAGTTTCTAAACTTATTGTAGTTATAGTAAGAACACATTGAGGTACTTATGCTTTAGAGTATTTCCATTTTGGGAAACGTTTTACTTTTCTTCTGAACAGAAATATTTCCAAAAAGTCAGACTTGTTACAGCGTCATGAAGCAATAGCTTTAGAACATGTTCTGTTTTTGTAGCCAGGCTGTAGAGAAGAATGTCGCCCAAATATAAAAAATCCACAAAATTGGAAATATAAGATTTTAACCCCAAATGGAGTTTTAATAACTGAGACCAAAATAACTGAAATAAATTCACAATATTATGCCGATAATCATCAAAGTATGCTTCAAACTACTGACAAGGCACTAAAACATACTGGAATCGCTTTACCTTACATTTTATTAAGAAACAAATATTCGTATTGCATTACAGATAGGACACATCTTTTTTTAGTGAACAGTGTTTTTTATGAAAAATAATAATAAATAAATCAAACAATCCTAAATACGGTCATCATAAATCATGATGTCCTGCTGCATAAATAAAGGATAAGAAATAGCAACATTGTGTTAGTTGGTTCTTTCTTACATGATGATTCATGGATTTTTTAAATCAGGCTCTATTGTTCACTTCTCACGACCGTCCCGACAATGTAAAGTCCTCATGATCCACTTAATGTGAAGCCATCCTCCATTAAAATCCTATATCTCTCATAATCCTATATACGTATACAGTATATGTCCCTACCCCCAACAGGGTTGAATTTAGGAGATTTCTGTTTCTTTTTTTAAATTATGGGATTATGAATGAATCTATAAGAACAAAATCACTATGAATCCAGCACCTGTTTCTTCACTGTCAGTTTTAGTACAGTATAGTGTACTTTTCTCATTTACTTAATGTTGTGTTGCTGCTTTTGAGTGAGCAAAATGTTCCAGTACTTCCTCCTCTCTCTCACCTGTACTGCAGCAGCAGTTTGGGCAGCACAGATCGCACCACTGGACTGTTATCCACACACTCCAGGAAGGGAGTGAGCGCTCTGGTCCTGTATATGTTGCCTGCATCACATAAATAAAAGGGCCTTATTACCACAGCATCATCAAATGTGTACTTTTTATTATCATTGACGGATTCTCTCACTCACCGCTAGCGGAGACGAGTAATGAGAAGAGCAGCTCCACCACTTCCTCTCCGGGCCTCTGCCCCTCTGATAGACAGAACCTGGACACCACCTCCAGGAAGAAGGAGTTACAGCAGTTCCTGATCGCTGCTTGCTGCTGAAGTGCTGCCCTGAACCGTGAAAAGGAATAATAAATAATAAACTGTGGGGGTTTGACATGCAATAACATATTTGACCACTTGGGGGCATCAGAAACAACCAGTTGTGAATACAACATTGACATCATTATGATCACATTATGATCACATGATATGTTAGCCAACAGCTTATTTACATGGAGCAACATTAGCATTAGTTAGGAGTCGTGTTTCAGTGCACCAGAAGTCCAGTATTTACTTTAGATGTTGCACTTTCCTCACCAGCTCGTCTGTCTACTGTCTGGTGCTGAGCAGGTAACGTGTTCTGATAGTAGGTTTATTACAGCTTTCTCACTGAAACCAGCCGACTGCTGCGGCCCAAAAGGAGCCTATGAGAGCCGTGAGTAAAGTTGGGAAGAGTTGCGGCTCAGACGGCTAAACAATGAGCTGCAACTAAAGCTCCATAAAGCCGAGGGGAGCTTCACATTCAGCTGAATTCGATACAGTGTTATTATTCAAACATAGATTATAGCCGCTCCTGATTAAGGGTTGTAATTGTGTATAAAAAAAGATCCTAAGAGCTGGTAGTGTAGAGATTCCAATTCACCATTGAGCAAGTCTCCATGCAAGCTTTAAACATCTGAATATTTATTTAAAAAATCACTTCTTCATATTTCAATTTTGGATGCATGTTAGCCCAAGTCAGCAGAAATGATTACACTTGATTGTATGTGTGGCAGCTGAATAGCATTACACTATTTCAATTCTGTTTAAATTGCATCAATAATCTTATTTAGTTTGAGCTCATAACACACAGAAAGGTCTGACTTCTTTCACCACTTCCCCCGTCAAACATTTAATAATTCATCAAGTTTTTAAAGTAAATCGAATCTTTTTTGAAAAGGTCAAAATGTTTCAGATTTTAGTGTTCAACAATTTATTCTCGACTGACTCGTGTCCTATAATTTCCATCAGTGATTATTCTGAACTCACTTGATGTTGAGAGAAACAGCGGGCTGGAAGTCGGGTGGCAGGTCTGTCCGGCATTTAGGACAACGTGTGTGTTGCTGAATGGAGCATTGCAGACAGGCCGAACAGAAGACGTGCTGGCAGGGCAGGAGGACCGGCTCTGTGAGCTCCGACAGGCAAACAGGGCAAGAAATCCCAAACCTTCACAGAAAATATCATGAGATAATTATTGCATTGTGAGACAAGAACAACGATTATTTTTGTTATTTTGTACATTAAAAATTAAAAGAAAAAAAAATGAAATCCTTGCATTGAATTGTAAAATCATTTAGTTGTTGTTATGGTGAGATGTTTCTACTTTCTATTATATTATTCAAAATAAACGGAGATTGGGGTTGAATTATATGTTCATTTGTGACATTTTCATTTTATTCTAATAAATCCCTTAAACCGAAACACAGAATACAAACTGTAACGGCAGATCCTGACCTCAGATCTCTGCTGATGTACTCATCATGAAAAGAGTTGAGGATCCGGATCAGCTGCTGCAGTGTGGACAAGCTCTTAACGTTGGGTGACTCCTGCATCAACTGTAAGAAGATAAGAAGAAAAAAAGGCTGAAAACTGACAACTACTAAAACATTTTACTTCTGTTTT
Organism: Cottoperca gobio; assembly: GCF_900634415.1. NCBI lineage: Eukaryota > Metazoa > Chordata > Actinopteri > Perciformes > Bovichtidae > Cottoperca > Cottoperca gobio. The sequence goes on from NC_041373.1 coordinate 4,737,940, forward strand.
TAATGTTAAACTGTTACAACTATGTTTCCTGCTCTGTGTCCTTTCTGATCCTTTTTTGAGTCTTGTTATTATTTTATTTCTACTGCACAGATGCAAAGTTGCTTTAGCAGAGGTTCCCACTGTGTTTTGTAGTGTAGTGCCATCTCACCTGAAATAAAGGCTGGAAACTAAATAAAAAAATAATAAACTATTAAAACAATACATTAACCTTCAGGGTAAAGTAGCAGAGGTGATATTTCAAACAGCAAATGTCAATGAATAATACAAATTGGTATTACTTTCTGCTGTTATCTGCTAGATAAATTGATCATTAACAGTCAAGTCATTTCCTGGGGGGTGAGGGGGGGGGACTACTTACCTTCAGGTGAAGGTTGCAGTGTTTGAGAGCCAGTTCTTTCACTCTTGAGTCATTCTTCTTAACTCCAAAAATGATGTGCTGGATGAAAGATGCAACAACCAGCATCCCTTGCCACAGTGACCTGAAAGGGAAAATGAGTTTATAAATAAACCTTGAAACACAAATAACCTTTTTCCTCCTCACTGCACATCTTTCCAGACTCACCGGATGGAGTCCAGATGTTGCAGACAGCCGGGGCTACAGAGGGTTCTGTATTTCTGACCTAACGCTCTGTCCAGACACGGCTGCAGAAACTCCACTCGGCTCACAAAGGACTCGCACTCTTGCAGCGACGCCACAGTCAGTAGTTTGGTCTGCTCAACACAGATACCAAGAGCTAGAATATCCTCCACCTGCCAAAAATAAAAGACATGATAAGGCTCATTATAAGATTATGACATATTTATAATTAGCATGTTAACTAGAGGATGTTTTTATAATGATGTCTAGCGTGTAAGGTTTAGCATGTTTGCATTCTACATCACTGGTTCCCAGACTGGTAGTAGCCAAAGATTCACAGCGGGGCTTTTTGATTTTAAGGGGTGTATGGAAAAAAAATAGTTGGCCTATATCTCAGGATTTCCTTCTGTGACAAAAACTAAATGAAATTGATATTTTTGAAGTCCGGATCTTTCTTTTTTTATATCAGGATAAGGGCACGATGAAGATCTGAACACAAACTTTATATCATGAGTGTCAAACATGCGGCCCGCGGGCCAAAACCGGCCCGCCAGAGAGTCCAATCCGGCCCGCGTTTTGATCATAAAGTAAAAGCCTTTGTAGATACACTGTGATCTGTAAGTTGTAACGCACATGTGTAAATGATAAACTAATACTATTGTTGAAATTGCACCTTTTTTTTCTTAAGAAATTTCAGGTTGTTCATAATGTTTTGTAAAAAGATTACGTTTGAACATTTTCAGAATGTAAATGAAGGGAAAGATTTGGAGTTGTCGTTATTTACAGGTTATTATGCTGTGATTTTACTGGTCCGGCCCACTTGAGATCAAATTGTGTTGAATGTGGCCCCTGAACTAAAATGAGTTTGACACCCCTGTTTTATATAGTCCTGCATTAGAAAAGTACGCAGTTAAAACAACCAAAGAGCTAATAGAACAATAGTCAAGCATCAGGGAGAACAAAACACTGAATTTGTCAAAAAAGAAGCCTATTAAGTAAGTATGATTGTTATAAATACAAAAACATAATACAGACAGACAACTGCATTAAAAGTTCCTAAAAAATATCTGTTAATATGTCACTTTGTCAGGGGGTCATCAGTTTACTCAATAGGTAGAGGTCTCCCATCATAAAGTAAACTGACAAGTGGAAGTTTTGAGAGTAGCTGATGACAGAAGATTAAACACTAGTGTCTTTTACACCAATGCTTTCAATCCACTTCATATTTTAAAAAATAAATGCACATGTCACATTTTAGAGATTCCTAAAGAGTATTCTCACCATTTCTTGGGGCTTTGACCCCTGCTGAAAGACATCGGTGGCTAGCTGAGGCTGCAGTAGAATTATGTGGCAGAGAGTGTCCAGTCTTGATGCAAAATGTTTGGAAGCAGCCATTATCCAAGCAGGAGAGAGCTCAGGGACGACACCCATGGACGTCTGAAGCTCAGACACACAGCCCAACATGGCCCTGGTGAAAACCTGTATATGACATGTGTAAAAAAAGTCAAGGCTACTGGTTGTTCCCAAAATATGTTTCACCTAAATGTGCAACTCATAATGTCCATACCCTAAGCTCGTCCGTAGACTTGATCTTCTTAGAGAGCAGCAGAAAGTCTTGTAGAAAGTGGTGACCATGCTCCGATCTTTCTTCGTCGGAGAGTTTCAGTAAGTGGCTGCCGAGCCTGCTGTTGGTGAAGGTGCTCACAAACTGGAGAATCCTCCCTGTGCCATCCTCTCTTGTTACTGAGGAACGGTCAAAAGAGCCAGAAATATTTGAAACCATACCATATAGAGCATTTCACATACACAGACCCAAGCTGTTGCCTAGCAATGCAAATCTGTTGAAACGGTCTCTATACTTTATCTGTTCATGAGTTTATACCTGGCATGAATTCAGATTCTTCCCACAGGCTTTTAAGGTGCATGCTGATGAGCCAGCTGAACGGGGCAGCGCAGGGATGTTCTTCACCATCCAACATGAAGTAATAATGCACAGGCACCTCCTGGTCGGACTCACTGCAAATCATCATAATCAAACAATGATGCCTTTTGTTGTTTAATTTTACTGTGGGAATTATTCAGAAGACGTAATCCACCATACCTTGGGTTTTGGAGAGGTGTTAGGACTAAAATCTGTGAATCTGCCAGGATGTCCAACCACAGTGTTATCAGGCCCTGGCTGAGCCTGTCATCAGAGAGCAGGTCCAGATTCGCATTCCTGTCCATAACTTCCAACATGTTGGCCAAGATCGGAGTCACGGTGGACTGCAGATAGCGCCACAGGGTATGTCTGTCAGTTCAAGACACAAAAGAAATCTGCACTTGATCAAATCATCACTAGAAAGAAGAACGCACTGCAGCAGAGTGCACATGAAGTGTCAATGTGCATAGTTCAATTCTAAGATCTGCATCTGTAGTTCATGCCAAAAACAAATAATTGTCCACTTGTCCATTGTTTATTTTAACATTTTCAACTTATCTTGCTAAATGATTTTACCTCAGAGTTCCCCCCTCCTGCAGAGCCGGGAGTTTCTTGGCTTCTCTGCTCACCCACTCCTTTGGAGAGCCCATCATTTTTTCTCTCTGAGCAGAAGCCTCCGCCAGTCTACTCAACATGACCTCCTGAAAGTGAGCTTTAATAAAGTATATAGTTATAGACAAAATTAATAACATCATATTTCACGAAGAAAGTGATCAACAAACCCAGTCTTTCTGGTCAATTCTATAGTATTAATATGCACAAAAAAAATTCAGATGACAATGTTTACCTCCTATTTGTGCTTGACCAGTTCTCAGAAGAGTCAGAAGGATGTGCATCCGCTCCATGCTTCGTGATGTCATGCCATCGGGGTCCCTCAGCAAACCAACAGCTTTTTGGATACATGATCTTACTAAGGATAGGCTGTGGAGGTGGGCTCTATCTCCCTGTACACACACATAATAAAGTTCAATTTGTAGCAAAATTAGAAAAATTAAGATTTGTTTGACACTAACACAAATAGAAGAACATATGGTTTATTTACTGTTACACTCACTACCTACCTGATCTTTTTTTTTCGTCATCGTTTCTTCATCTTCATGGTGTTCTATTAAAGACCAAGAATACGCTATATTTTACATTCAAACTTTGCAGAGAGAACAATGAAATTACTTAATTTTCATACCCAGAAAGACACTTTTAATACGCAGAGATTGTACAGTTTCTACCTGACAGTGCAGGGTTGAGTAGGCTGCTAATGAGAGTTCCACAGAAAACCAACAGGTTTAGGCTCATGTCGTCTGAATCCCTCAAGTCATCAATATGCACCGAGTTCCAGACTCCTTTGATTCGACAAAGACAAAACGTGGCTTTAATCTTGTAATGTGTCATGTATTACGTAGTCAGAAAATCATTTTAATTGTAATGATGATCACATTCCACATAGTCCTCACCTCCTTGGAAACCAATGTACTGAGATCTACTTGGGATCCTCGAAACCTTCACAATGAAAATCACCCAACAGGTCTGATACTCCAGTGACATCAAGTAATTCATGGTGCAATATCTGGAGGCAGAAGAAATCATAAACACATCTGAAATGCCTGTAATGTCCTCAATCATAATCATATTTCAATCTGTTATGGAAAGGATCTTGACATTGAACCCTACTTTGCTGATGCTATGAGTTCATCGCTGCATTGGGATTCCTCGAGGTCCATCTGGATTAACAGGATGTAAGGAGAGTCGCAAGCATCTTTAACGAAGCCCCTGAAACATAAAGGAGAGTACGAGAAAGATTAAAAGACAAAAAAAATTAAAAGCCATGCTGCTGTTATTTGAATAGTTAGTACCGTATATTGTTGCAGAAGGAGACCTCAGTGTCAAACTGGTGGAGTGAGAGCAGTAGGATCCTGTCCGCATGCAGTCCTAAAGTGCGGGCTACATCCCTGACATCTGATCTGGTTAGCAAGCTGGAGAATGTAGTTATCTACAAATGCAAAACCACAAAGTGGAAAATGACGTCAACAATTTATAAAGATTGCAAAGAAATAATGAAAACAAAATTGGAGCAGTAGTTTGTGACCTACCTCTAGAAACTTGCTGGACCCCCGATGCTTGGTCAGGCAATCTTGCAGGAAATCTCGGAGGCAGTGATGATGCTGTTGCTGGAAATACAATCTCTGGAGTTTCTCCTTCTCATCGTTTGCTAAATCTGAATATTTGAGCCTCACAACAGCGTCGGGGGTGGCACAGTTCAACAAGAGACATTTTGCTAAATTGAAGACTTCTTCTTCCTCATTTTCTCCAGGAGACCCAACAGCGTTTTCTGTCTCCATCAATTCTTCACTCTCAGACATGACTTTGTTCTCATCATCAAATACCTCAGTGGATTCATCATCATTCTTTTCCATTGACTCAATTTCTTTCTCTTTTCCAGCAATCTCTAAGTCCATTGCATCAACCAACTGATCGTCCTCCTTATCAGTCTCATCTTTCTGTTCGTTGGAATTTGATCCAAGTGTTTCATTTGGTTCATCTTCTTCCATTGAGTCATCTTTACGGTCTTCAACGTTTTGTGCTCTCCTTTCTAGTGCTTGCAAGAGAGCACTGGCACAGGCATCACCATGGTGGCCAACAAAAATATCAGACAGCTTGAAATGTTCTGAGGCCTCACCTGAGAATTCCTTCACCCACTCCTTCAGTTTGTGGAGAACCCTGTGTTGCCATGGTTCCAGATCGGTACCCCTATCGACAATGTGTTTTTCAAGCCTGTTGATGAGGGGTGTGGGAAAGTGCTCATAGACCTTCTTCTGGTCCTCTACTACCACCAGTCTGAAGTTTGGATGTACACGACACTTGACTCTGTGTGAACCAAGACCAAGATCAACGTATTGCTGCTTACTGAGGTAAACATAGTACTGGTTCAAGGCGTCGTACAGGCTTTCGTAAAGATTTTGCATGTTGAGGAGGATCACAGTACGCCCTGTCTCCATGCAAGTTTTCACACGGTTAACATTGCGACAGATTTGCGCATATTCCTGGTCCTTTGGGAATCCTGAGCCAAAGACTATTTCAGGCGGTGGATAGTCTCCTTTGGCAAAGATTTGTTGCTGAAGGATATGGAGAGCTGCATTGTTGGTGGTCAGCAAAAGGAGGTAACGGCTCTCCTGGTTGGTGTCATAGTCAAGATTCTTTTTCACCATTTGCAAGGTGCTTGGTCTGGGAATTTCCATTAAGTTTTTAAGAACCTCTTGGAAGAATATGACAGGGTCAAAACCCTCAGGTTGTCCACTGAAGTTACGCAAGATGGCCTCTACCAACTGTCTACCATCTGGCTCTTGTTCTGTTGATTTAACTATGGCAAAGAGCATTTTGACTAGGCTATAATAATCCCTTAGACCAAAGAACTGATTCTTTGTGGTCTGATTACAGATGCTCAAGAAGGCCTTTGCCAAAGATGGAAACAGGTGTTTGATTCGCAGGAGAATTTGGTTGGAGGATGAACAAATTCCCTTGGCAGTTTCCACAAGTTCATCCTTACTCGGATCCCATCTCGACACAAATATTCCTCTGTTCATCTTTGCTGGGTCAAGAGCCCAGTTGGAAATGCCAACAAAGCCAACCTTCATGTGTGGATCTGGCTTGTCATTGTCAATGCAACCATCTTCCAAAAGAGGATGAAGGGTCTTCAGGGGCATCTGAGGAGAATCTTCTGCGAGTCCAATCTCATCAAGCACCACCACCGATACATACTCATCCATGTTTTTGTCCTTCTGGAAACGGGCACAGTTCCTGAATATCCCTATGATGCCCTCTGGACTTGAGTGAGGACTGCACTGGAAGGAGACCATATGAACTTGCTTGAGTTTCTTGAATAGTTCACAGTGTGAGTTTTGGCCCTGCATAGCATCAGCAACCACTGTTTTAGCAAGAGACTTAGAGCTGCCCGGCTTGCCAACCAGAAACAGTGGGATCCTGAGCTCAATGCAAACCACCATGAGAAACACATTTTCTTTGAGTGCAACATTTTTGGCGATGGTCTCCCTTGTCTTTATGTTGTGAAGGAAGAAGTCTTGACAGGATGAAATCTCTTGCTGCAATGCTGCTGAAAAGCAGAGAGGGTCTGGAAAGTACTGACAAATTACAGAGAGGTACTCATCTTTGGCTATCAGAGATGGGTAGTAGCAGACCCCAACTGAAAGAATCAAGCACTTCAGGGTTGTATCAGTTGCATTGAGATGAGAATAGTTGTTGAAAAGGACCTCACTATGCTGGTAAAACCAAACTAGCACTTTCATAGACCTCTCCACATCTCTGAGACTCACAAAACTGCACTCATTTCTCCGACTTCGCATATATTTCTGGGAGGCTGCCAGCACATTTGAAATGATGTCCTTACAGACCACTGGCAAATGATGGTCGTTGACTTGCTTCTGGACAATCTGTTTAATGTAGGAAAGTTCAGTTGAATCACTCAATTGACCAAAGTCCCACACCAAGGAAGCCATGCTTGGAGGCAGTGGATGAACTCTGTACACCAGCTGCCTCAGAGGGACTTTGCCAAGACGGTCTTCTGTTTCATCTGCCTTCACTCTATATCCCAAACCAGCACGTTCCAAACGTTTCACCATTTCAGGTGAGTGCTTCCTGTAAGGATTGCAAGCAGCAATTATTTTCAAGCCACTGCCTGCTTTCAGAGGTTCCCCTTTCATTGATTGGTCACACAGGATTTCCTTGATGGCAAAAATGGCCTCTGTGGTGTTGCCTTCGTCAAAGAACAAAATGGTGTCTAGCTTGTGCATTCTACGGTTCTTTCCAGCAAGTATCTCTGCCTCCTTCACCTTTCTGTAGATCATCTCTGCTGTAGTTCCACCATGTACCTTGACAAGTACCATGTTTTCTACTGGTTTTTCCTCCCTCTGCAGAGCACAAAGGAAACGGACTAATCTGGTTTTACCACAGCCAGTCTCTCCCATGATGACAACTGGAATTCCACACCGGAATCTCATGTGTATGGCCAACATCTTCATCACATTGTCAGCAGTGAGTTCATATGTTGGGTCTGGATCAAATTCTCTGTCCATCATTCCTTTCTTTGCACCGACAACGCATGAAATCCTTTTGATTTTGTCCGGCCGGGGCAACTGATCAAAGTCTTCAGTGAGACAGATCCTTTGCCGTTCCAAGTCTTGAAAAAGCTTTTGTGACATCACATTTTCTATCAGGACATTGCGACTTCGAGGATCAACTGCATTGAGTGTGTTTTGTCTCTGACATTCCTGCACATTAAAGCCGAGGAAAGACATTGAGGATCGGTCTGCATTAAAGAAAATGTATGGATGAGACTCATTTTCCCAATGCTTGCGAATTGTCAGACGGGCAAGAAGGTCATCCTCCAGACTGTTATCAATGGGCAGCATGGGACTTTCATCAGATGTGTTCAGAGATGGCGAAGCAAAATCTCTTGCCATTAGAATCATGAACTTCACAATGAAGCCCTTGAAACCAGGCAGCTGGTCAGCCAGAAAATCTGGATCACAGAAAATTGAATTCTCACAGTCTTTCAGTTGCACATTGAGGAACCAGGAGAAGTTCTTCAGCTCTGCCCAAGATGGATCTTGCATTCCACAGTTTGACAGAAAGTGTTTGACACAATCAATGGGATCCCCCATTCTGGATCCTTCCTTGTATTTAAAACGATCCAGATTATGTTTCTGGCTGTAGAGCTGTAAGTATTGATAGGGTCTTTGCATTCCCTCACTGCAAAACTCCTGCTCATCCATGAGTGGGTCAAAGGTCGGTTTTTTCAGCACCCCTCTACTGGTCAACAACTGCATCACCTCTTTTGGAGGTCTACAATGGATGGTAGGCAGAATGTCAAGAAGTCCAAGCTTCATCTGTGTGAGAAAATTAAACATTTATTTATTAAATCAATAACAGTAATTTCACTTTATATAAAAAAAGCATCAAAACCCCTCATTTTAAACTTTCAAAGCTCCTCAAGACCACAGCAATGCTTGCAAATTAGGGGAAATTCATGGCATTGCATTCAGAGATCTATGAGACCCCAAGTTAATACAAGCAAACAAGAATAGAGTATGGAATATGAATGCATTTAATGGCTGTGTCAATGGATGTTCTGCTTGTATTTGGTAAAAAACTGTTTTTACTACTGCACTTTTCAGATTTCAAGATGCTATATATGATGGCTAAGGGATATGAAATATAAGAACATGCTGTTATTGAAAGCTGTGAATTGACAGAGTTAAAAAAAAAAAACTTTAATGTCTGAAGATACATTCATACAACATCATGTTTTAAAACTGCATTTCTTTGACAGTTATCTGAAAAAGACATTAATACCTTGTTTGGTTGGTTTTGAGAGGTTGATTTGTATGTTCTCAGGACCTCAACAGTAATCAAATGAGCAACATTTCTTCTCCACAACATGCCATGACTGTCACTCAAACAGCCCAGAACTAACAGATGGAACAGGAGCTCCTCCAGACCTGAACGAACCTAACGGATAACAAAAGTGAAGGAGACAGACTCTGAAGTACAACCAATTACAGAACAAGTGATCTGCAGAGATACATGCTTGCATACTTACTCCAGCGGTGTCAATGTGCAGGAGAACAGGGTCCTGCTCTCTCAAGGGGGCCAGTTTCTCTGTTAGAGTCCTAATCAAGGAGTCGACGTCAACAGATGGCTCAATCAGTCTGATCCTGATATGTTTTGCTCTGGGAGATTTCTGCTGGATCTTCTCAAACAAACGATCTACACAGAGGGATTTTCCTATTGATAGACAAAAACATGCATTCTGTCAAGAAAAATATTCTATGGATCAATTTGAAAATTGTAACTTAAATTCCCTATGTGTACAATGTTTATGGAATATTACATTATAGGATTTAACAAACAGTTTTTACTTAGCAAACTAATTATATTATTGCCACTATTGTATAAGCATTTTTATAATGGCATGCCAGTTAGGGTTACTCTTACCAACTGCAGGGCGTACAGATGACACCGTCCAGACTGAGAGCTTATCTGGAGAAACCTGTGCGACAGGGTTTTGTAGCGACGTGTTTTGTGTAAATTGGTGATGTAGATATTTCTTGGCAGTCTCTTCTGTTAGACTCACACCAGCCTGCACTCTTTTATTGCTGAAGAAAGACGGCACATATCTGTGCTGGTGCACGACAGGACTGACTATTATCAAGCGATAATGCGGGTTGGCACTTCTCTCGAAACCCTCAAAAAGCTCCCCCAAGGCCACACTGACATCATATCCCAGCAGTCCTGGATTGACAAGAGAGTATATCTTCTGCCAGTTTTGTTTGGAGCCTTGACCGAGAGCTCGGCGGAGAAAGATCTCCACCTCCTCCTCTGTGGTTTCCTCTCTGCAGACTAGAACCTCATCAGTAGATGGCAGAGGCTGCTCTGGACTCTGCATGTAAAACGACAGGACGGTGGTAAAAACCTCTGCACTGGGACAAATCACAAGATTGGGCTTCCCCTCCTGGAGAACCTTTGGAAGATTCCTGATCATGTGTTGCTGGTTCATTTCAGAAAGGCATGAGAGGAATTGGGCCAGAGACGGGATGTCCAAGTACTCATTGAGGTACTGAGACATGTCATTTTTGAATTTCCACCAGAGTTTTTCAAGACTGTCCTCATCGCCCATCCTCATGCCATCAGTGTGTCTGAGTAGTGAGCCCTCTGCAGCACCATCATCTTCATCCTCTGAAGAAAACTCCATCAAATCAGGTGGTTCTTTCTCGTCTTCTTCGGTGTGTCCTGGTGAAGCTGGTGTTAAGTCCATAGAAGGAACGAACACCAATTGATCTTCATTGTCAAACTCATCATCTTCCAGCTCATCATGTATTGAATTCATACTTGCTGCTATTAGTGTAAGCGTCTCTGACATCAGTTAGAGTGCACTGAGGCATTATGGGAAAAAGTAAAAGCCATAACTGTGGAGGAACTGCCGCCTGCCGTTGACACACTTTGTATATCCAGTGGCACAGGTACACCATCTGCTCTGAGGTGTAGTGGTTCAGCAAGTTAAAGCTGGAGCGCATCTCACCGATGAAGGCGCACCATTCCTCTTTGCAGCTAGTCCATGGAGTGAGTCAGCTTTTGCAGCTGCTCAGTCACCTCGCCGTAGGACGCCATATGCTGACCCTTCAGGGATAAGAAGGTGGCTTTGATGCACGGCTGCTGTTGTTGTGGGCAGCACTGGACCTCAGCATGCCATTCCCTGAAGAGCATGTTGCCGGATGTTTGCATCTGAAGGAGGATGGTTCCCAGTCTCTGAACGCCTTCAAAAACCTACAGTACAGGAGTTCAGGGATGTATACAGTTAATCTCAGAAGATAATGTCGAACACACTTTGGGATTAAATCTTTAGATTTTCTTTGGTTAAAGCTGAAGCTAAATGTTTGACAATAACAATGGATCAAGAGATAAAATGAAGGAACATGAGACCACTCTAGATGAGCTGATATTTTTGTTGTAGTTTTAACGTCGTCTAAATAACCTCTCGCCACATTGTGCGGGAAATTACACATGTTGTCTTGTATAAATGCCACTGACCTCTGTGAATCTGTTGACTTGCTCTCTGCCGTGCTCCCCTTTGGAAGACATGAGCATGAGTTTGTTTTGTAGCTCCAGCAGGTCTTCCAGCTTGTAGCTCTTCCGCTCTGTGCCCTTTTTCACTGTGACCTGTATCATGTTTTGTAGACATCTCTGCAAACAAGTGAAAATCATAAATATCTTAAATAATGTGTATGCATTGAGTCACAAACGCGCTGCATCTTGGTATCTTTACCTTTGACTTGGTGTAATTTTAGATTCTAAAGCTCATTGTGATTTGTTGACCAAAACTGCTTTTATCATTTGCGCAATGTACAAAGGTGAGACCTCAACTGAGCCAGCAAGATGCCTAAAGGTTTGTTCATGCTTTTGTTTCTAGGCGTGACTGCTGTAACAGAATGCTACTGCCAAGGTTTTAACAAAATCTAAAATGAGAGATCATAACTGTTTTACGCTAACCAACACTCCCTGTATCTCTAAAGAAATTGATTTTAAAGCCCTTCTCTCAGTTTTTAGATAGTAAATAGCCTTGCCCCCTTGTATATCACAGTCTCCTCGTTGTTTTATGTTCCCCCACGAACCTTTAGATCCTCCACAGCTGCTCTTTTAACTGTTTGCACAAAAACCTTTGGGGATGCTATTTTTATCCCCATAAATATGGAACATTCTGCCTTTAAATATTAGACTTGCTGTTTTAAACAACAATCAAAACCCATCTTTTTAATACAGCCTTTAACTAGCAGTTGTCTATTTTTTATCTTTAATGATTTTCTCATATTTTTAGATAATAGAGACACACATTTTCTCTCTTCCTCCATGTGTATGGTGTTTTTGTTTTTGCTGCTAAATTGTTAAGCGGTGTGCTGGCTTCTATGCATGAAAGTTGCTTTTTAAAAATCCTTTAGTGGAAGAATGTCCAGCTACCTTCTCTGTGTTTTCATCAGACCATCCTATGTGGTAAACTCCAGCATCATTAATCGAAGTGGCCAGGGAGAGAGAGGACTGCTCCACGGAGCCGTGAGTCTCCTTCAGTGCTTTCAGCCAGTCCAGCAAGCGAGTAGACTCTCTCTGGAAAACAAACCCAGTGGCATCAATGTCACTTTACCACAGTAACAGGGCTTTATGTTCTGCCTACAGACAAGGAAGAGGTTAATACCAATTTGTCCGGTAGCTTCTCATCTCTATTTTGGGTGTCCCACACCTGCTGAGCACACTTTAGGAACTCCTCAAAGCCAGCTTCAGGGTTGAGGGAGTAGAGCAGAGGGGCGTAACCCATCACTGCATCGTGGAAACAGGCCACCTGGTCGATCTCTGTGTCATTCTCTCCAGCAGATATGGAAGCCAGGTCGACATACACCTTAACCTCGCTCATATCTGTTGAGGGGAAGGAAAGGTGTGCAGGCAGGCATCGTCAGCAAAACTGAAGACAGTTTATGTTTTTGCATTAATGTGGAGATTTTCTTCTCACTTTTAAGGTTCTCTTTGACCCAGCTGACCAGTGTCTGGCTCGCTAGAAACTCTTCTAGACAGGTAGTGTGCTGCTCGGTGACTGTGGAGAGTTGCTGTTTGGCACGTAAGAGGTCATCAGTAAGGGACCCCAGGGCCCTCTGCTTAAATGTGTCTTTTTCCTGTTAAAAAGCAATGTATACATAATCAAAATATTATACATTTTCTTTAAAAGAAAATCAAGAGAAAAAGTGTGTTTGCTAGACAGGTCTATAAAGTGAATCATTATGCAGCTGTGTATAATCATAGACCACCAAAATGTCACTTTTCACCTCCTAATATTATTTAATTATATTTTTAAATGTTCTTTAATTAAAGTATGATAGCTGGCTATCCCCCTGCAACTCAGTTGCTTTGTAAATGAACATATGTCAGATCACAAGACTATTACCAGTTGGCTGAGAGTGTAGATGTCTGTGAAGTTCCCAGAAAGCTCCATTTTATCAGCAATTTTCAGTATCGCACTTGCTGCAGCCGCTGCCTCCTGGAGCTGTCGATACTCCTGGATCTGATGGAGTCTCAGCTCCACCCAGTTCTCCTCAGGACTCAATAACTTACAAACTGTCTCGGACATCAGACTCAGCTCCTTCTTCATCAGTTTCCCGTCACCCTGGTCACCAGACTCCTCCAGAACCTGATTGAGCTGCTTGAACGTGATGCTTTTATTTGCCATGCTCACAGCAAGCTGACCGAACTCCGTCATCAGCGGCTTCCAGATGTTATCGTAGATCTGTGACAGGTTGCAGGTGACTGCAACAGGAGCTGAGCAGGGTTGCATCGCTGACGCCAAAGCTGCAGCCTTCTTGACCCAGTAGGACAGAATCAGGTTGCTGTGATGCAGTTTGTGCATGTCACTGGACATTGTCAAGACATTCAGACTGGCCCTATACCAGAGGACCTGGGAAGGGCCCGTGTGCCCCAGCTTCCCCTCAGCATCAAAGGACTGAACTAGCACCAGTTTGTTCAGGCTCACAGTCTGGAGGTCTGCACTGTGCTGCATCTCGATAGTCGACATCTCAGGAACTGGTTAAATAAGAACCATATTACAGCCCATAAAACCACAATACATAACCAAGTTCTTTAAAAAAGTTCTCTAACTTAACATAATTCAGGTTGGTAATGGGTTACATATTTTTATATGTTAGGTATACTAACCCGTGATGCTTTCTGCAACCTTTGCTATCATCTTTAACAGTGTATCCATCTGCTGTTTCCGCTGATTGAAACAGTTCAAATCCTGCTCTCTCTGAGCCAAAACAACATCTGCACTGACAGGAACGCTCTCAGAATTGTTTTTCTTGTCTGTGGAAGACATAATGCAGCTGTTATTAATAAACACCATTTAATTTATTTTTTAAATGTAGTAATCATGGAGGTCTTTTCGTGATGTTAATGCTTGTTAGGGGTCATACACTGCTGATGAAGTCTCTTAAACTGCTCCTTATATTTCAGGCATGTCTGTAGGTGTCCCAGAGACACGTGTCCCTGAAGCAGCGACTCCACCAGAGAATGAAGTGCAGTCAGACAGCTGTGGACAACCTGCCCTGCAGCATCATCCACCCGGATCAACTTCCAGTCACCTGGACCAAAACAATGACATTTTAACCGTTATAAAACTTACTGAGAAAAGAAACAAAATAACATAAATGATTGAAGTGAATAATGAAATGAAGTACTGTGAGTCAGCAGGTGGTTCATGGCAGACTGTGGATGGAGCAGCTGGACTACAGAGTCGTCTCTGAATCGTGCTGCTGATTCAACCACAACAGCAGACAAGACATCCTGAGGGAGGTTCACCTTCATCTTAGAGCTGAGACTCATCAGGTCTCCCTCCTTCTCTCTCTGGAAACATGAACGTACTGTATCAGCATTTATTTAACTTGAATTATTATTTTACTCTTAATTGACCTGCTTGGCTAGAGAGAAATACTCTTGTGAACATCTGGATTCAGGATATCATTAAAAGAGACAAGTTCCCCTGCATCACCTGGGTGAGCATGCATGAATATAGAAAGTACATCAACACCCAAATGACATGCGAATATAACAAAATGACTATAGAGCTTTCGATCATTAATATGCACTGTACCTGGCAGATTGCCTTGATAGCAGACTGACACAGCTCGTCGAAACATGTCTGTATGTCATCGTCACTTTTTCTTATAGCTGCCAAGGATGACTCAAGGCAGCAGAACAGGACTTTATCCTCATCACTTGCCTGCGGAAAAAAATAAAGAGTCAAGATGTGATGTAGAAGGAAAGCATTCACCGGCTGGTACTAGATTCCTGTAATGTTGTTCTGGGTTTGAACATCAGATGTCACTAAAACAATATAAACTCAGTAGAGTGCAGATCTCCTCCAGGTGTTTCTCCCTCAAACTAGACAGAGTAGTGGATCATAACATATCAGGTATAGAATTAATCTGCAGATGCTCCGGTTCAAAATGAGACCAAACTTTTATATGAATGTCAGTTTTTGAGCCACGACAAAGACCAAAATGTTGCCTTCAGCAAATTAAAGAAGGCTTGTTTTTAGACTAGCCGATTGCCAGAAATACCTTTTGCTACTGAAGCAGTTCAGAATCAACTGCAGCCCCTACCGGCCGGTTAAGAGGTGTACCGAGTCAGCAGTAAATTATGTTATAAAACCCAAAACCCCTTAAGGTCCTTGAGCATACTGTCATGAATAAGCACAAGAAATATCAGGCCGAGGAGACACACACACACTCACACACACATGGTGGGTGGAGATAATAATGTCTATTTTACACTGATGAAGAAATGATTACCTTGGAAACCCTCTTCTTCAGGTCTTTCTTCAGGCTCAGCCTCCAACGGGATGAAACTTCTTCAATAGAGCATTCCACCTTCAGCAGCGAGTCCCACATCTGATGATACAACAGTTATTATTCTAAGGTTTAAATACACGGTTTAAGAGAAATAAACATCACCATTTTCCTTTCATATGGGTTAGGGTTAGGGAAGTCAATTCATCTGTTCATTTGTAAAAAAAATAAACATCTGCAGCACAAACACTGTTAACATTTTTTTTGTTCACTTTATCAGAGCTGTTCACTGCAAACTGAACACAAGGAACGAAGCCAATATCAACTAACAATGTCATATACTACTGACAAATATTATGTTTAACGTGTACCTCAATTTCCTTTGGATAGGTGAGTGATTTTGATGGTGTCATCAGGGGTTTTTGCAGCAATTCATCTCTCCACTCACTGACTCGCTGCTGCACGTCATGTAGTTTCTTCTTAAACTTCTCAAACTCATCGTCTGAGGACTAATAGGCACAAAAGGAGTGCAGTGAATTAAAGTTACCTTTCCATAATCAGGCAGTCTGAGCACATAATAAAGAGATTATTACCTCTTTCTTCAGTTTGGCATCCAACATCTCTGCCAATTTGGACACTAGCTGGTAGGACAGGACTGCAGCTGGGTAGCACTGGACGAGTCTCACAATTTCACATGTGTTCCACATCACACTGATGCTGCTCAGGAAGGCTGGCTCGATGTTACCACCTTCAAGCATTCTACAGACACAAAGCTAAGGTTACAGGGAGTACAACGACCCCACATCAGTGCATCAGTGGGAACATTTCAGTCCTTACCTGTCCTTCTCTTTGCCTACTTTCAGCAGTATATGGTTCAAGGTTCTCTGAGTGTGCTACGTGTAGAAACACAAATCACAAAGGGTCACTTTAAAGATTAAACAACAGCGTTTTAAATGTTAAATATTGTGATGAGTAGATTTGTCCACCTTCACATGCTCGTCTCTGTTGTTGTCCCTTGACAGGACACATCTTTGCAGTCTGTACAACAGACTCTGGATCAGGTGTTCTGCAGGTATTCCCGTCAGCTCAGAAAATTCAGTAAGATCCTCAAATGCGACCAGAGATGACCAGCTCACCAGGAGCAGAGGCATCTCTTTAGCCATATTTAAGCGTGTCTTGATCAAACTCAGCATTGTCCTGTGAAAAAGTGAAGTTTTACTTAAATAAAATAGGATCCACCATTTCAGGAATAAAAGTTGCTTTGGGACAAACTCACTTTCTTTTGTCAGGGTGGGACTGTATACTCTCCCTGAAGCATGTGAAATGGACCCTTTCAATTCCTGACCAGTCCTCCTCCTCCACAGATGGACCCACTTTTGTTGCGTGTGCTCCCGGCTGTCTGAGCCTGAAGAGCAGGGGAACGAGCAGCACGAGCTCGGACACTCTGTTCTGCGCACAGTGGTTTATCAGACCCAACACAACACTGAAGGGAGGACACAGAGTAGAGGGAGAATTAGAGATCCTGAATCGATTCACAGCTTCTAAAAATAGATTTAGTTTTTTGCTTGTTGTTCTTGAAGTCACTGAGAATTGAGATAATAAACTTTTTTTTATTAAAAAGTGTTTTTTTGTGCAAGTTTAGCATGAATGAATGTTAAATCTTAGGTTTGCCTTTTAATGTTTACATTATTGCCATCAGTTATAACTTTTTCAAATGTATAACTCCATAATCTTTTACACACTTTACTCTGCTGTCATGTCATAATTAGCTCACAGCAAACTTGAGTAGATCCTGAAATCACTGCCCCTATGTACTGAATCCAGAATCAGCCTTTAAAAGTTATTATGATTTGAACTTAGTAAGTGGACTTTTGCTAGACTTACAATTGAGGATTTTGGATATAACTGAGAAACAAGTCCAGGTTTTTCTTATCCGTCGCATTCTCTGAGGACACGAGGAGACACAGCTCAGCCAAGGCTTTCGCTCCAAGGTTGATGTTTAACTTTCTAGTAACCATGAACACAGACATTCCCTGAATGAGAGGGCTGGTGCTCCTCCAGCTGTCTGGGAGTTTCTCCTTCGGCTCTCCTTTTAAAATCTGAACCAAAGTCTCTGTGATCAGCTCGGCTGTCTGTGAATAGTAAAAACATTTGGTTACAGGTGGAACATTGGAGGTGGTGTATAATGAATGCTGTGAAACCTGCTCTTCCTGTTGCACCAACCATGATCACAGGAGGTTGTGAATTGTCTAGGGAAATTCATCCTCGTATGTGCGGAGCCGAGACTCCCCATAAAATGTAACAAGCTGTCGCACAAGCTCTCAGTGCTCTGCTTGTCTGACGGGGACCATTTCTGGAAGATTCTGTTCAGCAGAGTCCTCGCTGAGGCCCGCCAGGCATCTGATACCTCAACACTTTTTGATTTCCAGCCGAGCAGGTGAAGGCCAGATTGCCAGAATCTTTGCTGGTCATGACGAGAAATGAAGCCTTCATAAAGGTGCAACTCTAGATGGAACACAGGCAGGTTTATGTTAAAGACACACACGTACAGATGTGTGTTGGCATGCTGCAGCTAAATGGTTTGCTTGCATTACCTTTAACGTTTGAGTCCATGGGAATTTGAATGTGTCTTACAGCAAATCCTGTAATTTCTTTCGTTCGTTGCTTTACACCATACCAATATGTCCACCAGACGCCTCTCTTCAAGTTACTTTCTTCCACGGAAAGACTTGCTTCGACCAGATATCCTTCCCGTGGTAGTCCACTACACATAAAGTATTGAACATTTGTTATGACAGCTTTACTGAAGCTACAAAAACTGCAGTGAAGTCTGCCAGTATCAGGGCGATGGTTTCATTGTGTGGCTCTGTACTTATTAGGCTTTAGTAAAAGCAACAATACCACAGTGTTAAATGACTCTGTTACAAAGTAAAGGTCCTGAATTAAAAGCACATAAGCATCACTAACCAAAAGTACTTCCAGAATCAAAAGTATTCACTTTGCAAAATGGCCTCTTCCAGATTGTTAATTATGGAGCCTTCAAGGTCCCGAAAGATGATTTATTTTTTATACACACAAGATAATAACTTGTAAGTAACTAGTGTCTCGGGCTGTATAGAATGTCAATTTATTTTAATATGAAGCTTCTATTGAGGTTTTTGAATGAAGCTTCAAATGTCTGTTGTCATATTTTATGACATCATCACCATAAAACAATTTGTGTTATTGCGGTTATATGAATGTAAGTTATGGTGCTGTTACTGATGTGAATGTCAACACCCTCATATGGAAGTTGAGTCAGAGCTTTAATCTCACAGTCGTTATTTAACTTCGGATCTGTGTTGCAGACATTCTATGTATTACAGCTCATCAAATCAATACTCACACAAAATGCGTCATCTTAAAGGGTGAATTGCCCTCCGTCGTAACAAAGCAGAAGTGTGTCACATTCTTGGTTGAATTTAAACTTTTTGTCCAGCACAGCATAGATGTGAACGGTGAACACGGGGGCAGCAGGTGGATATCTCACTGGGCTTCGATCACTGTGGAGAGGGAAGAACACACGTTTACATCACAGCTTCAAACACAGTATGTGATGTGGCTGTGATTATCACCGTGTCTCACCGCGTGCTTTGGGCTGTTTTTGTGTTTTTATCTGCTGCTTTGGAAGCTTCCACGTCGGACTGCTTCTGACTCCCGCCCTCTCCAGACACAACTTTGGCGTAAGACTTTGTTTTGGCACCTGCAGGATCACCTGAGGCTCCTGCCGAGGGGTTCTCCTCTTTAGACTTTGACTCTTTCTCAGGGTTTTGCTTCTTGGCAGACTCTGAAGACGCCCTCTCATTGTCGGGGCATTCGTCTTGTTTTAGCTGCGCCTCAGCAGCGTTCTTTGTCTCAGATTGAGTCTTTTCATCATTTGTGTCTTCTTTTTTTGAACCAGAGAAGTCTGTCTGCGTTTCCTGGTTGCTCTGAAAAACAACTGGAGTTTGTGTAAATTTGTTTGTGCCTTTATGTTTCCTCGTTTGAGTGTGAGCTTGCACCATCTTAGCAGGTTCGTGGCGTTGTTCGTCCACAGTTTGCACGTCGTCTTCTGCTTGGGGATCCTCATGTTGTGCTTCTACTGGCACACTCTCAGTTTGGCTGCTTGTGGTCTCCATGACTTCACTCCCACCTTTTTCTGTGTCTTTATTTTCAACATCTGCATCTGACTTTACGCTTGAGACGCTCTTTCTTTCTGCTCTTTTCTGATTTTTCTTTCTCCTCCTCTCGTTGCCTTTGGCCTTCCTGGTCGAATTGCCTGGTCCTTGTTCCTGCAATACACATTAAGTTTACATATTATTCATGGTGATTCAAATTCTGTGTGAAACGTGTTCTTGTGGCTGAATTTCTACCTTATTTATTTTTCTGCTTCTTTTGATTGCAACATCCTCCACTTGCTGGGATCCAGCAGCGCTGTGGAGGTCTCCTGCTCCCTCCTCCATCTGTAGGGACTTTTCTCAAGGGAGTCCCTGTTCCCCTATTAGCTGTCTCTGAATATAAACATCACATGCAGTTACATCCTTCATGTCCTCACAATTCACTGGGAGATTTAGTATTCAAATGAAGTCAGATAGATTAGTCAGTTAGGGAGTTGCAAGAAGAGATATTAGCTTCATCTTTATTACTTATACCGCTATGATAAAGAAATAAAGTCACCTAGTCTGTAATACAAAACAACTACCAAATATTGATGTTATTAATAAATATCAATAATTTGAAATCAATAAAAATACGATAAATACCAGACTACTTTATTTTTTATCTGAGCTGACTTCAGGTCGTTTAATGTTTCATTAAGATAAACAAAAAGGTTATTTAATCGTTAAAGAATGATGAAATCCAAGTTCAGTTTATAATGCATCACCCAGCAGTTAAAGATGTCATCTGTACTAAATGTAGTTACATTATACAAGTAAGGCAATTATATAGTCTTACGCTATGTTTACTTACCTTTTTTAGTTAGAAGTTGGCACTGCCAGTCTGCAGCTCTATCAAGCAACAACTACTGAAGAAATGTTCAGGAAATGTGAATCTGCTGCAACCTCCTTGCTCTAACGAACAAGGGAGCGTCGAGAAATTCATTAACTACTGTAAAGCTGGCTGTTATCTTTGACGTACAGTCTATCAAAGCTAACTGTGTTAATTATTCAAATATAACTCGACATATTCATCATCTTTAACACAGTTCCGGTTAAAAAAGCGTCGACTAATACACTGCGTTAGCTCTTGATTTACGAACTATTTTCTCGACGGTCCCTAAAGCACAAAGCTCGTTTCAGTTTCATTTCTTTCTGAATCCCAGCAAACAAGAAACCTATGCTGCGTTCACGGACTTCCATTTCACGATATCAGCAGTCTAGAAACCTGTGAGATCTCCAGGTTTTCAATGCTTGAGGATTTCAGTGCTTTTTAAAAATAACAACAGCTAAATGTCACCGTGTATTTCTTACATTTATGATGCCAGAGGTGAAATGTAATTAAGCATATTCACTCAAGTACTGCATTACAGTACACATTTGAGGTACCAAATATATTGTTCCTATCATTGTATTGTTCCACATTATTTTATTTTCTATATTTATGTTTTTGTCGACTTTTGTAGCACTTGCTTCTATTTTTATTTTCTCTCACTATGTTCATAATCAGGTTTATTGTCACAATAAACCTGATTTCCTGTCACCAGATACATGTATCCTGTAAAACATGCCTCGTTATAGATTAAACTATCCAGCAGTATAATATCTCATTGTTACACCAACCAAAACAATAAAATACTATTTACAGATACTTTTGCTAATTATTCTTATACATAATTTCACTGAGGTAACATTTTTATTGCAGTATGGAGTATCTACAGGAATTATAGAATGGGTTTTTTTGCGAATAGTTCAAAATGTACTTCAAAAATATTTTTATTCTGAAGAAACAGACAAAAAATCTCAGATACATGTGCAAAATACACAGCATGTCCAAAACATGTTATTATTCTTATTGCAATAATAATAATAATAATAATAATAATAATAATAATAATAATAATAATAATAATACATTTAATTTATATAGCACTTTTGTTAGATACACAAAGATGCTTACAAGGCTACTACTAGGATTAATAATAAAAATAAAATAATTATAAAATAAATTCTGATAACTGAAAAGTTATTGATTGTTGACATAAAAAACTGTTTAGAAAAGTTGTTTTATTGAATGTAATCTTTAATTAGATATCTACAGGTCAAATATGTAAGACGTCTTACTGTGTTGAAGTAGCTCACGTGTAACTGCAGCTTCCCCAAATGACTGATTCATGCAAAGGTTTACAAAAATGTCAATATTCACATTTGCACAAGTCTATGGACTAAACCCAGAGGACACAATCCTGTCTGTCAAGATAGAATAAAAATCCTTCTGATGCTGCGGAGCCAAAAGTAAAGTAGCAAATAACTGCATATCAATTTAGTTGTAAATCAAATGTTCTTACAAGAAGAGAAACGTGTACAACCTTAAAATGTAGGAGAGGTGATCAGAAGCAATCCAGTGAGAAAAGAATGAATAAATAAATGTAACAGTGGAATCAAATATGTTTCCGCCCTTGTGGGAGTAGTTTCACAGCCAAAAGAATACTTCAAAGCTCAGAACAAAAGTTACATTTTATTATTTAGATAGTGTGTCAACTGTGGCAGTTTCACCTGTTCTCTTTCGGGTTTTATGTCCTGCAATTTAGCTTTTTGTAATCAAGAAATGTCCCTATTCTTCCATTTAGACAGGTGATGTAACTGCACCAGTGAAAACAAGAGTTTCACAACAAGAGAAGGGAAATGACCTCACCTGTCTTTAGCAGAAAGCTTTATGAATGGATTTTGAGACTATTATAGGAGCGATTTCCTGCTTTAAACGTGACATTACTCCACACGCTTCATCTCAAGTTCATGCTTCAGTCCTGTGAAGCAGCAGGTTTCATCATTCTCCGAATTACGACCCTTCTCCTCCTTCCTTGACCTCCTGCATCGGTGCCTGCAGCCACCAGCTCCCCTGGCAGTGATCCCGGTGGTCGGGCTTCACCTCGGGGCGGTGCAGGCTTCCTTCTAGATCGCACATCGTCCACGAAGCCCTCCACTCCCTCAAACTTGTCTGACAGCTCAGAGAGACGCTCTTTCAGGGCGTTGAACTCCTTGTAGAGATCTCCCAGGGCGTCCGACAGCGGCTGGATGCTGAGGGATGGGACATGAACTCTCATTGATCACACTACAAGCAACTTACACCCACAACGACAAAGTGAGAGGAGAATATTAAACAAAAAGAGAGTCTTATGTAAGTCAAATAATTACATGACGGATTATGAGACGCTCTTTGTGTTTGTTTTGCACCTTTTTCTATATATTTTGTGTCTATTTGTGGTTGTCTTGTGTTTCTTTGTGGTCCATTGTTCTCTTTGTGTTAATGTTGTGGCTCTTTTGAGTTATTTTGTGGTCTTTTTGTGTTTCTTTGTAGTTATTTTGTGTGTCTTTGAAGTTGCTTGGTACAAGTGATATTTTGCAGGTCCTCTGACACTTTGGGCCTGTTCAGTACTCCCTCCATGCATTCTGTTTAAAATGAAAACAGAACGGGTCCTCACCGTCCATAGTCAGGCAGCACAGTGTTGTGGTCATGAAGGAGCAGATCTTTGACCTGCGTCATGATGGCATATTTCCAGTTGTCTAACACCAACGTGAGGTTAGCACATCCTCTGGTGTTCACTCGCTCTGCTACATTCAGAAAGAACCAAAGCGAAACACAGAGCAGGCGCAGAATCAGTTCTTAATCAAAATCAAAGAAAACATACTTATTGAATATGTTTGCTACTGATATTATTACAAAGTCATTATTCAAATGGAACAAATAGGTAACAGCTCAGTGAAAAATGACTGTAGTACGAGAAAAATGTCTGTATTCAGTTTATGATTTAAAGGCAAATTATTAATAGTTAAATGTATTTCTGATCAGAATGGGCAGCAGGGGGGGGGGGAGGACAGAGAGACGAACTGAAAGGAAAAGAAAAGAAAGAAGGAACGTAGAAGGAAAAGATAACAAAGGGATAGAATGAAGAAACATGATATTAGATACACAAGTTGAACAAATACTGAATGTAAAATCTAAACTAAAAGTGATCAGATTTAGTGATTTGCAGTTCAAAAGACATCTGGCTTCAAACTGGGCTTTGTAGTTGAAAAGTTTTTAGACACCTAAATTATATAATAATAATAATAATAATAATAATAATAATAATAATAATAATAATAATAATAATAATAATAATAATAATAAACTATTTCATAATTCCTGCATAAAATGCAACACAATCCACTTTCCATAAAAGCCAATAATCATGAACATTTGCAAAAAAACACAGGTAAATACCATAAAATAGGATACATTTAAATTTAAAAAGACAAGATTAAATATCACTTTAAGAGAAAGCAATGTTATAAATACATCTTAAGGTTGTGTTTAAAATGTCTACAGAGTTAGAGTCCCATAAATGCCACATATACTAATAACTAATAACTGAACCGCATTTCATTGACTATCTTAAAGTCTATTTAGGACCTGCATACTGTTAAAACATAGTAACATAAAAAGCGTATAAAGCACTTTACTCCAGTGTTAAAACAAGACAAATGTTCACCTGCCAATCACCATAAGTAGCCGATTTACTGAGATTGAGGAATTAAATATTTCCCATTGAAAAGAAGTGAAGGAAAAGTAGGAAATCTCCAAAACAAAAACATATTTATTTTTGAACTGCTCACCTTCATTCCTGAAATCCCACTCTGCTCTCGGGGTTGTTTTCTTCTTCTGAGCAGCACACAGAGTCACCGATAAAATGAGCAGGACTCCGGCGGTGTTCATCCTTAAACTAACGCACACGTTCATCTACAAGTGCATTTTACTATCAACGACATTCAGAATGTGCAAGAAACTGCCTCTCATTATACAAGTGTAGAGATACAACTTCATCTGAAGTAATAATCATGTGGAAAACGTACCTGCAGTGGCAGTCCCAAGTCAAATAATCCAGTGAAGTACAAGATGATGAAGGGGCTATTCTCGGCAGAGGAGTGTCTTCTTCAGTCTCCACTCCCACTCATCCTGAGCCTCATATATCAGGACTTCACTTCAAAGTCAAGCTTAAAGCTGCTCTTTCAGTCTGTTTTCTATCACAAGTCTTTGCCTCTTTAATCCTTCACTTCTAGTTTCTGCATCAAAGTAACAAGAAGTTTGAGGAATAATTTGTCAACGCTTCATAAACAACATCGTAGTTATTTTATGTCTCTTCGGGGTCAGTGCATTTCTGTTCGAGTGAAACAAGGCAGAACACGTTCAGAGAAAAAAAATAAAAATAAAAATGTTTATGAAGTGTAAACGCTGCAACATGATGTACAGACACGTCGTTTTTTTACGACCACGTCCAACTTCCACATTCCTGTTCTTCATCTGTTGTCCATCTGCAGCCCAGAGCGCGCCGAGTGTGTGATGTTGAGGATCACTTCCACTGCACTCCACCTGCTCTGATCACTTGTAAAAACATCTGTTATGGCAGTGAAATCAGCATGTACCCTGGAGACTTTAGTACCTTTACACATATTAAGTCATATTAAGTATTGTTGACTGTGGTAGAACTACCAAATGTCATGACTCAAGAATCTAACTACATGATATGGATAGAGCTGCAAAGATTACGAGATAAGTTGTCAACTATTAAATTAATCGCCAACTATTTTAGATAATTGATTAACGGTTTGAGTAAAATCCTCCACATCAGCTTCTTAAATGTGAATATTTTCTGGTTTCTTTTCTCCTCTATGACAGTAAACTGAATATATGAAGACTTTTATTTTACTTTTGGAAACACTGATCAAAACAAATAATTGATGAGTCAACAATACCAAACCAGATTTGAGGTCATATAAAGCAGTGCCCCATCTTTGTCCACTTGAGAGCACTGAAAGGTTGATGTGTAAAACGCTCCAGTGTATTTTGGTTTAAATTATTATATAAAAAAAACGAATCGAAGGGTTCCGTATCAAGTAAAAAGATTCACCATCAGCCAAAATATTGTCATCCGATTTGTTAAACTCCAAAATATCGATATCTGCAGTTTAATTTGTTCATGTTATTTGATTGTTGTGTTTTGATTGGCTAGTTTGTGTGCTTCTTCTTGTCATGGATTTTTGTAATTGATGTTTTTTCTACAATTTTCTTTGTTATTGTTTTCTCCTTAAGTTGAGAGGAGGTGTATAAGCCTGTACTTCACCTCTCCCGACCTCCCTCCTGACGTCGTTTTGACACTAAGTTGGAAACACACTAATATAATATAAGTTTTTTCCAAACCATGAAAAACAATCCTAAAACCAAAGTGATGAGGTGTCCAAACACTTCTGGTCATATAGTCTAGAAGTGGTTTTCGAAACTTTGAATTGTCATTTGTTGTTTATTATTTTCCTAAATATGCATCAAATGACAAACTCAAAATGATTTAAAAACACAACTTTGCCTTTCTTTGGACTTTTATGATTGCATCTAACCAGACAGCTAACAAATCAAAGACACTATTATCAGCAGTAAGAATTTTTTGTTGTTGTTTTTTTATTTATTATTATTTTGTTTCAAATCCAGGTCAACAGCATACAACGTTCAGGGTCCTCCGTTAGCTCAGTGGAACGTGAGGACCGTCTGTAAGTCCAAGAGCATGCTTGCTCAGCAAACGGCCCCTGGATCAATACAAAAGGAAAAGGTCACTGCCGCCCGTTAGCATGACATAAGGTAAATCGCTCTTAAGAACTCACACCGGGGGGCAAGAATGATATCACCGGGCAAAGAAAAACACACACATTTTTTTTTCAAATTAACCTACAGCTAAAAATATATTCTCACTTCATCAATGGAATTACTGTCAAGCTCTTACAAAGAAGCACACGTCTCATAAATTCATAAATAGCAAATCTGCAATAATCGACTCGCCCTCTTAACCGTGAGGCCCCTTTCCCCGTCGACAATCCCGAAGAAACAGGATTTAGTGAGTCACTCAGCTTCTGCCGGTCGGAACATCATTTTAGCATAAACTGAAACTATTTCATGTGCACAAAGATATGAGGGGAAAAAGGTAAACATGAAAGTTGTGATAAAAGGTTTGAGAATGTTGTCAGTCTGCATGAGTCAGCAGCAAACACCAAGGACGTGGATTAAAAGAGATCGGCAAAAAATATATCATTTTTTGGTCATTCCAAAAAGTGTAAATATGGAAAATGTGCAGCTTGTTTGTTTTTAGCATCAACTTTTCACATATGATCTGTAAAACAAAAGTTGACAATTCTCCAATTTTAGACCACTTGAAAAATTTCAATTGCATTCGTCAAGATCACATACGTAAAATATGATCTTCAAAAGTACACTGGCGTTGAGATGCTGTTGAGCTTTTAAATGTGGACGTGTTCACCTCGGGACTACAGGCGATGGCACTAAAAATCTTCTTCCTGTGGCCACACCAGCTCACCAAGACCCCCACACAGCTGTGTATGGACTGTACCACTGTGGTCCATTTCTCTGGATGGGTGCAGTTTAGAAATGCTACGAGCATATAGGCGGAGCGGCTTAAAGTAACATTGTTCTGCCAGATGTTAACATGTCCACGATGTGCAACCAGAGCTTAACTTTTACGACTCAAATGATCTCACAAGTTTTGGTCCCAATATTCGTCTCACGAAAGAAAGGGATCATAAAAGCAATAAAAGAACCCGTTTTAACAAACTATCCTTATATGCCGACTGCTGACTAATATGTTCAAGAGTAAGTTCACTGAAATTATTTACAATAAAACAAAACATTTTCTGTTTGTATGACTAACTACAATTAGAATTGTATTTTTTTGCAATTTATTGTGAACTGGTCCCGCTTGCCTTTCTAACGCCATCGAGGAGCGTTAAGTTCTTTTCACATTGTTTTCAGGCTCAGCCTCTTCCACACCACTGGCAACCGAAGCTCTACAAAGTGGAGAAAACCACAACCTGGTCATCAGCCTCCTGCTCAAAGTTCACCTAACAATTATCTGCACAACCAAAAGCAGACGACGCTAACTTCAAGGTTATTTTCTTAAACACTGATCGTCATCCTGCCTAAAGATGTGACGCGCCGACATCACATGAGACAAGTGAAATGATCGGTATCTTATTCTCCCTGTGGTGACCTGCGACCCTTCAGAGCAGCAAAGTCTTTGAAGGCTGAGGGATGGAAAAACCCAGCGGGGCCCCCATCAGCGGAGGACCTTAAGTTATGGTCCGACTCCTTTTGACCAGTCACTAAACAACAGATAAAGAAACCACAGGCAGGGAGCGGACAGAGGGGAAAGTGGCGAGCAATGGTTGTTTCTAGAAGCACCTCACGGCTGATACAATGCAAGTCAGTAATAATAATGAAGACGACGATGGATGGTGTCCTTGGGAGTTTTATCAGAGGCAGAACATACAGCTGATAAAATAAGCTACATATTGTGCCTGCTCAAGTTCAAACCACCAAATCCAACAGCTGCAATTCCAACAAAAGATCTTTAGGAACCACTTTAAGTTGGTGGGACATCAGTCCAACAGGTAATGGAGGAGGAGTTAGGGGTGAACGGCTTTTCAACTCTGGGAATTCTTTTTCAAAGTAATTTAACACTGAAAATATAAACTCTACTTAGTCTGGAGCTCTTTAAGAGTTTTCAGGGATGAGCTTTGACCAATGATTGTACTTTAAGGGGTTTGTCAAAGAGACAAGGACCCATAGAAACCTGACTGAGTAGGGGCCATGCTGAAGATTCAAAACTTTAAGGTATCGCTACAATCAGATAAAAAAGAAAAAAAGAAAAAGCACTAATTAAATAACAGTATCATTCCTCATATGTATTTATACACAGCAAGATATTCCAGAAGACGTTGTGAGAGTGAGAGGGGCACTGATGTGAGAGAACCTCCAAACACTCGAGTCTTTGCTGTTGTCTTGAGTCACAGCAGGATTTATTTGAGGGGCTGATTATTCAGGGGGGCTGTGGGTTGAGGGAAAGGGGCCTCAGCCAAAAAAAGTGCTTAAACCTTAACGAGCCCCGCCACTCACGAGAGCCGCTGTGAGGAGGGAGACAGAAATAAAAACACAGTCTGGTTTTATTTTATTAACTCAGTGAATTCGATGTAAACGAGTGCATCCCTTTCACAGGTAACAGCAGCCTGTGAGATGGGAAGGCTTCAGAGCGAGGCGAAAGGAAACAAAACAAAAAAGGGCATCCAAATCTCGCAGTTCGCCCTGGTGCAGCGATGTCATTGGCGAGTTAAGAGGAGGGCTGGGCGGGATGACTTCAGGGCAGCGGATGGGGGGGGGGGGAGGGCAGGGGTTTTTAACTGCGGGGCAGGCTGCACATTTCACAGTGCTCTGTGCCAGGCTGGTTCATGAAGGTGCAGTGGAGGCAGGACCACATGGCTGAGGAGGAGGCGGGGACCGAGGAGCCGCCCATGGCCCCGTAACCCTGAGAGCTGGAGGGCTGCCCGCCCACAGTACCTGGGAGGACAGGAGAGGGATTACACAACATTAGGACAGCCACTATTAAATAACATTTCTCATTGAACTCATTGTGTTTTATAAACATGTGAAACGTGCCCATTAAGTTGCCAGAGACCAAAGTGACCTCGGGTCGCTTGTTTTGTCAGACCAACTAGGCCTTTTGGTTTTGCAGGTTTTTGGTCCTAAACGACAACGTCTTGGTCTGAAGATAAAGTTGTTCTTTACACAGGGTTCTGACACCTTTTAGAAAAGTCAAATTCAAGTGCTTGTCAAGCATTTCAAGGTGCATTTGCAAGCTGTTCCGGCACTTTACAGCTGTGGTAAATGACATATTTACATACAGTACACTGATTATTGCACAGATTAAATTAGATGTTCTTGTGCTACAACCAAGATGTTGTTTTGTGACGGCGTTCTACAGAAGGGTGACAAATTAAAAAGGAAAACACAACAAAGTGCCATGTTTCAAAAAGGTGTACCTTGTTTATAGGTAGACTCTGCATCCTAGAGAACCTACATTTCAAGCACTTTATTCAAAATCTAAGCACTTTTCAAACCTTAAAAAAACCACATTCAAATATAAATGTTTAAGGATTTCATCACCCGTAGTAACGCTGTTTATTCTACAAGTGATGCTGGAGTTTTGACATTTCCAAAACACATTGTAAGATATTTAACAGAGAGCTGCAATTCCTCTCATTTGAGATCCTTAAATCAGCGAATGATTGACAAAGCTGTTTTATAAATGACTTGAGCAATTGATAGGTTATCAAAGATTTCTGTAACTCAATTGATTCACAGTTTAAGACTTACTGCACAGCTGCTCGATGGTGGCCCACTGCTCCGACTTCTTCCAGGTCTGTGCCAGATCTTCATCAGAGGTCCTCACTGCATCCAGTAGCAAGCCGATGCTGTCCTGCACAAACAAACAAACTCTCATCTATCGACTAGAACATTCAAAAAATACATACACATGCGTTGTTTCGCAAGACTGGACTTTGATCTTCATGATGGGCCACGGGCCAGTTTGAATTACTATCAGCATGATGGGTCTGAGTGAAACCATCCGGACACCAGTAACCATTTC
This sequence comes from Cottoperca gobio, assembly GCF_900634415.1. Classification (NCBI taxonomy): domain Eukaryota; kingdom Metazoa; phylum Chordata; class Actinopteri; order Perciformes; family Bovichtidae; genus Cottoperca; species Cottoperca gobio. The sequence goes on from NC_041373.1 coordinate 4,768,086, forward strand.
CAGACTGGAAAAGAACGTGGGCTTATTTAACCCATTTTCTGCTTTACAAATGGAAAACAAATAGAAGTGTCGACTTACTCTCAGAGGCATGACTTCATTGGTGACGAGGAAGAGGAGCAGGTGGAAGTCTGACACGATGTCCAGGAATGCCGTGGAGGTGCACTGGGACAGGTATGTTGCTAAACTGTGGAAATTCTGCAGACACACAAACAGACACTTTTCCATTTCTACACACAATACATGTACTGTAAATAGAACAACTTTGGATTTGTTGGAAGGAACTTTGGGTTCTTAACCCTGAGGAGTCGACCGTCACGCCGGCGTGATCAGATCACATGACCTGTTCTTCATAAAAACCATTTACGCAGTTTTCAGGATTCACCAATGTTTTGTTATGTGAAATGTCTTGTTAGAATAATTGTTTACGTTTTCTTCAATTCTACAAATGTATTATTTTTTAGTTACAATAATATTTGTATTATTTATTTATTATGTATAAAGCATTATGATCCTTTCAAATAAAAAAACACTACACAGCACTTAACCACTACATGAGTAATGAGTTAGCGCTTTTATATGCACGACTGACGTCACTAAATATGAAGCTTGTTTGGCTTTCACTTCAGAACTACTTTCAGAATTTAGTTTTTACATTTGGAGTCCAGTGCTCCAACCTTTTTACCCTTCATTTTGGGAACTCTTGACTTAATTCTCTCAACTTTCCTTTTCCTTTCTGAGTGTGCACACAGCTCTGCAGTCTCATGTCCTTTAATGGGGATTGGCGGGACATTTACCTGCTAATTAAGATCAGCTGGAACACGCTTTCAATTTACAAAGACAACAGGCTTCGTCATTATAAGAACAAAGGCACCAACAACTCTGCGGTTTAAGAACACGCCATGAATCTGACCCAAACTTTTCTGAGGACCTTTCTCAAGAACAAATTTAAGAACAATCTAAAGGTCCTGTCACACATCTCCGTATGGCAGAAACGTATTCTGGCGCATACGAAAATTTGTCAGAGTCCAAATACGTCCAACGGATCGGAAAAGTGAACATATACAGATACGCATGTCTAACCTATTGATAGAGCATCACTTACTTATACAAAATGTATCAGACGAATGCCCAACGAATGCATAACTTATACAAAAATATGGCGTATACAAAATATCGGCAACACGCTGGTGTACGTAGATATAAGGTAAGGTACAAGTAGTATTCGTTAAGAGCTCACTGTGTTACGCTGGGGTGCGTTGTTGAACGCTGATGTTTTGAGCATGTTCAAAATTACCGGACGTACCCAACGTGTGCTTCATAAGATATGCAGACGTTACGTTACGTTAGACATACGTGAATATGGAATACGTACGTGAATATTTACCTACGTAAATACAGTACGTGAATACCTACGTGACTACGTTAGAGGTACGTTAGATATAGGCTGTAGTGTATCCTACAGCCAATTTATTGATAACGAGTGGATAACCTATTCCTACCCTATGTTAACATTATGCCTGACGACGGAGTAACTTATTAAACGTGTTTCAGTACAGCTAGCGTTCAGTTAGCGTTTTGAGAGCTTATTGGGGTTTGAATATAGTATATAGGGTCCCTGTGAGTAGCTCATCCTCACTTCTTCACAGCACGTCTTGATGAATACATCAACCCAGCATCAGAGAGCATGGAGGATGCTGAGAGGCTGAGACAAGAGTACATTCTAGTCGTTCTCCAGCATCAGCATGACGTCAACCAAATGGTACTTTTCCAGCTCCGTTGGCCAGACGCTCTGATACGTTTTAAATAGGTAAGTGATACGATATCAATAGGTTTGACATACGTATAATAATTTGTTATGTATACGTCAGCTACAACACCGCTGTGGGAAAGTTGGACGTATTTGGACTCTGACACATTTTGAGCTACTTTTCATATACGGCGGCATGTTTCTGCCATACGGAACTGTGTAACAGGGCCGTACGTCTGGCCGTGTTCGGCTTATCGTCTGCCTCCTTCAAACGATCACAACTTACCCTTAATTTATATCAACCCATTGCCAATATTTCATATACTCTAGCATACGTTTCTGTCATACGGATGTGTGACAGGGCCTTTAGGAAGTGATTAGTGAATGAGGCCCATTGGTGTTCTTACTGTTTCAGCCTGTGAAGATACATCTCCTACATTTCTTTAAATACAACAAAACTATATTTTACAGAGAAAATTAATTGATTAATTTAGCCAGAACCTTGTATTTGGTTTAGTTTATCCAGAAATGACATACTTGTGTCTCTCCCAGGATATCACGGTTCTCAATGGGGAAGCGTTGCGTAGAGCAGAAGGTGTACTGGGGGTCCTTTGGAAAAGTGGTAGTTATCTGAAAAGAAAAAGAAACAGGGACATCATGTATCTAAAGAGGCAGTGCGAGTACATTGTATTAATAAGAATAGATACCGAATGAATAAAATCCATAGGCCTGTAGACCAGAGAATAAAATGGTACTCACATCTATGATAAGGTACTCCACAGGAAGAGGCCGGGCTAGAAACGTGACATTGTTTCCAAACTTGTCTGTGTCCTTTTGTATGGAAGGAGGAGAAGAAAAAAAAGTAGGCTCACTAAAAAACTAATAATCTTAACATCTGGATACAAACATCTGCACGAATAGACTAATAATACATGGCACCAAGTAAGTTATTCTGCTAAAGAGACAAGCGGTTCAATCGTTTGTGTAATGCTCAGTCATTGTGTATTCTCAAAAACAAACCATACACCATTTTATAATATGGAGAGTTACCAAAGGTTGTGGCGACATGTATGAAGTCTCACCTTGAAGAAGACGTCCGGTACGTACTGCTCGGGGGTGGACTCTTTAGCGAAGCCCAGCTCAGGGGCGTCTTTGCAGGGCAGTAGGCACTCGTCTCTCACCAAAGCCATGCACTGATTGGACACCTGATATCCTTCAAAGTGCACCTGGTTATCTGGACCACCTGCACACACAGCAGAGACAGACAAATGCACTTAGTTGGGTGAAGAATAATCGTAACCACTGTCTTTTACTGTTGACTCAATCAGCTGTTGCGTAGAGCTCCTTTATATCCGTTTAGACTTTTTAACAGAACCCGTCACTAACATCAGTCCGTGTCCTTTTTTCTAATACAATTCTACACATCATGCACGTATCCTGTGCAATATGTGAAAGCTGTATAAATGTATATAGATATGTTATTTTATTTGCATCTTGTTCTTTTTAAATCTTGTTTTATTTTTTATTTATCATTTAAATCACTTTTTTAGACTCTTGAGCTGCTGTAACAAACGTTCTTATCTTTGATAACATTTGTCAGACTTTTATAGCCCTCATGACACAGCTTGTGTCAGCTGTTGAAGTACGCACAACTGTTGTTTACTTATCACTTAATTTTTCTAGAACATTTGAAACGCCCATGACAAATGAAGATACCTTAAAATGTATTAATATTAAATGTAGTATTGGAGCAGTCATGATACGAGAAGCTAGAACCATTAAATGTTTGTTGTTACTTGATGGCTGGAAATATTGGTCAACATTTCCAGTTAAATTTAGTTTTGATTATTGATAAAAAAAATGATTATCTGCTTCAGAGGTTGAGAAATAAATGTTTTAGTAAACGTCAGTTTTTCAGAAAACCCTCCAGTTTTAGGAAGTTGTTTTCAAACAATGGTTAGGTTTTAGAAGGTTTTAACAGGACGCCTGAGGTCTAAATGGGTTAACACATGAATCTAATTTGCAAACAGATTTTTTAGGGAAAGTAAAACAGATGGACTTTGCAATGCTGGCATCAGATGTGAAGCAATCACGTCAGATTTGGCTGCCAGTGCCTGAGTAATGCAAATGACAGTGATGAGGTAACTAAGTGTTGTGCTTTTCCTGGAACAAATATAGAAGGTGGTCCTGCAAGGTTGTAAAGCAGGGAAAGTGTAAACACGTGCTCTCAATCCTACAGACCAGAGAGCATCTGGCAAAAATGACTACGCACACAATGCAGACACTGGAGAGAAAAAAACATGGTGATGGCCTAGTGGTCTAGTGGTACGCCTTCCACACAAAACACTAGAAGGTTGGGAGTTCAATACCAGGCTGCCACCATTACCCTGAGCAAGGTACTTAACCCTGAGCTGCTCCAGGGAGACTGTCCCTGTACTTAGTTCACTGTAAGTCTCTCTGGATAAGAGCGTCTGCTATATGACCTTTAATGTAATGTTGTCTTCTATCCGTAAATGTTGACCCTCACGTCAATAGTTTTAAAACTTCTCGCATAGGACTGCAGTTGAAAATAAGCCAAATTTACAGAAATGTTAATTGATGTGCGTTTTGATTATAAATAAATACATTTAATGGGTTGCACTTAAAATAAATTGACAGTAATTCAGAGTAATTTGCAGCTCTGGAAGAAGAGGTGACGTTTATCAGTACTGCAAGTTTTGCAATTACATGTGAGGCTTAAAGCTGAAAGCTTTTTGTTTAATACCTTTAGTACATAGTACTCTACCAGGTGAGGGACCGGGGCGACCCACTAGGCTTAAAGTTAAGACTGTAAACAATGTAGCGCTGTAACCATTAGTTGATCCTCAGAATAATGATCGCCAACTATTTTGATAAATCGATTAATCGTAGGAGTCATTTTTCATGCAAAATGTCAGAAATCTTTCCTTCTCAAATATGGATATGTTCTGCTTGATATCATATTAAAGAGAATTCTTTGGGTTTGGGACTTAAAAACAAAACATTGAAAGACATCACGTTGTACTTTGAGTCACTGGGATGAACACCATTTCACTATTTTCTGACTAAACGATTAAGATAGGAAATAATCTGCAGATTAATTCATGAGAATAATCGTTAGTTGCAGCCCTAAAACAATGACGGATGACCACTAAATTTAAATTTACTCTCCGTGTAATCTGTGGGAGGGAAAGGCAAACGGACCTTTGAAAAGGAGGATTTCTATGTCTTCTAATCGTCTTATTATACACTGCTCAAACTAATTAAGGGAAGACTTTTGAATCAGAGTATAGCTTCAAGTCAATTAAACTTCTGGGATATTGATCTGGTCAGTTAAGTATCAGAGAGGGTTGTTAATGAGTTTCAGTTGCTTTGGTGTTAATGAAATTAACAACAGGTGCACTAGAGGAGCAACAATGAGACGACCCCCAAAACAGGAATGGTTTTCCAGGTGGAGTCCAATGACATTTTTTCCCTCCTCATCTTTCTGACTGTTTTTCACTAGTTTTGCATTTGGCTAGGGTCAGCATCACTACTGGTAGCATGAGGCGATACCTCAACCCTACAGAGGTTACACACGCAGTCCAACTCCTCCAGTCCACATCAATACGTGCCATTGCCAGAAGGTTGCTCTCAAGAGCATGGAGGAGATTCCAGGAGACAGGCAGTTACTCTAGGAGAGCTGGACAGGGCCGTAGAAGTTCCTTAACCCAGTGTTTCCCCTACCATTGTCTTGGCAGGGCGCTGCGCCTTGTCAACAGAGCCCTGCCTGAAATTCAAGGTGGAAAGAGGAACAGGATGAGCACTGCCAGAGCCGTACAAAATGACCTCCAGCAGGCCACTGATGTGAATGTCTCTGACCAAACAATCAGAAACAGACTTCATGAGGGTGGCCCGAGGGCCCGACAGCCTCTAGTGAGCCCTCTGCCCTCTGCCCGGAACCGTGGGGCTGAACACCAGAATTGGCAGGTCCGCCACGGGCGCCCTGTGCTTTTCACAGATGAGAGCAGGTTCACCCTGAGGACATGTGACAGACATGAAAGGGTCTGGAGAAGCCGTGGAGAATGTTATGCTGCCTGTAACAGCATGAGCGGTTTGGTGGTGGGTCAGTGATGATCTGGAGAGGCATATCCATAGAGGGACGCACAGACCTCTACAGGCTAGACGACGGCACCCTGACTGACTGTGAGACCCTACGCTGGTGCAGTGGGTCCTAATTTCATCCTGGTTCACGACAATGCCCGGCCTCATGTGGCGAGAGTATACAGGCAGTTCCCGGAGGATGAAGGAATTGATACCATTGACTAGCCCCCACGCTCGCCTGACCTAAATCCAAAGAAAACCTCTGGGACATCATGTTTCAGTCCATCCGACGCCGCCAGGTTGCACCTCAGACTGTCCAGGAGCTGAGTGATGCCCTGGTCCAGATCTGGGAGGAGATACCCCAGGACACCATCCGTCGTCTCATTAGGAGCCCCGACGTTGTCAGGCATGCATACGAGCACATGGGGGGCAATACACAGTACTGAGTACCATTTTTAGTTGCTGCAATGGAATTTCAGTAAAATGGACGAGCCTGCCGCATCATTGTTTCACTTTGATTTTCGAGGTGTCTTTGAATTTAGCGCTCTGTAGGTTGATACATTTTATTTCCATTAAACGAAGTGGCATCCTTTCGTTCCTAACACATTACCCAGTCCATATCAGTGTAGATAGCTAGCATTGTATACATCAGCATATCATTTTATCTTATTTAAACAAGCATTTACTCATACCACATGTCATGGCTTAGGCAAGAATTTCAGTATCAATGGTAATAGTTAGCTCTCACTTTATCCTCAGAGTGAACAAAGACGTACCTGTTGCCACCACCGTCACAAATTTAGAGCCAAAATGGCCGTCTCGAGAGAGTCTGCAAGGGTTTGAATGTAGATTCTGGAAGTATCCCGCTGTGATGCACTCCTCTGCGCTCAGATAGTGCGAGTCCTGACAGCAGAAAGGACCATGTCAAAACATTGAGGGGAAAGAAGCATATTAGTGTGATGAACAGGTCGTCTGAGCGAGTGCAGCTCACATTGTTTCTCGTGTAGCGGACAGTGCCTATCCTCGTGTCCTCAGACAGCAGGTCAGTGAAGATCCAGCCCACCTGAAAACCACAGAAAGGAAAACAGATTCACTGAGTAGAAATAATTACTTGATTAATCTGTGAAAATAAATATATATAAATGAATTATTCCTGTAATTTGTTCAAGCAAAAATGCCAAAATGTAATTTACAGCTTTTTAAATGTGAATATTTGCTGTTTTTTTTGTTTTATAGTAAACTGAATATATTTGGGTTTTGTACTTTAAAACGTTGTTGTGGACTTATATTTCACTATTTTCTGACATAATCAGCAGATTAATCAATAATGGAAATAATCATTAGTTGCATCCCAAAATATTAAGAGTAAAATCATCTTAATTCATACGTCACAAAAGGAGAACACGTCCAGAACAGGAAGCGTTAGTGACGTTCACACAGCACCAGCATCCTGCGTGTCCCTTTTTCTATCCTGGTTTAGATATGGCCATTCACACCAAGGTAAACTAACAATAATTCATGTGTAACAGATCAATGTGAAGCAGTTTGCGTTGCATTAAAAAAAATAAAATAAAAAAAGGTTGAACGGGATAAATTCTTTGACGAATTATAAATCAGTTCCTGTGCCACAGGTATAAAGCCGGAGCACCTTGAAGGAGAAGCACAAATCTGCCTTGAGCCTTGAATTTGAAGTTTGTCAAACTGCTGGACTGCAAACTGTCAGTACTCGGTGTGAAGGTAAGAAAACACTTTGTCTTAAAAAGGTGATTGGGACACAGTGTCAACAAACAGAGCAACCAAAAAAAGACGGCCAACCTTGCACAGGCCCAGTTTGGCGGCGATTTCATCCACAGCTGCAGCTTTAGGATCCTCCACCAGCTCCAGGCTGTTCTGACTGGCATTCTGCAACACAGCAGTGTCACAATCAAATTAAAACAAAAACAGTTAGAAAAGGTTAATAACTACTTCCATTTGTTGATGGCAGGAAAAAGGTGTACACTAAACATAGTGTCACAAGGAACTCAAATATTACTGTGATATGTTTAGAGTGAATCTCTTACCTGAGGTGGCTCGTAGATGGCAGCCACCTCAGCTCTGATGCCCAGAGGGATGTCTTTGTGCTCAGTGAACCTGCCGTACAAGTATCCCATCCTCTGACTGCCCGTCTTCCTCCAGAAGTCCAAGAAGCGGTCAGCGATGGTGTGGTTCTCAAACATGATGCTGTCCACGTGTCTGTATTTCTGGGAGAAAAACAGAGAAAGCTAAATACATGCAACAGTATTTGGGATTTAATTTCCACTGTTGACAATGTCGCATACAAAACATTACAACCAAGCCTGCTCTTATCAATTGGCCACCGATCGTTATCTGCAAATATTCGTTCTAAATAGTTGGATTGGTGGTCTCTATAAAGACTCAACGGCTACAATTTCACAGCCTGTTGAAGTCACAGAGCCGAGCCAGCGTCTGTGCCCTCTCATCTCTTCATTTTATTTTGAATATATTTTTTATTTGATAGTGAGAGCTTGGAGAGGCAGGAAAGGAAGGGGACAGAACGACACGCAGCAAAGTGTCCGGGCCAGGATCGAACCCACACCGCTGCAGTAAGGACAGTCCTGACACATGGGGCACGTGCTCCACCATGTGAGCTACTGGGGCGGCCCTCATCTTTTAAATGTAATACTTAATATACAATGTTAACAATGGTTAAATAAATAGTGCTACACATTAAATAGATCCTGATCAGAATGCTTCATTACAGACATATAGACTTGGTCACTTACTTGTCTGCTCAGTGTGAGGGCACTGGGCTGGCACTTGGTGCAGATCCCCTCAGGCCAGGGAGGGTGGCCCTCACAGCCCGACTTGATCTTACAGCTGATGTTCTCCAAAGCTGCAAACTTCCCTCTGCAAGAGAGGAAAACATTTTTAAAATTTGACTAGGATTTAAAAATGTGTATTTATTGATCTATTATATTATTATGACTTCTCACTTATCGGCTCCACCAGTCAGCTTCCGAAGGTATGCGTGGAATGACATGTGCTTCACTGGTGGGTCGAGGTGATTCAGGTAGTCTTCGTCAAAAGGCTGACAAAGAAAAAGGCAGTTTTAAAAAGTTAAATCAGAATGAACCTGTCTTACAGTAGTGATGCTAGCATTACAGGAAGTCTAGTTAAAGAGGAAAACAACTAAACAAGAATGAATTCTCTTACCTCTAACGGTACACAGTGCACACATTTTCCAAGAGAACCATGGTGACATCTGTAACACGAAAACAATCATTAGGTATCTGACGTTTGCATTTCATTTGTATGTTTGCTGTAGATCTTCTTCTTACAGCTGTGGATCTTTGTTCCTGTAGATCTTGCCGTCTTGCTTGGTCAGATACTGATCAATCTCGTCCTCCTGGACCTGAGGCGCTGAGAAGGACCGGGGGATCATGGAGGACGAAGAAGAGGACGAGGAAGATGAGACGGATGGTAGGGATGTAGATGAGTGTGGGGTGGCAGTGTCCATCACCTCCCCTGAGGAGGTAGGGGATCCTGAAGGGACCAGATAAAGCATGTCGCCATGCCTACAAAGACAAAACGATTAGTATGTGTATCCTAATTGTTTAGAATGATTTAATTTAATTTCTACAGTGTCTTTTCAATGACTCAAGTTTAATGCGTGATGATCTCGACTTTACTAATGCACAACACGTTTACTTACTTGATCTTAAGCAGGTTCAGAGTTTTATTCTGGGAAAGGAGTTCTTCGGTCTTGTTGCGGTTCAGGTAAACAGAAAACCCAATAGAATTTAACCCAAACTCTTTGGCCACCTAAGGGAGAAATAATTCCGTGTGCTGATTAGACTGGACGACTACATTGTGTCAAATATTGGCCAAAATACTACTACTTTGAACACCATGAAATGCATTTAATGATGAGAGGATCAAATAATGTCTCAGAAATATTCTCCTTCCTTGAAATCCACTCGAGGAAAGAATTCAAATGAACGTGTGAAGGTGTCCACTGTTCAAACAATGCCAGTCACCCTACAGAGGCAGATTAGCATAGAGCCTCATAGAACGAGAGAATCTCAGCCTGGAGGAGGAACACCTCTTAAGGTCATCACAGTGTGAGCCAAACTAAGATATTAAGAGTACATTGAGCTGGTCGGCCAACACAGTGTCCCATGGCACTTTAATCACCACATCACGTATCAGGCGGGCAATCAGCCGGGCGCTGCTCATTTGCCTGTATTTCATCACTTCAGGTGTGCCTTCAAAAGAGCAGAATGATCATCTTGGTATGAAAACTGAACTCATAATGACACCTAATACAGAAAGAATATCTAAGACAGCTGCATCGACCCCATGACATGTAAACCAACAAACCACCACAAACCACCTACCACTGGTTTTCCTTTATCGTTAAGGTCAGTGTCGGAAACAAGCGGAAGCATTGAGGTGATTTGAGCATAAAGTCATGAAGAACCTGTTTATGAGTCTAATCCTGGTGACGATCATTTATTCAGGATATGATGTTTACAGAGGAATCAGGATTTTCATATTCCCTGAATAAATGATTGATACTAGTAACCTGGTTACTGAATACTGCATTCTATTTGCTCAGGTGTTGTGATGTTTACAAAAACAAACCAGCGATGAGCAATATGAAATATTAAACACTACACATTTACAACCTCTTGACAACTTAACTGCTAATTTCCTTACCGCTCTGATCGCCCAAAGATCGTCGACCACCTCTCTCTCTGCATGCACTCACACGCACTCTACAAACTGAGCTATTCCTGAAAGCAGCTGCACTGTGTCCTCCACACCGGTGTCTGTCACCGTCACTATGTAGGATAGGGGAGCAGTGGATGAAGATAAGCAGCCTTTCATTACCAAAAGACAAAACTCAGTTTCTCTTGTTGCCATCATTATTTGTATTTCTGTTACGTCACTTGGCTGAAGCCGTGCCTGCGCAGATAGTCGGTGGTGCTCGATAACCGGGCTTATCCTGCTTTCAGAAAACCGGATATGGTGTTTACATGTTCAAACATATAAACGGAACACTCCAAAAATGCAATTATAAATGGGTTATTCATGTCCACATAAGAACAGTCATGATTTCTCTCAATCCACACAAAAGAACACTGTAAGATATTATTACTGTATGCTGGGTGACACTGTATACTGTCAGACTCTAGGACACAGAACATCACTTTGAGCTCCTTTTATTTCATTCCAGTTGCAAAAATAAAACCTGCAGGGCTCTCAGACTGTCTCTGCTTCAAACCCATGGTTTTCTATTCCAACCATCCGTGGCTGCACATCCGCAGGGAATGAACACTACTCCCTACATTGATCTGCAGGCTACACCATCCTTCCTCCACATGGAAACATACATTTTTAATGAGGTGCTGCTGCAATGCTCCGCTGTGACTGGTCTGCTGCTGGAATACGGTTCTATTTTTATGTTTTTCAAGTCCATTGATTCAAATGCATTTGTTCCGGCAATTATCTTTGAGTGCTAATGTATGAATATAGGTCAGATGAAACCAAACTAAGAAAGAATAGTTCTTACAAACATAACAACTCAGGACCAAATTATCTTTTTTAAGCATTTATTATTCTATCTATCTATTATTCTATCCACAACCTTGTAAGCAGCTGTGATGACAAAATGTAATGCATCCACTACATTCCCCAAACACAAAACTCCATCGCAAGCCACGTATTAATCATGGAAGCTAGTAGGGCTGCACAATATACAGTCTTTTGTGTTCAGTTCAATTTGTTGAAGACAATTTTTTGGGGGGAAATAACAATTTAATAAATATTTTCTTTAAATTCAACAAGCAATTTGTTGTATTTTAGCAGTATACTTAAAAGCAGCAGAAAGGCCGAACTGAGTGCATTTTAATATTGGCTTTGCAAATATGTGAAGCCCTAGAAGCCAGCAGATCACACAGATGCAGTGCAGGACCGAACTGCTCTGGAACTTTCTGCACAGCTTTTTACATAAATGAACAATGAGCAGGCACAGGCAAAATCCAGGAAAACACAAGTGTACTTTGTGACAACAATTACTGCTTCGGGGCCTGCATTACTGTAGGCTTAAAAGATGGGATGTACATGCCTTGCAAACACAGATGGCTTTTAAAAAGAGGGTCGTGTGATTTGACAGTATGACCCATTCTGACTGGAAAACGGTTTTGTGTTTTATACAGTACCTTCTTTAAAAAAGCAGTAGCTGTATCCCGCTTGGTAGAAGTAATTTTCTTCATCCCATCTGGGGATTGCACCCTGATGATCTAAACAAAAACAAAAAAAGGCATAAGCGGTATTCAGTGGTCTAATTTACCAGTTTAAACAATTGGGATAGAAAGCTCAATTGTTAGTTATTTGCAAACAAAAATAACGTGGGACTAAACAGTTTCAATATGACTTTCCAACACCTGTCAGACAAAACAAGGGCACTAATCCCCCTCTTTACAGCGGTGTCAGTGTCATGATATTATGACAACGATGACAATGCAAAAAAGTAATGTTAACGTTAGCCTAGGAGCCTCTACTTTACAACTAAGAGCTTTTGTATTGGGACATTAAGATGTCGACTTTGAACCAGACATCGGTAACTGAAGCTGTCACGGTGTGGGGGGCTTATTCGCAGTCAACTTTTAATAAATCAACAACACCATGGCTTCCATTACATCCAACGAGCATATTCTAGCTAATGTTTATCTAATAGGTTGAGCATGCTAAACAATGTTCCAGATATTTGTATTCCTAAATTTGCTAGTTGTATAGCTTTAGGTTTTTTCAAACGATGCATTGTTATTGGGATGTCGTCAGCTAGCCAAATAGCTAATATTAGCCGGTTAGCTAAACAGGCCTCAGTCACTCTTTGCTAATGATAGCAAGCGACTGTTAGCTACCAAGCTAATTCTGCTGCCTCATCACTCCAGACTTCGGCTAACAAGCTAGCTAACGTTAGCCGAGTCGACCCCTCACTGCCGTTAATAGAACATGCCTTATTACTTACAATAGTATCTGCCATGTTGCTCAGGGGAGTGCTCCCGATAGATATCGCTGCGTTAGTAGACAGAGACACTAAATACAAATTTCACGTAGCGTTACTGTCTGTCAACGAAACTCCATCCCACAACTCAAACACCGGGTGTTGCAGACATTAGCGACCGACCGTTTCTCACCGGTCCTACACCGAAGCGACCACGGCCGAAACAAAGTTTTTTTTTCTACATGAAAAGGCACGTTCCACTTCTCTTTTTAATTACAGTCATACATATTGTACTACAACTACAATGTAGAGGACACTGTGTAACAAAGCAGCCACACACATTAAAATGTTGTAAAATATTATACATTTATGGAGAACAGGACCCAGTCTTGATTACCAACTAGCTGGCACCAAACCTACAAGGGCCCACCTGCATGTCAATTAGTTGCACATAATTTTATTAATTGCAATTTGAGGCCCTGACTTGCAATGGGACCCTGTTTCAAAATCCTTAATTATGTTAGCTTATATTGTCCATATGTGTAATCAAAATTGAATCAATTTGATGCAAAAACAAGATACACAGACATTTTCCAGCACAGAACTGTTGGTTCCTGGTTTTCTGGGCATAAAATAAAGCTGTCATTTAAATTGTAGTTTGCAGTGTGCACAATATGAAAAACGAATAACATTTATTCACTATAATAATACAATGTATCATCTATTGTATGGAGAGATGCTATGTTTATATTCTCAACGCTTAAATTATTAATGTTGTCAGTATAGTACATGTACCTTAACATTGTAAACTATTTCTAACAACAGTACTCTAATTTCTTGATCTGGCAGGGCTGATATAATATAATATTATATTATATTAAGAAACTTTAAATGTTTTGGTGTTCGTTGTGTGAAATGTTGTTTTTATGTTTACATTCATACAAGTATGTATGCACTGACCGAAATAAACATTGATAAGCATCAAAGTATTGACTCATAATCAAAGGAGAAATTTTGATGTGAATAATTAAATCTCCATTTTTAATTTCCTGTTTTTATGCTTTATTTTTTTCCACATCTTGTAGAAAGGACATAGCTCCATATTCATCCCTTCAGGTCAGAGCGTGTACTGAAACATCCATCCCACTCATCCCTCTGCCACCCCCTCATAACTACAGTGCAATCATTGAAAACATATTTATTTAAAAATAATAATAATCTTCCATCACAAGCTTTATATCATCAGGGCAAAGTTAACAACTTTTATGTTATTTTCTTCTTGATTTGAATAATGTTTTGAAAGATAAAGTCAGGACAACAAAATTGAGGGTAGAAGTTGAAAAGCAACTCAAGTAGTGCCTGCATTAATCTTATGTGTACAACAGGTTGTCTGTCTATGAACAGAATGAAGGATCAGGGATGGAGATGAAATGACAATGAAATGAAAACAGATTAATCTAACATTGAATGATGGATGAAAGATGAAATTGCTAAAATATTGATCTTAAAAAGACAAATATAAACACACAGGGCACAACAGTGTTGTGTGGAAGTATGAGAAATAAACATAAAATACACATTTTCATATACATTCATATTATACAAGGGAGATATACAAATTAGAAGGGATGTGAAACACAAGCTAACACAATGATGGAAGATACTGTACCTCTTCAGCTAAGATGAGTTGTAAGTTTGAGAAAATGATGAATGATACATACTTATTAACATTGTCAAACTGAACGCTTACACTCAGCTAGAAGAAGAGAAAAGGATGCTGGCAGTTTAGTGCAACAGTGCAGATCTAGTGAAGATGTGAGAAACGGATGCTAAACTTGAGCAGATGTTGTGTGTGGACTGCAGAATCAGAAGGACAATCCGGTGACAGAGAACGGAACATTTTTTTTTGGATTGCTTTTTTCTCTTTTTTCTCTTTTTCCATTTTTTGTGTTTGTTGCCGTTCGTTATGGTAGTTTGTCTGGAATAGTTCCATTTGAAGTCAGGAGGTGGAGCCTGAGGCAGATGTTTTGCAGTGCATGGACGGGGCCTGTAATCCTCAAGGAGAGCTCAGATGATACCATACTTGGCCAGCTCGTTGAGCTCCAGGTGATTGAAGGCCTCCCAGGGGCAAATGACAGTGATATCTGCACAAAAAAGATAGTGAAGTGGGGTTATTCAGGCCCCTGCAGATCATAGAAACTAATACAAAATACATTTTGATACCTAAAGTGAACTCACCTGTGCCTAAGCCCTCCATTCCAGGGATATCATCACCAAAGCTGTAAAGAAAAAACAATTACACACTATAACTTGACTTTTTGTTTTTTAAACCTCTAAAGAAAACGTGTGTTCAAGGCATACCCCTGGATTCCCTTCTTTGGAGGCTTGCTCTTGAACTGACGGGTCTGCCTCTGCTTAAACTTGGGTGGTCCCTTGCGTGGGGTGGCGGGGCCGCCGGTGACTCGGGTCGCCGACTTGATCTCAGTTTTGGGCACCTCAAGATTCATTTTGAGCAGTTATGGAACCTGTGTGCAGGCTGCTGGCTTTAGAGACGCCTCTCTGAAGTGTAGTTGTCCTGATGATAACTTTCTTATTTTGGAAAGGAGAAAGAAAAAGTTAGGTAATTCATCCAAACCATGTATCACTATTAATTAACCATAGATGTCAGGTAAGAGTTAGCAAGCAGTCCTGTCACCTCTGTCTGACATTGCAGGCATTAATCCTCTTACTGATCTGACAAGCACCAGGCAGGATTTACACTCATATTTACCACTGATTGAATGTCTGAGATGGACAATACCTTGCAGCATGTTCTGTGAGGATGACCCAATTTCCCATAATCCCTGGCTCAAGTTAATAACTACACCCCTCTCTCTGTTTCAAGCCGGCTGTCCAAATGTAATCTCGTTAGAGCAAGGACAACACAGCAGATATGCTGAGCACGCTCTGAGGGTCTCAATGATCAATCTGTTGAATGACACTGACAGTCCTGAACACGGCTCAGACATCGTGTACAGTAGTTTGTATCAACATATAATGTAGTCTATATTCTTTAAGTGGTTAGTTTGTACACTCCAGCCTTTTCATGTCCAATGATGAACCTTTTTCTCTGCTTGAAGATGGGAATGCTGTAACTTATTAAATCTTAAAATATCTTTAAAGCTCTAGAATTCAGATTGTATATTGTGTGCTGAAAATACATTGCATCATCAATATTGAACCTTGTCTGCAGAAGTATTGAAAAACTCTCAAGTATTAAAAGCTGGCATTGGAATTCTGTAAAATGTATAATTCTTCAACAGTGTTTTTCTAGAGCTGCTTGTTTGGACAATATTTGATATTTGGCTTCTGTTAAATGAAAAAAAAAGTGTTTGGTAGAAAAACGTGTTTTTATTCCTCAAAGTGAGGAGAAAAGAAAAACATATTATTTTATATTAATCTCTAACCATTTGGCAAACCACAACCACACAAGATCTGCAGCACACCTGACTGATACATCTTCCATAAAAGGGAGAAACAACAATGTCTGATGAACAAAGTAAACAAGAGCCTGTTAAAATAAATTAAAGTCACATTTACATCTTTTCAGTCCAAATCAAATCACATCAGCTCAAAATAAGAATGATCTATAATATCCATTGACCTCCACGCAGCTCCAGAACAGCAATATCAATCTTTCCTCACTGTGTTTACTACAACAACATTAAATCCTGAAGTATCTCAGTAAAGGTGTGGTCATGGTGGGTCTACTCACCGGCTGCTGGGGAGAAGGACAGCCAGACGGGTGAATGTAGCAGATGTGTGGAGTTCTATGCTCTGAGGGCCAGTCGCAGTACAGGCCCCTCTTATATGCTGAGCCCCCGCAAAGGATTATGAAGGCACCGCCTCCTGCTCTAGTGTCAACAGTTCACATGTGTGGGGTTTGGGTCAAAGAGGGTGAGGGTGTGTAGATGTCCAAGTTTAATTGTTTTTTATTGTCATGGTGATATGATATGCACTGTTGAATAGTTCTAACCCCTGTGCCTCACTCTAAAGAAGTCGCTCTGATGTCCTTAGAGGACAAAAATCTATGTGTCAAAAAACTGTAATAAAATGATTTATATATAATAAAATATGTAATTATTATTTTATTATCTTTCACTTTCACTGAGTTAAATCTTTTAATCAACTTCAGTCCTGATCATAACTCACATTTGAACTGTTAACGCTTTAAATGCCAGTTTGTTTACATAATGCCACAGTTGTTATCAAAAAGAAACAGAACATTTGTATTATTCTGTACTAAATGATCCGGTCCGTTTCATATGCATTGCATCAAACACATAACTTCCAAAATTTGAAAATAAAACTCACAGCCTTGCCTAAATGTTTGTCATATGCATTAACACAACCAGAATGATAAAAACAAAATTAAGATTTAAATGCCAATAAATGTCATTATGTCCCTAATGATGCATGAGGTTAATTATATGTCATTATTAAAAGACATAATGTAGATTCTTGGTAAAAGTGTGTGATTATAATACAATAAATAAAACTAATTTGACCAGCTTTCTGTGTTTATCCAGCTTTGACATGACACAGCAGGCTATTTGTGATTAGGCTAAAGCCCACTTTATACACAAAGTGCACAAAATGTGCATTTTGATCATGTTAGCTTTGTTTGAGATCTCCAAAGCATGACATAGAACTGTGATGTAGTTTATGTCTCCAGAAAATGCAGGAAAACACTGAGCAACCCTAATCAAATTACTGGTTATCGGATCCATGAGATAATACAGCCTGGAATATGTTGATGCAGATTATGGATGCAGCAGGAAGCTTCCTTAAAGTCCTCGCAGCCCTTTCCCTCTTGTTATTTAATCGTCTCACCATCTGCTTCAGGCCAAACCCCTCAATCCTCCATCCTGCAGAAGTCTCTTAGATCATCTTATACTCATCATCATCTTCATACTCTTTAGTGTAATTCCCTGCAGTGAGAGTGTCCTCCCTTTATATGTACAGTACTGAACACCAGCCTTCACACCTGTAGTACAACTAGTCCAAGTAACAGTTTGAAGTTATACTGGATACTAACCACAGGGCTACATCCTACAAAACAGAAGTCAATCACTACATCAGGACTTCTCGTGAGTTAATTCAGGTGGATATAACCACAGCGTCCATGGATTTAGTATTGCACTTCCATTAAATTGTGATACTTGCAAGAGATTCATCTGCTAAAAGTTGAAAGTTTCTCTTAGCTCTCAGCAGGAGGGCATGTGGGCACAAGTGCCCGGCCTTCAGTAGACTATTAAAGATATAATATGTTACTTTTCTGAAATTAAAAGTCTAAAAACGACCAGACCATATAGTTTGGTGAGTTTTGCATGCGTCAGCATTGGGGGTGTCTGTCATGTCATAATTTGACTTTTTATCCAGTTTGAAGCCACATTTGTACAATACACTTTATAGATCTTGATCGTTTTTAACTATATATGAACCGGATGAAGGATTTAATTAATCGGACATCTGGACCCTAAATGATCAGACTCACAAGCTGAGCAAACATTAGTGTCACTGACTTTTTAACGTTAAACTGCTTTAATAACTTTTTTTTCCATTTCTTTAAGAGAGCAGTATTAAACACAGTCTGTTTATAATCCGGCTCCCAGTAAAAACCTCCTAACCGGGAGAAGATGACTGCAGTGAGGGCATTGGTGGTGAAAACAACAACTCCTATGATACATCTGTGTGCTGTGTGGCTGGAGTTGCTCACTGGCTCCTGTGTAATCAGGACTTACAGTGCATCACCTTTACTTCTGCTGAGTGAGTCAGCATCACACACAAACTGGCCCCGAGAGACGGAGAGATGCAGCAGGCTGTAATCTCCTCAGATGACTGAAAGACGTCATTCCTTGTGAACGTGATCCACTTCTTTTCTGCTGTGATTCATCAGGGTATTACTTCTGGTCTGCAAGAAGCCTCCTTCATTCTTCAAAATCTCATTCATATATATACATTTGAATTTTATATTAGATCTGCAAAGATTCATCGATTAGTTGCTTAGTTTCCAACTATTAAATGAATTGCCAAAGATTAATCTGTTTGAGGAATTTGTTAGGAAAGAAAATAATGTTCTGATTGCAGCTTAAATGTGAATATTTTCTGGTTTCTTTACTCCTTTATGACAGTAAACTGAATGTCAGAGTTGTGGACAAAAGATATTTTAGGACGTGATCTTGGGCTTTGGGAAACACTGGAACATGTAAGATTCTGACATCTTTTACACCAAATTAAAATGAATAATAATCGACAGATTATTTGACAATGAAAAGATAATTGTTAGTTTCAGCCTTAATTAGGTTGAAAACGTTGATCTTCTAAACAAAGTAAATTCTTGAACATACTGAAATATTTTGTTTTCATTCGAGGATGTAAGGAACGAGAACGTAAGAGATGTTCACTGGACGATAAGTTTCACACTAATGTTATTAGTTACAATGACTCTGAAAGGAATGAGAACAGAAATATAATAATAAACTGAATTAATAACCAGATTATTGAGAATAGCATTTTACAATAATATGTATATAATTAAGCAAGTTAGTTAACATGTTAGCAGCACTAAATGAACTGCTGATGAAAAATAACATCAGCTGTGAGCTTTTAAAATAATGTCCTATTACTAATTATCAACATGTACTGTATGTACGTGATTTCTGTCTGTATCATTAACTCACACACTTATTTATGTCATCTTTTCTCAATAACTCCGATAGATAAAAGCACATGGTTTGATAAATCCATTTTAAATCAGCGGTACCGTGATACTGGTATATCGTTACACGTCTTTCATTCAGGTGTTCTGCCAGAAATCCACTTCTGTATTATGACTTTATGACAACATTTCATCTCAACTCAGTTCATGATGTCTCAGAAAAAACTTTTATTTAACAAACAACTCTTAGAAATAAATTTAAAATAAACTCTTGAATATAATGAAGCAAATGATCATAACACATAAACATTATACTTTTAACACTTCAGATCAAACTCATAAATAAAGCTAAATGTGCAAATGTGCTTTATGATGAAAGGAACATGACAATGAATCAATGAACTATAAGGTTTACTCAATCAGGCTGGAAAAATAAATAAAATAAAATAAAAATAAACCGAATGGATTTTCTAATGAGTCCCAAAAACATTAACGACCGTATTACTAAACACGCAACTCTTCAAAAACTCACTTCAAGCACCTTAAGAAATAAATCAAGGATTAATGTGACAGCAATTCCAGCATTCCTGAAGAGCAACAGGTTGTGCTGGTTGGTTACGTACTTAACCCGAAACTTTAGGAACAATTCGGATTGTCTGGTGTTATTCCTATTTGTTATAATTAGTTTGTACTCACAAAGACAATTACTGAGATCTTGGAACACCAAACATCTGTAAATAGAAGTCTAACAGGTCAAGAAACAGGAGCAGGAAGAGAAACAGTCACATGGCAACATTATTATTACCCAGACTGTTGTTTAGAGACTTTCTGCTTCAACTTCAACCATTCTAATCCTGCACCGTTCTGTGATATGAGGGATTATTACCAACATTTCAGGTGTGCTCACCTTTAGGCAGGGATTACAATGAGCACCTGCCAAATACAGTAAAACAGATTAAGGTTACATCATATTTCTACTGTTTGGTTCCACTGACTCAGTATTTACAATGTCAAGTGTTCTACATAGACTTCAGATGTGGCAGACAGAAATAATTGAGTGACCGGTAGTAATGTTCAGTGACATGCGGAAGTGGCAGCTGAGGAAAAAATGGAATTTCAGACACTAGTTTTACTTCTGAATGAAGTGGTTTAGATAATCTGGATAAACTGTTGGTTGGTTTACAAACTGTCTGATGTCTGACTGATCCTGTTTCCTGTCGGACTTTGTTGTAGTGATGTCAGGTGTTACCAAGTCCAATGTTACCATAACAAATGGAAATGATTGACAATGTCACCATTATAAAATCCAAATTGTAATAATTTAATTATCCTTTAAATGTTTTATCATTAGCCACAGCAGGTGGATTCCTCACCTCAACACATTACTTTTCACACTCGTCCTGGTAGTTTGTGTCAGTTTTCCGAAATGTTGTGCAGACAAGACCTGTGTGAACCGCCGAAGCAGGAAGTGAAAGTATGGAGGTAAAATCGGTGCATGGAGTGTGTTTTAAAGTGCAACAAGATTCTTACTAAAATTGCTCACAACCCTCATTCCATGTCAACACTGTGATCGAAGGCACCGGCAGTAAACATATCCGTCACGTCTTCTTTAAGAGCCTAATCTCCATTTTTAAGTAGGTTTTAAGGTTTTCATCGAGGACGTTTTCCTCAATAGCGGCAAGCGCCCGGTCGCCTCCGTTGTGATAGTACGTCAACAGCTGCTCCGCATGTTCGATCCACACACAGTTATGACAGCCACTCATGCAGCAGTGGGTGGGAGCAGGCGGTGGGCCCTGATCAGGAGACCAGGCAGAGGTACTGTGGCTGGGTTCAGTGTCCGTGCACTCAGAGGAGTCAGTCAGTGTGGGAGGAGCAGGGGAATCTGGTCCAGTAGAGACGCAGCGAACGGTACCGCTGTGTTGTCTCCTCCACGACTGCACAGGGCAACGATGGGACTGATGTCTCATGTGCAGCAGGGAGAGGATGCACAGCTGAAAGACAGTAGAATATAATGTCAAATGATTAATCATAATCAATCATCTTGTGATTCTATGCAATTATTTGTTCCCTGTTTGTAATTTCCTGTTTCTTTGGCAGTTAGACAGGACAACAGACTAATCATTTTGCAGTGCAGCTTACTACTATAGCTGTAATATTGAGACAGGGGTTAGAGAGGGACAGGACTGCTCACAAATCTGTGATATCATTGGTTGAACTTTAATAATAATGTCATGCTTTAGGAAACCCACTGGGGAGGAAGAGTGTGAAGTAACTGTGTAGGAAAAATATACCTTTTAAAAACCCTTATCAACAAAGACAGTTTACGGTACACCTAGTGTTATGTGCAGTTTAAGGTGTTTTCCCCCCTTGATTGTGTTTTATGGGGCAAACACCTTGGACTAAGGTGCATTTTTCTGAGCTCAGTGCACAACAATATGTGTATTGAATTCTAACAAGATAACGCTGACAGTGTCTCCACTAAATATCGTGCATTGATGGTAACATTTCAACGTCTGAATGTCACGAGGAAAGTAACGTACAAGGTGTAAACATTCAATGGTAGTTCAGGCTTACTC
Organism: Cottoperca gobio; assembly: GCF_900634415.1. Classification (NCBI taxonomy): domain Eukaryota; kingdom Metazoa; phylum Chordata; class Actinopteri; order Perciformes; family Bovichtidae; genus Cottoperca; species Cottoperca gobio. The sequence goes on from NC_041373.1 coordinate 4,790,222, forward strand.
AAAAACTACCGTTTCTTTGACAAAAAGCTTGGCTAAACTAGCCAATTCTTCGGAAGGCAATTAAACATAATACACACTCCCCGCTGGGAAAAAGGTAGAAACAATATGGTGTATTTTCTGCGAATAAATAAGCCTACCAACCGGTGTAAACAAAGGAAAGGTTAGGTCAAAGTCAGCCTGTCAGCGCTGCTAGGTTGGGAACACTATGCTAGTTTAGTAGCTTCTCTACCGTTAGCTTAGCTACCAACCTTTCGTAAAGACACCGACGACGTCGCCACATTTACACCCAAACACAGCATCGTCGCAGACAATACGAAGCTTGGTTACATGTCTGTAAACATTTCTTTGAACTGTGGATTTCAGAAAATGTCTCCCTCTTTGACGTTTCATGCACGGCATTAGCTGTCTTACAAGCTAATTGCGTCACTTCATATTTTCCTGAACTATGACCTTTGTGTGTAGTTGTCAACAAAACCGTTGATTGGTCAACAGGAAATATTGTGACCAATAAAGAAACACGCTTCTAAAAATGTATGCCAATGATCGAGTAGTAGTGGGCGGCTCCCAAAAGACAAACTGCATTTCCAATCTCTGTCCAGCTGGTGTCAGTGTTTCATAGTCAGACAATAAAGCTCATGAGCTATAAATGATAGTGAAGAGAGAAACGTCACACTAATGAAAAGATCAGGACAATATGTATATATTTATGAATGGTAAATATTATGTATACTTTATTAAATCATATATGATCTGATAGTGTGGTTGGGTTACTAGTCAGTAGGTTTATTTATGTATTGTTGCCATGCACCACTTGCATTCAACAGTATGATGTGGCCCTATTTGTTATGTGTTAACAATTTTCTTAAAAATAAATAAAATCTTTGTGTCAAAAGGCCTGTTATACATTCCATCCTTTCAATGACCTCTTCTACTGCTAAATTACCGTTTCATTAAAACAAAAGCAAAGTGAAAAGATTTTATGTCACTTGTCATTTGCCATGTTTTGCAAAGTCATGAATCTGATGGCTTTAGATGTGACACAATCCCAAAAGAATTGCAACTTGTCTTTGACTCAAACATCAATGACTCATGACTTCCCTGGTTTAGCCTGGTCGAGTAGAATTACTTCATAACATATATGTTATAAAAAGTATTACAGCAAATTAACTCTTTATTTTCCAGCAGCAGCCAATCACGCTGCCGAAGCAAGAGGGCAAGAGAGAGAACAGACAACAGATGATACCTCGGATGATCACATTTGAATTTATGTGAATGACTCTGCTGTGGTCAACAAAAAGCAGATGATTGTAACTGTTATATAACTGTTACTCTGTTTGAGAGTATACTGACTTGTTTCGGGCACGAAACATAGTTTAGGACTTTGACTTGACTTTGGATTTGTTGGTCTTGACTCAGGACTTGATAGCTAAGACTTGAGACTTTCTTGTGACTGCAAAACAATGACTTGGTCCCACCTCACGTAGAGGAAACTGATATGTTTCCCATACACCTGTATTGAAGCCGAGATCATATTTTGGTTATATAATATAAGCAGAAACCAGGTTTTTGCCTTGAGGTAGTTCCACTGCCCTAGATTTCAATGAGGTGCACTGAAAGAGCATTTCATCCATAGTAAAGCAGATTTGGCTTCTTTATGCTCATGAGTGAATGTAGACCCTCTTTTGATGTAGTTTTTCTTTTGTGTGTTCAACGATTCTGTACCTTAACTATTTGACCCATTCACTGATGCGTGACAAGATGTGTGTGTGTGTGTGTGTGTGTGTGTGTGTGTTTAGTATATGAAAGAGAAGGAGTGAAAGTCCCCACAGGCTTCAATGTTTGCAAGCCACATTCATGGTAACGTGGTAACGTGCTGTGGAAACATGGCAGCTGCTCGGCCTGGCATGAGATACCAGGTGTGTGGTGGGGCATGTTATCTCACCAGAGGCCCCGGTCACAATGTGACTTTATCCCAAGGAGAGCTTCTCCCTCAGTCGCAGTCACGCTTCATAGAAACTCAGAGCTTTATTCAAACACATAAAACCCGCTACAATTAAAAGGCTGCTGATATTATTCTGAAAGCACAGATGGATCACAAATAATCTCTGCAGAGTAATACATAGAAGGTAGCTGTGTACACAGACAGTAGAATGAACAAAGCCATGAGTTTTAATAGCTCAATGATGCAGGCTTAGTCTCGTGATAATCGTTTTATCACAATAGATTACATTCCACAAAGGTTTTTGTTATCATGAGGCGTGCCTGATGGGTCATATTTCTCTCTTCGGGTAAGAAGGACAGAATAGATTTTACTCTACTCATGCGGTGACATCACAATGTGGATATAATAAAGCTGTTTGGGTGGATCAGGCTTGTCAAAGTTACTCAGCTGATGTTGTAATAACTGAGTGACTGAGTTTGCAGAGAGATAACAATGAGCGAATAATTAACAATGAGTGAAACAAACCTAATTTCATTTACTTTTTTAAATGTATTTTGTATTACTGAAATGTCTTAATAAAATGTATAACTAATACTGTAATTATTATTATTTATTATTATTTTTTAAAATGTATTATCATTATCTTAAAAAAAATGTTTTTGCTGGTAAACATTTTTATTGTTTTGGGAGATTTTGGGATGGTGCGTTGGGTGGGATATACAGTGTCTATAAATAAGTTAGATCCTTTATTTTCAAGATCTGGGTTACCATCATGACATATAACCAAGGTAAATAGTAAAGAAAGAAAAGAAATAAAAGAAAAGGATAAAAAGGACACACAACAATGTGTTAGGGAAGTCAGACACAAGAATGGTGAACTCAAATGCCCGACTCCGAGACGGATGTAAAGTAACAAAATAAAATGCTTTGCTGCAAACAAAGTACAAAACAATAGCGCTCACAAGGAGGAATACAAACAAACAAAGTATCAAAATAAACGATCAATCACAAGGGGGAGAACAATGAATAACACAAAGTACAAAACAAAAGATCACTCTCTCAGAGGACATCAACAATCTAAATACAAGCTCTCACAAAGAGGCACATGGAACAAGCTAAACTGACCTGATCACTAACGATACTCACAACACATGAACAAGTAGGAACTGGCACACCTTTATAGAATGGTGAATTCTAACAAGAAGCAAGGGTTCAGGTTGAATGCAAAAATGTAAATTAATTTTATAAACATTTAATAACACAACTGAAAGGAGAGAAAACAGTTATCTAAATAAATGAGCAAATGCATACTAATAATGCTGATGTTATTAATAATACAAATAAAGGGATGTGCTCCCCTTATTTGGTTGTTGACTCCCAATATTTATTACCCCAGAGGAATCTATCTGTATGTCTGAACTGCTGTAGGCCTACCTTTTGTTAAGCTGTGGTTCAATAGCTTCATATTTTGTGTTGTGAGCATTCACCTTCACTTTCCTCTTAGTTCTGCTATTTGTTCCACAGTATTCCTCTGAGTTTAAATGTTAACTGCTCCATTACTTTTACTTCTTCCCAATAGGTCCAACAATTTCTCTACACTGGCGCTTCATTTCTGAAAGCAGTTTTTTTTTCAGTTTAAACTTTCCCCTTTGCCATTTTCTCTAATAAAATGAACTCATGGTTAATTGTTGTAACTTAAGTAAAGCATCTGAATACTCCCTCGACCACTGACTGCATATAGTCTGGACTGACATTAACACAATCACTGGCAACAACATGACATAAAATGTTAAAAATGTTTCACATCAAAATTCATGTACGATGTGACGGTTAAGATGATCTAGCAGTGTTTGGTATCAGCTTGTGTAGGTCAGCTTAGAGAATGCAGAGAATCCCCCCCCCACCACCACACAGCCCTTCGCTGCTGGATTAGGTTTCTCTCAACACCTTTTCCCTTGGAAATCCTGGAGCCCTGCTTTACCTCCGGCAGCCGTTTCCTGAGGGGCCCTTCGCTTGCAGATTGAGGGAAAGATGGATTTAGTCGGCCACATGACAAAGAAAATAAGCTTGAGGGAGGGAAACTATTTTTGATACACTTTGATACTTTAGAAACTTTTCACATGACCCAGTGCTTCCCAAAGTGTGGCCATTGGTTCTCAGGCAATTCCAGGAGGCCTTGTAAAGAGAGGTTCAACATATCAACACATATTATTTCATCCTGTGGAAATTGGCACAAAGATTATTATTGTATGTGTAAAGATGCCAATTTTGCTTACAGCTTCGTAGCACAAAACACAAAACAACTTGTGTCTGGATGGCCATGAGATTTTGATACAGATATTTAAAGTACCTATACAATGAAACCTATTGACTTTGGCGAGTCCCTGAGCTTTCGTTAAGCACCACCATGAGGTTGACATGTAGGATTTTGAGCGAAATGTCTCAACAAACTTCCGGATTGATTGCCATGAAATATGTGCAGACATTCATGTTCCCCTCAGGATGAAGTTGACTTTAGTGATCCTCTGATTTTTCCCAAGGCACCATTATCAGGTCAAAGCTTATTTCCCCAATACTTTGGTTGATGCAAAAACCGTCCCAAATATTCCCAACTGTACTGTTTGGTTCCAAGTAACACATTGTTTAGCATGCTAACACGCTAAACAGTGAACATGATGAACGTTATATGCAAAACATCAGCATGTTAATATTGTCATTATGAGCATATTGACGTTAATATTGTGGATCTTCTCATCTTCTCGTGAAAAAGTAAATATTTTGGGCCAGTCAACAAGCGATTCTGTTCCCTGCTTCACCCCCACGGGATCGAGAGCAAGCAGTGGAATGATACAAAGAATGTCTCTCAACTAAGACTACTAAGTTCCTTTGGTTTGTACCAAACAGACTGTTGTGAACGTAACATCATTACACCGCTGTGCCTACACACAGCCTCACCATTCGGGGGCATATTGTGTCTATAGAAGTAGGTCAGAGGAAGAAAATTCTAAAGCAGAAATGTTTCAAGGGATTCCTGATATGAAAAAAAAAAAAAGCTCACGCTCACATTAACAACACACAGCTTTGCTTTGGCCGCAGGCATTCTGCATGAGAGGGATTAGTTTCATAATCCTGGTGAAAGCCTGTGTGCACAAAAGGCCTGGCAGTAGTTCCAACAACTTGTTGCACACAGACGAAACTGTCCCACTATATTTGGGAAAGATTTTCCAGGAACACAACCCGCACAAAGATAAACAAAAAATAGATGTATCAATGTAAAACAACAGTGCTAAAGGTCAAATCTGTATTTTCTGACCTCATATCATTTATTTTATTAACCAGGACAGGTCCCATTCAGATTAAAAAATATATTTTTCAGGGTCGGTGTCGGTGTCAGCACAAGATAGTATCAGTATAGTATATAGTATCAGTTCAGAAAGTAGGATTTCTGTTTCCTGAAAGTTTCGGGTTTGTGCAGAGTTTGGGTTATCTGGGCCTCTATAATGTTCCTCTCATACATTAGTGCTGCCTACAGTATGAAAACGTATTTTCTAGCTGCAGCTGTGTCAACAGTCTGGGCAAACAGCTCCCCTCAAGTCCTTCAAAACAGGGAAAAGTGGCAACAAGGTTTTTCTGTTTCACGGCACCCACTTTAAGCGCTGAAATTCACCAACCAACAATGGCGTCTCTGATAACCAAGCTTCTTTTCCCATTTGTGGATCTGCAAGAAGGAAGAGCTCAAACTGTGACAGCTAGCCTGCATTAAAAAGGTAGCAGGGAGGTGTTTTGGTGCTCAGGTGTCCTTCCTCATGTCCTCCTGGCTGACTCACAGCACCAGCTTTGTCCTGAGTGTACAAAGACCACACTGTTCATTTACCTGGAGTGGAGGGCTGCCACTGCCGTTGACCAAAAATGACAAGTGAATGACACACCTCAAATGGTGACTTGGCAGAATTGGCAAAAACAGGTTTGTGTATGTGTCAGGATGTGTGATAGGCCTTTTGTTGATGAAGACATTTTGACACGTCACAGTAGGAGAAGCACAGGTGTAGATGATAAATAGATAGAAGGGTCCATTATTGTTCTGTGTCAGTGTCGTGGTGTTGTGCATTGTCCTCACAGAGACATCGTTAACGTCATTAGCACCACCTGTGCTTTTTCTCCTGTGAAAAAGGCCCCTCGTATGGTGTTCTCTGTTGTGTGGTTGCACTGCTGATACATTTTTTAATCAAATTAATAATAAACTGTGAATTTTCGTACCTCATAACATTTTAAAAGTGTTTAAAGGTTTAACAAAGCGGCAACCTCCGGTTCTGAATATTGAAACTTTAAACCTGCTTTAAACCTGCATTCTTTCAAATGTCCAGCAGGGGGCGACTCCACTGTTAAATGGAATCTGAATGTATAGAAGTCTATGAGAAAATGACCTTCTCACTTCTACATCTCACTTGATTTATTACCTTAATAAACATTTTCCTAACAGGTTTATATTTCCAATCGTTAGTTTGGAGTCTTTTTCAATACAGCATGATCGTTTTGTAAATGATGGTCCCATTTAGAGTAAAATCATTTTGGTCACCTAAAAATGTCTTGTTCAATGTTCAGTTCTCCTGTCACTTCTGGCTGCAAAAAAACAAGATGGCAACCACCAAAATGTCAAACTTGAGGCTTCAAAACCATAGTCCACAAACCGATGAATGACGTCACATAGACTACATCCACTTCTTATATACAGTCTTAAAAAGTAGATAACATCTGTTTTGTGTATTCCTACTTCAAACCACATAAAACTACAACAGTGTTTAAAGGTTTAACACAGTATGGTTCTCAGTCTGAGACGCTGGTAACAATCCGTAATACAGCAAAGGCTTCTCCCTCAGAGGACGTGCCAGTAATGAGACAAACAAGGGAGAGTCATCAGAGTCTAATTAAGCACAAACATGCTGTTCCAGGTAAAACTCAACCTGGGGGCCAAGACATGTCAACCTGTAACTAGAGGTTTGAAAATAGATATTGCTGTATTTTGCATTGCATGGATGTGAATCCACTCTGTGTTTACTCTGGGAAAAGTTCAGGTCAAGCTGCTGGTCAATCATTCTTTAGTTAGCGAGGTAACATGAAGGTCTGCGATGGTTGAGTAACTCCAAATGATGGGGCTTGAATGCATAACGTGTTTCATGTAAAGTAACGGTGCACTGGCCAATCAACGGCCCTGGATATTAACACCTCACCCACTAAACACCTACTGGGAGTGAGAAGCAGCTCTGTGTAGCAGCAGCACGATGTAAAGCTGTTAATGAACAACAGGCTCAGTTTACTCTCTGGAATCATAAACTCGATTCAATTTAGATGTGCATCAAATGACGAGCAAAGAGAACCAGAAAAGTCGCCACAACTGAATAAATGGAAGGACACGATTGATGAAATCTATAAAATGGAGATAATAAATCACAGGATTAAGAATCTGGCAAAACTGTTTCATTTGATATGGATGAAAATACAGAAAACAAATATACACAAATAAAAACATATATACTTTAAAATATTCTCTGAACCAAACCTTTATTTACCTTTATTTAGTCATTAATGTTATCCCCCCGTGTTTTCCAATACCTAAATGTATTATTGATCGAGTGTCTGTAAATGTTTAATTTTGTATTATTATTTATAATAATAACAACAATAATAATTCTTATTATTATATTTTTTGTATTTTATTGTTTTATCTTTTATACATTTTTAAGATATTGGGATTGTGGTGTGGGTGGCTATTATAAATGTATTTAAAACTTATTTTTTCTTTCTTTCTTTCTTATTTTTCTGATAATGAACTACTGTAACAAATTACAATTTATTTATAAAGAGTATTAAAAAAGATGTGTACTTTGTCTCCTGATGACTGCATCAGGTCTTGATGTTGAGCCGGTCTGGATGTGCGGGAGGTGGCTGTTATGTTGGACTTGTGCTGTGAAGTGCCGGCGCTCTGGGCTCAGGTCTGCCAAAACATGCTGGGCTGAGTTTATCAGTCAGAGCCTTGCTGGGGTAAACAAAAGGCAAAGCAAAATTCATGGAAGATAACAGTACATTTACTCAAGAGCTCTACTTTGATACAAGGTTTGAGTCATTTTACTTTATGTGAGTATTTCCATTTTAAAGCTGCACTAATCCATAATTTTATATTAAATGACAAACCCGCAGATAATTATCAAACGAGAAATACACTGTCGCTACCTGCAAGTTAGAGACTAGCTGGTGAACATAGATGAGCATTTATCAGTTAGGAGACAGATATTTCCCTCAGGAGATGCTAGAGACCAAGACACAGCTAAGAGCTGAATAAACATCAGACTTACATTCATCAGGGGACCAGAAACATGACTCGGAACATTTATTTAGCACCATGTCAGCTAGTTGTGTAAATAGTTTGCTAAGTCTTGTATGACTGTATTTAAGTGACCTTACTCTGTAACTTCTACTCCACAACTTTGTTATATGTCTCACTTTTTACTTCGGACAACTACAATTACAACTACTTTGCAGGTTAAGATTTCACAAAACATAGTATTACAGTATCTTATAAAATATGATGCATTGTTGCTATAACAGTAGCTACAGTATATTCTGCATACAAAATCATTTTACTTATCTACCTTTACTCAAGCACATTTTGACTGCAGGATATGTAAGGGAAAGAAATGTACAGTGCAACACAGCTACAGTATATATACATAAGCAAAAGATGTGACAACTTCCGCCACTGGCAAACTGTACACACATTGACGTGAACACAGGGGAGGCTGTTTGAATGAGTTATCTGCTTTCTATTGCACCATGTGGGGAGTGTTTTGTCTCTCCAGATGACACTTTCACCGTGTAAACAACCTGTGACTCTACATTATGTGCTCTGTGAGAGAACCTGAGCAGCATTTTAAGATATCAAAGGCTTGTCATTTTGCTCACTGCAGTGTATTCCCGAGCTCCACTGCACACTGTGTTTGTGTGCGTGTCACTAACTAATTGGACAAAGTGCCTCGGTGCCTCGGATACATGCACTATCAGCAGGATGCAGGCGCTGGCTTGTAGCACCAATTAGCTCGCAGTGAGACGTCTCTCACACTCCTGACACTGCTGGTGCTGCCGTATCACCCTGGATACACAGCCGCATCCTCCCAAAAGCATCTCAAACAGCCTGCTGAGGATTAAAGGCTCACGGAGACATAAAGAGGTCACAGGTTTCACAATGCTTTATATTAGGAGTGTGAATCTTTCGGTATGTCATGATTCAAAATGGATTCTCGATTCAAAACTATTTTCGATTCAAGATTCAGTACATAGGGGAGCTTGTTTCAGGATCTATTCCAGTCCACTGTGCGCTAAAAGAGGCGATGTGGCAAATTATTGCATGAAAGCAAAGTGTGTATAAGATTTTGGAGGTTTTTTTATTTGAAGACATTTAATCAATTTATTGCAATAATAACACAAAAAAGAAAAGCTCAGACAAAGGGTAACAATTATTCATGCTAAACAAATAAAGACTTTTTATACAAAAGCTATTTAGTATTTCTCAATTCTCAGTGACTCAGAATAACATGTTCAATAAAAAATTAAAATGCTGCCTGTTACATATATTTCAAAAAATAAAATGGAATAAAAGCTGCCTTTTTATTCTTCAGAAAAAAATCAACAAACAATGTCCATCAGTAGCATTATTAGGTTCATATAAGAATAATAAAAATAAAGGTTTTTAAGAATCACATTTTTATTTTCTAAGATTCTGGTTCTTAGAAAATAAAAATCTTGATTCTTACATTAATGGATTTTTTGCAGAAAAAAACATTGCACGTTTCCAAAAATGCATTATGTTTCATATGTGAAGAGTGTTTTCTGTGTGTGTGATCACACAGAGAGATCCAACATGGCTGCAGGCTGATGACAACCAGCTCTGCTCCTGTAAGAGATCAATCACATCATCCTCACTCCGTGTTACTCTCTGAAATAAATTATATATTGTGAAAAGAAAAAACTGTTATGCTACCATGGAAAAGTCAAATAATAAAAGCAAAAATATAAAATAGAATAATTTGAATTAAAAACTAAGTAAATAAGTAAATTAAATACAACAAAAAGTGAAACAAAGACTATATGTTATGTTTGTCAGTACAGATTCCATGTGTATTCCATAAGATCATTTAAAAAAACCTCAATACCAATAATCATTTGAGCGAAAAGATTACCGTAAATGATGGTGTGTTTCTTGTCCTGTCAGACTCCTTTTCCCAGATCTAAGGAATAAAATCGGTTACCACGATGTAGTTATTACTGATAGAAATGATGGCCAAGATTACGAAATAAGTCATTAAATAAAATAATAAGTCGTAATAAAACGTGACTTTCCTTTATCAACCTGTCAGTTAATGATAAGCCGACCTAAAATATGCTCTACTTTTAACTATAAATCATTTTTTGTAGCTGAATCTTACTCAGTGCAGGAGAAAACAAGGTCAACATCCTGCATTTTCTGCATTAAGCTTGTTGTATAACAGCAATCTAAACCGGGCCTAAAATAACGAGCTGCGTTTCTTTTTTTTCACCCTGCAAACCGAACATGATAAATTAGACCTGTTTCTGCTATCTTCTGTTATAATTTGAGCTCAGAGCTTTTGTAACTCAACATTATCACCGCAGTAGATGGACATAAAAGGTGAAAAAGACAAAGCATATATTGTTGCATATTCAATGTATCTTCTCAAATGTCTTATCTGGCCTGCAGCAGTTTTGCAGAGCTGTGACTGCTCCGTCCATCACATTAAAGTGAGAATCACTGATAAAAAGACCTGCGATAGCAGGGCCTGCTGAGCCTAAAATAGAGCGGGGAGTTGGCCTTGTATCACCTCCTCAGGAGACTTGGAGGTTATCAGGCCACAGCAGTTAGATCGCTTATAAATCACAGTCCGACCTCTTGACCACAGCAGAGTGCGACCACAGCAGCAAGCAGCCCGAGCACGTTCAATAAAGACACATGAAATATGAGCACGGGGGAGGTGGAGTTGAGATCTATCTGTGTGTGTGTGTGTGTGTGTGTGTGTGTGTGTGTGTGTGTGTGTGTGTGTGTGTGTGTGTGTGTTTGTATCAGATGGATCCATGTCAAAATATTACATAAGGTCTTGCAGCAGCTAATAATAAATGTAACAAAATAAGGATTGCTGAGGTTTGTTGCTATAAGAAGTATATGATACTTTGCGTATGTTATATTATACTTAACTTTTTATTTACCTAAAATGGCAGCTCTGTCTCTATGTATTATAATTATACTTTACATTACTTTTTTCTTCTCAGCATATACAACACAACATCTCGCATGTCGGTCCACCCTGGAAGAAGGATCTCTCCTCTTCCCTGCTACCAGTCTTCATGCTAAGCTAAGCTAACCCCCTCCTTTTCCCAGCTCTGTACTAAGCGCAAAGACGCAGCGTGGTATCGATCTCCTCATCTGAGAGATGCATTTTCAAAATCACCAAATGTATTGCAATGGACTTCAGGTGGACAGGGGGTGAACGGAGGCTTTACACATGGCGTCAAATGACACGACTTTTAAACCTATTGTTTATTGTGCAATGAAAGATGTTATGGAAGATTTGAAATTGCACTTCATGTCAAACTGTTGGTCTGTGTTGTCTAAGATAATTGTAGCAAACAAGATATTGGAGAAATAGTATTGATATAAAAGACGTGTTGACCTTTAAGTTTATAATGCTACTCATTGATGCACTCCTCTTACAAAAATCCATTTGAATATTTTGAAATGCTTCTCACAGCAAATATTGATATATGCGATTAATTTAGATTAATTAATCACAAAGCTTGTAATTAATTAGATACATTTTTTTAATCGCTTGACAGCCCTAATTTTAACATCATGTATATTTTTACTCACCAGAGTGAACCTGCTATCTACCGGTTGTCAGACAGCTGCTGTATGTGCAATGCAGCCGATCATTGTCCACCTTGGAGCGGCTGTGAGTCATGGGCCTGGACATTTTAATAGCTGAGATAGTGGACTCTGGATACACTTTGTAAAAACAATATATTGCTACTAAGTTTATCCTACATGGAGACGCTGCAGAGTTGGAGTTGGAGTTAGTCAGTTGGATGTCAGGGCTTAAATAAAGCGTGCTGCCGTGTGTTCCTCTCTAACAAAGAGATACTGAAGATAGTTTGTCATTGTAGGAAACAGATAACTGAAGCCACGATCAATTATGTTCCGTCTCCTCTGATGACCTTGATGAGTTCAGTCATCTGATGTCACTGAGCTTGGATCAATAAATGTGTTTGCACGAGTTAATGAACATGATTGAATTGTGTGCCTGCTGTTATTCCTCTCACGACACACTGGACCTCCATCGTTTATCCAAACTGTAGTCGTGTGGAATAAATATTATGGTAATAACTGTTTGGCTGACAGTATAGGGACAAAGGCTGCACTTTTATTCAAATAGATCACATGTTGTGTATGTTATATGAGGTGAATAGTATAATTCTAAGTAAATGACATGTCAGAGTTTGTATCAACAGTTGTATGACAGTCTCCAGACTCCAGGTTGTTTGCAGCAGGCCATGCATGACCAGAAATGCAAATCTTCTCTTCATTCAACTTTTTGAGGGGATGTTTGGTCCTGAGTCTCAGCATCCTTTGAGGTCCACATCAAATACTAACCAGGATCATCCATAAAGTATATTTCCAGAGTGACCTCGTCATCACCAGGTACATTTTGAAAACTCACTATACAAAACATGACAAGTGAATATTTATTTGCTGTATATTAAAGACATATCACACAGTGGCTGTGGTAAAAAAAAAGAAAATAATTCAATACATTAAAATAAAAGATAAATGATAAACAGCTGAAGTCCCATCACCACACAAGAAGGGTGTTTAACAACATTTGTGTTTAAAACTAAATGACACTTGTATCTCCTGCCCAGAGAAGACAACGCTTCTGACATTCTATCAGCTAAATGATTCATTGATTATTTTTTTTTTACAGATTAATCAGTAATGAAGATGATAGTTGGATGTATTATTTTCATTATCAATTCATCTGCTTTATGTATTATGTTCTCGATTAATTAGGTTCTAATTGGGTAGTTTGGTCTACAGTATATAATCCAAAGTGATGTCTTTAAATGTCTTGTTTTGTCAAGATAGTCATTTTATTATGATAAAAAACAGAGAAATGCATAACATGTCCATATTTGGGAGGCTGAAAACAGCATTTCTGATATTTTTGCATGAAATATTACTTCAACTATTAATCTATTAACAAAATAGTTGGTGATTATTTTGTCGTCAATGAATTAATTGATTAGTCAACTAATCGCTGCAGCTCTTGCATGATGGTCGTTAGCTTTGAGTTATGGACCATAGATTGTAAACTCTTTAGGATGCATTGTGGGATCATTTGAGTTCCATATAAAGGCTATAATAAATGTCAGTATACTGTGGACTGCAGAGTGAATAGTGAATGATTTTGGCCCTTGATTATTTTTTTAACATTCAACAACTACAACTCCCATAAAGCTTTGATGGTCCTTCTGTAGTTCTGACTCAGGAATATGTTGTTATTGAAGGCAAATAACAAAAAATCTCTGAAGATGACAAGGTTCTGAAATTGTAGGTCAGCTAAAGGAGTACATATTTATTCTGGAATATGGACATAAAACATATCATGTTAATGAGAAATGACATTGAGCATTATAAACCAGTGAAACAAGCTAATCACAGGCGTGATTTGAGCTCTCTGTTCTCATTTGATTGGTAGAAATAAGATAAAACAATTAAATAGCACACAGTGGTGCTATAAATAGTATTAAATATACACATTCATACAATGCATCCATGCAGTGTAGAACCATTGACACACTAAAAACATATTCACATTAATCCAACACCAGTAGCTCAATTGTATGTGTGGTTAATAACAATATTCACAATGCAGGGACAAATATACATTGACTCCTGTAATTAAACTCGACTGTGCACAACATGTTAGTCAATCCTTCTGATTTAGTTTCTTCTTTTCCAGCCTGTGTCGTGACATTGACTGTTATAAAGTTTGTTTATGGCGTGTTTTTAGGGGGAAGGGGGTGTACTTTTACGTGTGTGTGTGTGTGTGCACACGTGAATATCATATTTGCGCCGTCAGCACCGTCACTCTTCGTCTGTGTGTGGTTGGGTCCTGCAGAGAGCTCACAGTCCACTCTCAGTGAAAGGCGACCATTGCAAAAAGTCTTTGTTCTGCAGCAGAGCCGCGGCTTCATCCCGTCGCTTTGACTTCCAAATGAAGCTCTATACTATCTGATGCCCAGCGGCTCACGGAAAAATCAGTCAATAGAAGCTGTTTTCCATCAGTGGGGACGAGCCAGCGGTCGCCTCAACATGTCTGGGCCGAGGGTTCCTCTTAGAACCAGCTTAGGGAACCACAATGAACAGCAAATCAGCAGGTGCAAATGAAAAAGACATGAACTGAAGATATTTTGACGGGGTGTTGAGAGGCACAGCGTATTCACCACTGGGACGTCCTATGCAGACCATTCCCCTGCAAATAGAGAGAGATGAGAACATTGTGAGAACTGAGACCTCCACTGTAACCCTGTGTACAGTATTAACTAGGTGGCTCTGAAAAGCTTGCTCATACATACATAACATCTTTGATTCACAACAGTCACAGTAGATTCAAAGTGTGACCCAGGACGTGTCTGAAATCACTCCCTATTTGTAACAAAGTGCCCTGTGTTTACTTTGCACCATTTTATTTACATTATTTAAGAATTCAAAATCAAAAAAATCCCCTAATTGTTTATTTAAGTTTCCATCATATATAAATGACCATGGCAGGTTTGTGTCAACATTTTTGTCCCAGCGCAGATCAAATTGTCAAATCATATTTTAGTTGCTTTTTGTGATTTGATATAAGTGTAACTGATAAATGAGCATATGACATTGTCTCATGACAACAATAGGCCTCTAAATTATATAGAATCAAAATCGTATTGTGGCAGACTTTATGATATCAGAAGATTTCATATCACTGTCCAAAGAATTTATATAATTTCGTATCGTGACCTTAAATCATCAGTTGAAGCGCAACATTATAATTTTAGAGTAAATACAGCAGATGCAGAGTAAACTGTAGGGTTTATTATGAATGGAAAAGTGAATGGGTGATTTCAGACACAGCACTAGTTTGAAGAAATATCCATGTGCATTCTTGCTATGTTGGACTGATGAGAAACATATGGATGGAAATGGCTTTGTTCCTTGTGTGGTTAGCAGTTTTCAGTTAAATATTAAATATACTGGACATAACTTGACAGCGGAGTAGTTATCCACCAATATATGTCAAAATAGCTTCTGTTTGAACCCGGGTCACATTGGAATCCATTGTAACTGCTGTGAAACTGACTACAGCTGCATCCTCCACAAATCAGAGAACTACATACTTTTCAGAGCCACCTTAAAAGCCTAAATGTGAGTGTTTGATACTCAGCTTTTAAAAACATCAGACCTTTTAGAAGGTAAATGGTATGCACAAAAAGATAAAAGAAAACACTGCAATAGCACCAGAAAGAGACAAATCATGTCACATCAAACTTGACCCTTTTCACCGACATTGTTTTGAATTGACAGAAGAGGTACAGAGTGCACTGAGTCCAACTAGCATATTGAGCAGACGAGGTAAAAGACAAGAGGCCTCGAGAGAGAGAGCGAGCTCCACAAGATAAGAAAAAAGAAAATCCAGACAAAGAGGTGATTCATAGTCAACCTGTAGAAGAAGTTGCTATGGATACAGCAGGAGCTGAGAGGTGGACATGCACAGAGGCAGGGGGACAGAAACAGCATCTGGAGGTAAGCAGGTTGATAAAGAGAAACACAGAGACGCGTCGGGGGTTCAGGGTAGGACCTACGCTATTTCCGTTTGTCTGAGTGTGTGCAGTGTTCCCGGCCTCAGTGCGTGTCGAAGGGGTGCTGCTCCCGCTGTTGGCAGCAGAGTTGACGGAAGCTCTGGGAATGACCATGTCAAACGACACGTCCGGAGGGTGCTGCATAACATGGCCCATGACAAAAACATCCAAGAAATGAGGGAGGGAATGATCCTGTAACTGCCTGCTCTTTGGAAAGACCTCCACAAACAAACCAACAACCGGGATAGTTTGGAAGTTTTATAGTGGGGTTGTGTGAGGTACTTATGTATAGTCAGTGTATACCTGCAGCAGATGGAGGTCGACACGCCCGCTGCTTGGAGAAACAGACAGGAGTACCAGCACAGAAGCTAAGCGACGTTCTGCTGTGGACGGAGGCAGCAGCAAAACGTATCTCAGACACCTAAAAAAAGGCCCACCAAAACATCTGTGTGCTTTATCTTGTCGTCAGACAGCCTCTCTGAGGGGGAACTGAAAGAAAGTGTTATTTTACTTTGCAGAACACAGCAGTTGCTGGTCTACCGCTGCCTCGATCAGTTAGTTTGTTTGTGTTACTTTGGTGAATCCAAACTAACCAAAGTCTCATAGCAACACAAACAAACTAACTGAATCGAGTTTACCAGCAACTCCTGTGTCCTGCAATGTAAAATGATTTGTGTCTGGTGGCTTTAAAGGGAGCACAGATAACAGTTTCAGTTCCCCCTCAGGAAGAGTTGTTGCTGTCAGCAAGGTAATGTGGTGAAAATATTTAAAATATAGCGTAAACTTAAACTGGTTTTAAGTGTCATCTACTGCAACACACTGACTATGGATAAGAACCTCATACGCTCTTCAGAACGTCTGATTCCCCTCAGAATGACCTGTTCTTGTCTATGTAGTAACCGGTAATGCATCGCCTCGCCCCACTTACCGTTATAACACCTTCCCAGCTGTCCCCCTTGGAAAGGTTTGCAATGATAAAAAAAACAAACAAACTCCAAACTCTTTAATAATATCTTTAAAATCTTGGCCACAGTTTTGCATATGTGCATCTATATATCTGTCTCTTTAAACTCTCACTTCAAATCACTCCTCAAGACACACTGACAATTGTTTTTAAGTCTAGATTTCGACACTTTCATATTTGTTTATTTTGTTATTTACTTATGTTTTACTTATATATATATTAGTTTTTTATTTATCTTGTCTGTTCGTTTTAATTAATTGTAATTATTTTTGCATTCGTATATATACCGTAATACTTGCTTTGCTACCAGATACTTTGTCTCTTTTGTTCTTCTCAGTTTTATGTATGTACAGCACTTTGTAACTCTGTTTTTGAAAAGTGCTAAATAATAAAGTTATGATTATCATTATCAGAGCCCCGTGCACGCCACTTCATCCTGTTAAGCTTGACAGACCTTCCGTGCCTAGAGTGACAGTTGCTAAACTATGATTGGATAATCTCTGTGCAAGGGAGGGGTTTAGTAAACACTCCATTATATACAAGGGAAGCACTTTTGTTTGTTTTTAATAAACTGAAATTGAAAAATAATGTGATCATTGTGTGTTCTGTGATATGAAGCAGCAGGAAGTTGTTTACTGTCTCATCATTATCCAAAATCAACAGACTTCTCCTATTTTTATCACTTCTCTTTTCACTATTGCTTTGATGCTTCTGCTACTGACCTACTACTGTTTTGGAATACATACTATCATCGAACGATGACTCAAAAGTTGACCATGAGGTGACACGACTACAAAATAGTTGCCAAAAATCTGATTTATTTTAAATTTAAAACATAGGTCTGGATTTTTAGAGAATATTAACACTGACATACCTCACATCAAGAAAAACACTCAAAATATCAATCTGGTTATGACCACACTTTTCCCAATACAGTTTCTATGACACTGAACAAGTAAGAGTGTATCTTTCATCTAGTTTCCAATCAATTCAAACCTTCAATATGTCAAAAAAACTTTCTAATGTGTTATGAAGCAGAGTAAGGGGAACTATGATGATGAGATATTGTTCTTTTTTAAATTGTTTTGCAATCAGCTTTCATCTACCTTTTAATCTGTTGCAAAACTTATTTTATTATAATATTATTTATTTCCCTTTACTTTTCATTATTTAAACACATTTACATATATTTCTTACTCATTTATTATTATTATTATTATTATTATTATTATTATTATTATTATTATTATTATTATTATTATTATTATTATTTTGTCCGTGTGTGTTTTTCTTGCTTTTTCCCTGACATAAAAAATCTGCATTCGATTTACATGAGGCTTGTTCTTTGTCTTGTTTTATTTGTAGAAAAATAACTGAGAAAATAAACTGTCAAAGGTTCTTCATTTAAATAATAATGTGCCTACCACAGGATATACAATATGAGTGAACCAGCTACTTATCTGCCTCTACACTATTTATGCCACACAAGTGTGTCTCTGTAAACAAACCGCCAGGGTGTGTGTGTGTGTGTGTGTGTGTACTCACGATTCCCACTGCTTTGCTGATGAGAGCCAGCTCAGTGGGCTGGTAGACTGAACCACGCAGCTGACCCGTGTAGCCGCTGTATGGAGACACAGGCTTGGACGCTGTAACGCACAGACAGAGACAACAAATGTTTTGTCAGTCATCGAGCACTCTGAGTGATAACTTCAGGCCTCTTAAGTGTATCCTTCTTCTGCAACCATCTCTTAAATCCTAATATATTACAATCCCTTCAAATAAACAGCACCAAATCAACAGACCAGGACCAAGAGGCACCATCTGTCCTTTATCTCGTCTGTGCTTGTGTCCTGTAAAAACACCCAGCAGAGATGCGGGAGAAGACTTTGTCGCACTTAGCGGCTCCTAAATTCAAATATTTTCCCCAAAATAAAAACTGTTGCTACACCTCAGTTGCCGTGGAGACAATGCAAACACAAGGCGGGATGTTTCTGGTGGGAATCAAGAGTGGGAGTGTTTACATGTTACACAGTGGTGCAGTTAGATAGTAGACACTCATTAACAGGAATGATTCAAAGACATTACCTCTGAATACCTGTTAGACAGAAACTCTGGGAAAACAATGTGTACAAATGGTTGGTTAGACTTTCCTGTCCTGGTGCTGATGACTATTATTGACTTTTTATTCATAGCTCACAAAAGAAGGAAGGAAGTTACCTCAAGGGTGTTATCTGGGAAGTTAATGATGAAGGATGAAGTCAAATGTTGCTGCTCTCTATCAGAGACCCAGATATGAGCATTTTCCTATCACACAACAGTTGTGACTACAGTATTTAGCATTCAAATAAAAACAGGATACGAAGAAAATGAAAGGGAAAAAGTAAAATATTGATAAAAACTCTTCAGATAATGTCAAAAAAAATAATCAAAAAATTCCCCCTGAAATGCTGGAGAGAAAAAGTTGAACATCTCTCAGAATAATCAGATTTAAATACATAGTTACTAGGGCAGCTTGAGATGAAGAAAAACTGCAATTTGAATAACATTTAATATCACAATAACAATACTACACAGGATAAATAAACAAATATTTAAATCTACTCAGTTCTGCCTTTCAGTATATTGCTAAATAAAAACAACAAACTGGTTGTTGAATTAATAAAATGTCAGGAAATTATTTTCATCATTCTTTCATTGAACATATTGAACATTAAACTGAACACAAAAGTCACCAAAAACAATGAAAGTTGTATTTAAAAGTGCAGTTTTCTACTGACAACTCAAAATATTGCAGTCTTTGGCGCAAGTTGACGTTAAATTGATTTAAAAACTATATATTGTGCAATCCTACTAGTTACTTTCCACCTCTACACCACGGTGACAGCAGCTCTGTAACCCTTGAAGACATTAACAGCCACATAACGCCGTCTACCTCATCGTCTATGATAATCCATCGTCTCCGCCACCAGCCCTGATGATGAGCTCTCTCTGTCTGAGAGGCAGCAGATTTATGCTCTGATCTTGGTGGCGTCCTGTGCAGCTCAGGACTTAAACAACATCATATCAAATTCTGCGGGGTCATGATGTAGATGCAAAGCAATCTTTTGAGGACATTTTGCTGGGTAATCCGTCCGTTCTGATGTTTTTGTGTGCTTGAAACCTTTTTGAAGCTCATCTGTACAAGGTCATTCTGTATATTCTGTGATAATATTATAACACAGTCATTACAGGGACATAATGTACGAGGCATTTTCCAGGCAGAAATTTTAATTAGCTTCCAGTTAGACTATGTAGTCACGGAGGTAACTGTGACATTCATGCGTCACATGTAAAATTAGGTACTTAAGGCCCCTTCTAGTTATTACCTCACAAACAAACTATATCTCAATTAGGCAAATATCTTCAAAATTCTAATTTCATACTTAATTCATACTTGAGAAAATAAAGGACGGGGCATCTTATTGCTACAACTCGGGTGTGCCTAAATTAGAAATCATTTTTAATTATGAATTTAAAATCAACCATCAACAAATTGCAGCCCAAACGTCTTGCTTTTCAGACATACAATGGATGGTATAGTTGTGATTATGTATTAAGTTTTATTACGTCAGACTGTAGTGAAATTGCTGTTGTGAAAGTGGGTAAGTCCCTGAGTCGACAGAGTTTTGTAAGTAGAGTAATATTAACAAAGTCAACAAATGAGCGATATATCCTGCCTGTAGGTTTTACTGGGACATGGACTACAAACATTTCAGAGGTGGTGAGTTTGAAGCAGCAGAGAATTTTACTTTACTAAAGATGACATACAACAACATTTGATAAAAACATGTCAGCAGGCTACATACCTTGGTTGGGCTCATCCATAGAGAAAGCCTTATTTTCCACGAACATGTTCTGCGAGCTCTGCTCCTTCAGGATCGTCTCGTAGCCGACTCCTCGGTTCGGGTATAGATCTTCCCCGAAGCTTGGCTGGCTTTCATCATCACCGGTCAAACAGCAGATGTCCGGAATTGTGTAGAGGATGAGGAACGCCCACGCATTCGCCACCAAGGCGATGGCCAAGGTGGGGTCATCCCAAGCGGGCCCTCCGTTCCTCTCATTCCCGTAGACGTACATGACGATCCACGCCACCCAAATCCCCACAGTGACAAAGCTGGTTAGAAGGATGAAGGCGCCTTCCTTCTTCCAATGATTGTGTTTGCCCGCCATGATGGTCAAGCTTGCCAGCACCACAGCCAGGATCAGGGTCATCACGTAGATCAGCGCCATGACGAAGTCCTCATTGGCGATGTTGCAAGGCGTAGCCGTGGCTCTGCTAGTTTCAGCTGTGGCGTTGAGTGGCACCTGTGGGTGGCGCACCACTGTGATGATCAGCCACTCTGTGTTGATGACCACCTCCACAAGCCACAGACCCACTGCCCCGAGACACAAGACCCAAGCCCGGGGCCCGCTGTTACACCTGGCGAGGATGTTCAGCCTCACGCACTGCATCAGGAGGCAAGCGAAGCAGCCGCCAAACAGCACGCCGAAGAGGAACCTCCGGGAGGCGCAGGTGGCGAAATCCTTTCCCACGATGAAGGCGAAAGTCAGGCAGAAGAGACCGGCGGTGCAGACCAGGAACAAGGCATGGAGGGCCACCGAGCTTTTGCGGTTCTTGTCTTGCGTGAAGGGCACGCTGGCTAGCAGCGAGATGAAAAGAACAAAGGAGAAGATGATGCCAGCCGTTGCGAAGGCCTCCAGCACGATGCCCCACACGGCATTAAGGTCACACAAGTTGTAATAAAGGGAGTCCACGCTAGAGCCGCAACCCTTAGGGGTGGAGTTTGAAGCCATTGCTACTGGCAGAGACCAGGTTTCAATTCGGACGAGTTGTTCTGGGATCCTGAGAGCACCTGTTCAGATGGACAAACAGGGAGAGTCTGAAAAAAGTCGGATGTGGACACATCTTAACAAAGACTCCAATACGTCACCAATGCTGGATTAGAATACTGTTGTCTACACCCAATTAAACAAATATTACACTTACATGAGTCAATATACACACAGCAACACATGGGATCAAACATTTGTCATGATATTTACACAGAACATATGTAAGAGGAAATGATTTACCTGCGTTTCAGAGCTAGAAAGAATCAGAAACTGCATCACAGACTTCAGCAGCCTCCAAATATATCAGAGGAATGTCTATGGACTTTTCCCTAACTTTGAGATGAATCATTAACGGGATCTGTCCACAAATATTGTTTCTGTACGTTGCGATTACATCTGAATCAATAGGTGAAAGTCCATTCAACCTAAAGTGCTGCAGGTACAACTGTAGTTTATTTCTATTGAACAACAAAAAATCACAGTGGAACTTTGTCTGCTTTGTGAATAAAAATCTCCACAGTGCTTGTTCGGTACTTTCTGTCCCTGTCAGATTGAATTACTCTGAACTGAGGACAGTCTCTGAGCCGGATCGATAGAAGCGCGGTGGCGGACGTTCAGTCTTTCTAACGTTTGACTCAATCACGACAAGGATCGTTCTGGAACAAATAAATCAACCTTTTTTGGTTGTCCATGATTTGGTTGGCCCCTTATTTTATGTCGTCATTTTTGGTCATTGACAGTGGCTTTGTGAGTTCTGTCAGTCCTTTAGTGAACTTTAATAAAATGAATATGTTTGTTTTAATTTAAGGGTGTGACCTCTAATCACGCGCACAGTAATAAAGGGCGCTCCAGTAATCTTTTCTAGATTTAATTCCTGTCAAACTGAGAAACAGAGACATGTGGTGGCACTGTATTAACACATCAAAGATATGTGAACCTCTGTTACCATGGAAAGCTCAAGGATGGTTTTATGGTATGTTTACAATTTCTGAATGCTCAAGGTAGGAACACAAGGCACATTTTCATTCCAGTATGAAACAAAGACAAAAGACTCCCAGCTTGGTACTTTTTTTGTTTTGATTTTCATACAACCCTGGACAGAGATAAATCATGGAAGGTGAAACCTCTGATTCTTAGAATACTTTATCAAGATCCAAACAAATCAGTTAACAAAACAATGAAACTCAACGAGTCCTCATTTATCATGGAGGACCTGGACTCTATCAAGTTCCTTCATGACCTTGGAAACAAAGGTCTCACCACATGATCCAGTTAATAGCAGTTCTGGAGCTTTCAATCATATCACATGGTCTTCTACAACAGGAAGAGTTTTCCTTGTAAAATATGGCTGATCAAAGCTTTTGAGCCAACGTGAATGAGAATCTCCATTCCATGAACACTTTGCAAACTCCACCCGCTGATGAAGATCATGTGATGTGATCAAAAGCTTGTCAGCAGTTACTAAATGGACCTTGTGGCAAGATTGAATGTTAAATGTGTTAGATGACAAATGCTGTCAATCCAATCACACAGAGATCAACAAAAGGCTTTTGGGGACCTCAGACTCCCCAAGGGTCTAAGGTTCACCAAGTGATATTTAGTAATGTTCACCACTGTAAGCTGGAATGATAAGGGTAATTTCTGTCTAACTTGTTGAGGGGCCCGGTGTCAGAATCTAATGTTCATGTTCTGCTTGCTTTGAGAATCCTGATCAGAACTTAAATATAACACTATACATATACAATGCACAGAGATTGGAGGGGGGCGGGGACCCTAGGGTCTTCTTGTATCTCATCTATATTTTCATTTTCATTCATTTAGACTCAGTTTCAGTAGCTTTTATACAAAACACACAACATCTCATGTACATCTGTAGGCAGCTGGGAATGGTGATGCATTACACTTGTAAAATATTTTTAAAAATCAATCACTTTTTCCATCAACAAAGTGCAGTCATGACACAAATAATGCTTTTACTTATTCCTCGTCACTATCTGATAGTTCATGCAGCAGATCTGATCTCATATCAATATGAAGGATTTTTTTGTGTGAATCTGAACCATTAAAAAACAGTTTCACACACACTTCATGCTGTGTTCAGGGACATAAATGACCATGAGACACACTTTAACCTGCATGTAAAAATACTATAATAAAAGCCTATGTTATGACACTTTTTCTTCTCCTTTAAAATCGACATATATAATACGAAACGCAGTTATGGCGCACCTAAAGTACTAATATAGCCTACTGAATAGAAATGTTTGTCCATGTAAACATAACTCTAAATATACATATTCAAATCTTAAAACCCTGAACGAGACAATTAGCCTGGTCTTAAGAACAGCACACACTAAGATGTGTCTGGTGTGTTGACTACCTGTGTGTTGACCTCACCTCGGAGCTGGTTCTTGTTGATCTCTGAAACGCTTCTTCACCTGCTCCAACCGGCGGTAACGGCACAGTAAATCATCGAGAGTAAAAAAAAAGAAGAGAAGTCAGTAAAAAAGTTTCTACTCTTCCACAAATCTCATAGAACACGTCATCAGACTGATCCCAGCTCAGCTCACTTCTGATCAAATGGAGAATAAAAGTTTAAGAATCGTTTACGAGCGTTTTCCAACGATCTGACTGCTGTGATGCTCTCTCTCTCTCTCTCTCTCTCTCTCTCTCTCTCTCTCTCTCTCTCTCTCTCTCTCTCTCTTGATCGCAGTATAACTGAAACATCCAACACGTGAGTGTGGAGTGTAAGTGGTGTGTAGGGACATCTGGTGGTGAAAAGAGGTTCAATCCAGCAGCAGATTTGGGAGGTTTAAACCACATGAAGGTGACAGTAAAGTACAAAATGACTCAAATGAAACACTGATACTGTTACAGTGTACATGAAGAATCTAATTCCTAAATCCTATGAATACATTTTGCTTCCCAAATGATGACTTGTGTTTGGTAAGAAAAGGTCTTGAGTTAATTATTGTTCTGTAAATGCTCTTATTCTGTCTATTCTTGTACTAATTGTTATGTTTTTGCTGTGAAGCACTTTGGGCTGCCATTCTTGTATGAAAGGTGCTATACAAATAAAGCTTATTATTATTATTATTATTATTATATCATATTACAGGACATAAATTAACTGCACTGTATATAATTTATTTTGTAGTGCTCAAATTCTTTACCTCAGACAAATAAATATTACAATGAATACAAATACATTAGATATATATTGTATATTCTTATTACAGTGGACACACACCTAAAATCACATGTTCCTTGTGATTCACTGGGAATCTTTCCACCACATCTCATGTAATGATGCAGGTAATGAGACGTGCTGCTTATAGGAGCAAAAACAACTGATCTGGAGGAGGTGATCATAACAGGACGGATTATGTAATGGCACAATTTTGGATATTGTGTCTTAATGATGGTTTTCTTGGTCAGACTAAACTGTTTTCTTCTTGCTTTTCTTTTTACTATTATGAAAGTAGCAAAATAGCCCAAACACTCAAATTTTACCAGTACGTGAAAAAAAAAAAAAAAAAAACGTTTTGCGTTAAGTGTCTCAAGCTGTGTCTTTATCCAAAACATCTTCTTCTTCTTCGTTCTCTCTTTCTTTAACAGACTCATCTTTGCCACAATTATCTCTTTGTTTTTCTCCCTTTTGTTCAGTCAGTGGCTCAGACTTGTGAAAGATCAACTGCATCAGACCCTCTGTGTCTTTATCTTCCATCTCACCTATATATGAATTATTGTTTCCACACAAGGAAGGGGAAGAAAGTCTTTAGTCCACTTATGTACTTTTCAAGATTAATCAGGTCAAGGTTCCCCTCACACTGTGCTTAACTGTTAGCACTGAACTATAATATATACTCAGCACCATCATTCATACCGTCACTACCATTACAAACGCTTTATGTTTTATTTTATTATTTCCACTTTGGGTTTGAATGACAATATGGTAAAAAGTTATTCAAGCAGGTGAGCTGAGGAACAAATGATGTTTGATTCAGATCCAATAGCACCGCCGTGTGGCCATTTACAAGTCCCTTCACTGTTTACAAAAGCTCTTCTTTCTGGATTCTTAGGTTCTTCAGTCTGAAGAAAGTCATTACTTATTTATTTTATATGCTTAATGATTTTTCTACAGTTGTATTCCAGTTTTTTGCAGGTGTGGACTTGAACACAAAGTGCAGTTCCAATCCCAATTTAGATTTGATAAGATCTAATGGAAAGTTACATATTGGTGGCGCTTTAGCAAGGAATTAGAAATTGAAATTCTTCAACCACTGACCCCACTGGTGGGTCAAAGTTAAACATGTCTGACTGGAATTTGGTGAAATGTGTATAATAAAATGATGCACAAAACATCTAGAACAGGGGTTCCCAAACCTTTTACCTTGGAGGACCAAAACTAAAACTTCATGGTGGGCCACGGGCCAAAAGAAAAACCTTATTGTATTTTATTGTATAGTTAAGATGCAAAATAATACGAGGACCCCAAGTTCTCTTAATCTCCATTTTTGGGTTTGCTCCAAACTGACTTCCTGCACAAACTGTCCATCTGCCAACCATGCTCAGATTATGAAATATAATTAATAATTAGGGATACTACATATTTAAAGAGCATGTCTACCTCACAAAAACTCCACAAACACTTTATTTGTTTAATTGTTTTTTTTGTTTTTTCCGCTAGAAACATCTAGCAGGCCAAATCAAACCTCATGGTGGCCCCACTTTGGTCATCAGGCCCCACTTTGGGCACCCCTGATCTGGAACATGTCCATTTGATGGAACGATGGAGCCATTAAAAACATGGAGTCTTGGGTTAGATAAGTTTGAATATTTTACTCCCCGAACACATAGAATATATATGATACTGTCACATGGTGTGAAATAAGTCGACTTCTTCAACCTCAAAGCTACTTCAGGAGTTCAAAAAGGGGAAACATGGATTTTTAGGAGTTAAGTGTCCATGACTCAGGAGTCTGACTCTTTTCCACTGGAGGTCTGAAGGGTTTTTACACATTCAGGAATTCTTCTTGTTCTCTTGATATTGAGCTTTGAGTGCTGACAGTAGAAGTGAATATTTTGGTGCCGATGACGTTTTTGGTGAATGATTAAAGGAGCAGTCCACCCAGAGAAAGCTCCTGCCGCTCTTTATATGTTCCTCTAGTTTACTCTCACTCACACTTGTTGCTCAAGAGCTGATTATTCCTGCTTCATTTCCCTCAGCGAGGCCTCTGGCTGACCTGCGCAGAGTGGACAGCTTCTTGTTTGGACTTTCATTCTCTCTCTTCAGCTCCTCCATATGGCTCTCGCTGACGGGACGTCAGGTTTTCAGCTCTCCGTTTTTTGTAATTAAGTCCTCCATCAAAAGGTTTGTGTTCTCTCTTCGGTTCCACCCATCGGACTCCTTGCGGCCGTCGTGGTGGTTAAGTTTAAAATATCTGTTTCCAAATATAGATCAGTGTCTGCGGTCCCTTCAGTGCCCGTTCACCAACACCACCATATCTCCTTGTACTCATCCCACATTATGTCACGTGTGGGGGTTTAAGCAGCTTTCTTATTGACCTATTCTCCATCTTCTTGAACCAAAACCTCTGAGAGACATTAGAGAAGAGTCCTTCAGTCTGCAGCTCTGCGAGGACTAGTTCATTATTGTCTGACCTTTCTAAAACGAAGCGTGACCAGTACTCCCTCAGATATCGTTCCGTGGCCTACAGATATTAAACGCCAAAGTGCACAATATCATGAGTCAGTTATACTGAGAACATTTAAAAAGAAAATCACAATTACTTCATGATGTTTAATTATTTTTGACATTTATATTTATACATATATATATTTTCTTTATCTTCTTCCCTTTATTGTTTTTCATGTATTTCTTTGTTTTTATTGGGTCATGGTTTCCTGACTGGTTAGTTTTTCTGCTCATTTTGTCTGCTCCTTGCATGATTTCTGTTGTATTTCTTTAGCGTAGTTTTCTCTTTCCCTCCCTGATTTGTTATCATTTGTTTACTCCTGACGTTGAGGGGAAGTCTGATGTACAAAGCCTCTTGATCTCTCCTGACACATTTCTTATTTCTTCACTCTCTGGACTTCTATGCAGTCTTACGTATGTGGAAATATAATGAAATGAAAATATGTTTGCAGTATGTGCAATGCAGTATTATATCTCTACATGTTTGTGTTTTGCGGTGACTGATTTACGTCCCCTCTTCTATACCTGGCTGTGGATTTGTGGGGACAGACTCGCCTGATATAAAACATCTCCCGGGCTGTGCTTCTCTGTGATTGCACAGCATAAGAACAACTGCACCAATCCTGTGTTAAACATTTATTTTCCTCCCCATATAAAACTCTTCTCAGTGCGTACAGACAGGATCGTTCTACATTACAGTTACATGATGTAAACAATGCTCGTGAAGCCACTTCAACAACAACATGCGGGAGAACAAGACTTTCAACGTTTATCACTGAGGCAGGGAAACAAAATGCTTTTCTGACCTCACATCCAAAATAACACTTGTTAAATGTTAAAGTTAAAGTTTAAACTGACAAACCTCATGGAGAGTGTTTGGGCTGGAGGAGTCTTATTGGATATTTCATCACACCTGCTCAGATGTGTCATGAATGTGACTGTATTTGGGGCACAAATTGCTTTTTGGGATTCTTCATTGAATGTCTACAAATATTAAAACAAAATACTTATTTGGAATACTGATTGTTGCGGCGAGAAAAGAAATGGCTTAAGCCAGACACCCCATCTATACAGAAATGGTTTGATATCGTGGATAATTCTGCTAAAGTATATAAGTAAAGATGACTGTGTGAACTGCTGATGTTATGTGATCCTAAATAAATTAAAACAAGAAAAATGCACATTTGAGCAAATTATGCAGGAAAAACTACTTCCTTTAACTTTCCATGAAGTATGCATTTTCTATATCTACCCAATTGCATCTGATATGATACACTTGTCACTCTCTGTGGTGCTTTGTCTTTTCATTTGATGCCTCCTGACACCCGCTGAGCAGCCGGCAGGGCTGAATAGGAACACAGTCAGCGGACATAACCAGTTGTTTGAACAGGCACAAAGGACAGGTGGCAGGCGGACGGGGGACGTGTGGCTCGTGGGGTTTACCTGCTCTTCAAGGTGAGGCACTACAGGCAAAAAACATTATTTTTTTCATGCACTGGTCAATTTGGAGAGTTTGGGTTATTTTGCCTCCATAACATGTTTTTTTCAAATGAAAAAATCATCCAAAATACACATTTATCAATTCAACAAAAGTTAGTATAAGATAATGTCTCATTTTGCACATAACATTTCAGAAAACTTTTAATACAAATCAAATACAAAGTAATCAAGGCAGTTCATTTATGTTTACCCTATTCACACTTCCTTGCAAAATGCACAGAATTTTACCTTTTTCTTAAAATGAGTTTCACTCTCCAGAAATCTCCACTTCAGTAGCACTTACATACATCAAACCTTTCACTTTCATTGCTGTCTATATTATGAATGTTATTTCGTATATAATTTTTAGCCTGATTTATAGAACATTTTCAGATTTCTGTTCTGAAAATGTATGCAAATTAGCACATATGTAATAAGAAAATCCCGAATTTGCATCTTTAAACATAATGTTTCAGAAAACTTGTAATACAAAAAAATTATTGTCTTTCTGTAAGTAATCAACTGGGGAAATTTCATGGTGATATCTATTCGTTATTTATTTGACCCTCTTGTAGTGTCTCCCCTCACCCTCTCCTCCCTGACGGCTCTGTAGATGCTCCAGCTCAGCTTCATTAAACTTTAATCAAAGCCTGCTCTTACATCCTAGCATCGCATTACTCTCCTAACTGTTTATTCTGTCCCCCACTGTCTTCACCAGTGTAAGGTCGCCGTCACTACACGCTCTCTAACACCCCCCTCTGCTGTTGTCGGGCAGCAGGAGACATCTTCAAAGAAACAGTTTGCATCTACATCTGAGTACAGACTCTCAGAACTCAGTGTGGGACGACGCCGGGGACACACTGACACAGGGACACACTGACGCGGGGACACACAGGGGAACTGAGTCTCTTACTGTTACAGTAAACACAATGAGGACTGTAGAGGGATGAGAGCAGGCAGGTGGCTTACATTGGAAACTTTAGCCCTGAATGGTCAGAGGAGATGCATATGTTCTGTACTTGAGACTTTGTTGAGTGAGGCATTACAAAATGTACGAGATGATAAAGAAAGATTTCACTGCCTGAAGTTAGAAAAGCTTTGAAGTTCTTTGTAATGAATGATTGCAAATATGAAAGCTGCATTAAACTTCTTCTTTTTAATAGCTACAGAAAAACTATGGACAAACAGCCATGCCATTTCATCACATTATAAAGTTGTAACATGTTAGCAAACAATTGGAAACATTAGCATTCATTATCATGTTTGTGTCCTTCTGATGAATCAAAATCTTCTTCTAAATAATTCCCTTTTGACTCCACCAAGAGAATAACCTGGCTAGTGAGCTGTTAAATGCTTCACTTTATTCACCAGCTAGTCTCTAACTGTGTCTGTCTGCTGTTTGCTGCTGATCAGGTCTCGTACAATAGGTTGCCGTGTCTAACCAGATAATACTTACTGTTGTCACCCATGAAGGCTTCACATCGGGATATAATTTGGCTATAAAGCTGTCCCTTAAAAGGTATGTTATGTAACCTTTCCACAATAAAATGTCTAGACCTATGCTATACATTTTGTTGAGTTGTGTAGCTACATTATCCCAAATGTTTCCAAGAATTTTCAAAGCCAGAGAAATTAGTCATTTTAATCGAGGTCATGGTCGGTTTCATTTGGCTGACTGGCAATGGCGTTCTTTGATCATGCATCAGCGTTGTGGTTCTGCCAGTAGCTGTCATAAATGTTGTTTTTATTCAGTTTTAAGCTACATTTTTACCATACACTTTTTAGATATTGGTCGTTTTTTACTAAATTTTAACTGGATAAAGGATTTTAGTCACTGGACGTCTGGATCTTAACAGAGAAACAAGCTGAGCAATTATTAGTGGCAACTCGGCTCACAGTCCCGTCTGCAGAACAACGTCGGGGGAAACACTAATTTTTAACGTGAAACTGCTTTTTACCGGTTGTAATGTTTATTTGGAGAGGAATAATTTGGCTCCCGTTAAAAACCTCCTCCAATGAAGGCAAAGATGGTGAAAACAACAACTCCCATGATCCCATGCTACTTCACAACACGATCAAACTACGTCTTTTGTTATTGTTTTGATTTAGTGGCAGAAAATTTTATATTTTTGCTTTTTAAAACACAGGTTAAGACAATCATCACAACACCAGTTACAAATAAAGGCCCTGTCACACATATCCGTATGACAGAAACGTATGCCGGCGCAAATAGTCCAAATACGTCCAACTTTTCATCGGATCGGAAAAGTGAACATATACAGATACACATGTCTAACCTATTGATAGAGCATCACTTACTTATACAAAATGTATCAGACGAATGCCCAACGAATGCATAAGATATACAAAAATATGGAGTATACAAATTATTGGCAATATGCTGGTTTACGTTGATATAAGGTAAGGTATAAGTAGTATTCATTAAGAGCTGACTGTGCTACGCTGGTGTACGTTGATATAAGGTAAGGTACAAGTAGTATTCGTTAAGAGCTCACTGTGTTACGCTGGGGTGCGTTGTTGAACGCTGATGTTTTGAGCATGTTCAAAATTACCGGACGTACCCGACGTGTGCTTCATAAGATATGCAGACGTTACATGACGTTAGACATACGTGAATACGGAATACGTATGTAAATACTTACCTACGTAAATATAGTACGTGAATACCTACATGAATACCTACGTGACTACGTTAGAGGTACGTTATTTATAGGCTACGTCGGCTGACGGTGAATCCTACAGCCAATTTATTGATAACGAGTGGATAACCTATTCCTACCCTATGTTAAGATAATGCCTGTCGACGGAGTAACTTATTAAACGTGGTTCTACAGTACAGCTAGCGTTCAGCATGTTAGCCGTTCTCCAGCATCAGCATGACGTGAACCAAATGGCACTTTTCCAGATCCGTTGGCCAGACGCTCCGATACGTTTTAAATAAGTAAATGATAAGCTATCAATGTTTGACATATGTATAATAATTAGTTATGTATTCGTTATGTATGCGTCAGCTACAACACCGCTGTGAAAAAGTTGGACGTATTTGGACTCTGACACATTTTTAGCTAATTTTCAAAAAGCCGGCATGTTTCTGCCATACGGAACTGTGTATGGCAGAAACATGCCGGCTTTTTGAAAACCGTGTTCGGCGTATCGTCTGCGTCCTTCAAACGATCACAACATACCCTTAATTTATATCAACCTATGCCGATATTTCGTATGCGCCAGCATATGTTTCTGTCATACGGATATGTGTGACAGGGCCTTAAAAACTGACAAATCCAATAATTTACAACAACTAGACTCCATAATACAAAACATTCATATTCTATATATTTACAGTATATATGCCAGTTAGGACCAGGTCCTGATCTAAACTAGCATTTAATGTGGCTGCGCCGTGTTATTTTAAATACCATGAGTTAATGTTGCGGCATTTATCAGACTACAGAAAAACAACATTTGTACTCAGACACCATTAGAAACCAAGTGACAAGCTGTTAAACAGAACAAATTAGTGCTGCATGACAGCTCACTTTTCCCCAAGGGCATTAATTCAAATATGTACATAGCAGACGGATCGTCCAAAACTTAAAATCAAATATGTAAACTAGCTGTTAGAGATTTAAGTGCAGACCTGTTATTTTTCACTGATACAAGAAGTGATCATCATGAAATTGCAATGATGTTACATGAACATTCCTGTTGTGGCAAATGGAAATGTACCAGCTGACATCGGTGTGTGCGTGCACGTACATGCATGACAGTGTGTTCCTTCTTGTGAGTTTATGTGTGTGTGTTTGTGCAGACCATCAGGTTAATCTTAGGTTTGTTTAGCCAGAGCTGAGGCAATGTTGGTGATGTAGCAGAGGGTCTGTTTGAAGAGCAGGGTCTTCACTCCTGCCGCTTAAACAGCAAGCTTTCATTCAGTTGCATTTCAGGAAAAATAAACAGACGGCTTAGCAGCTGGAGTTTTTATGCCTGGGAGTGCGCTGCAGAGACAGATTTGTTGCTCAGGGGGCGGATTGTTTTTTAGACATTCAGCATCTTTACACAACTGCAGAAATAGCTACCAAATTAAAATGTATTTTTTCCTCTTTGCTGCTTCCAGAGTGGATGTCATAGCAGGGCAATTAAAGTAGATTGAAGCAAACTGAATGCCACTTGACATGATAGAAGTGGGACTGGGTATTACACTCACTGTAGCAGCATGCAAATAATCGTTTCCCCTCCTAATCATGAATCTACTTACTGATTTAACCATCTTTTCTTCATTCTAGTAACAATATAAAAAAATATTTTATTCACGATACTACCATGTATGGAAAAAAAGCTACTTTTAGTTTGTCAAATTATTCTGAAGAAAAATAAATAGGCTGTCATCTTATCTGATTTACATGGACAAACACCCAGTGACATAATACAACAACAAAAAAAGATTCATCATTTTAGGCCGTTTGAGAACGCTCCAGGGCTGATTGGCAGCTGTCCACGGTCACAGCTGGAATGCAGTGTACGTCTCTGGGGTCAAAAGTGCTTGGGGACCGTGGGATGCTGGGTGTTTTGGATTAAGAGGAAGGGGCACGGGGTCATGAGGGCTTTTTGGCTCTGCGAGGTGACAAGGGGGTGGAGTCCCGCTGGGAGCGCTTGATGTTCCCACTGTACAGCGAGGAGATGGAGGCGTTGGTGGGGGCCTGCGGGTGAGGCAGAGTACGCCGAGAATACAGCGGGCCCGCCCTGAGCAGCACGACGTCCCGCACGGCGCCACAAAAAGGCTTACTGACGAAGCAATAGAGGAAGAAGTTGACGGCTGTGTTCAGCATGGCCAGCATGTTGGACAGGTCGTAGGCCAGGTGGACACGCCAGTCTCGGTGAACTGAGGACACGTACAGGTGATAAATGACCACCGCCGTCCTCGGAGCCCACAGCACAGAAAACACAGACGTGATGGCCAGTAGCATGGCTGTGGTTTTCCCGAGGCGCAGAGGAGGCGCAGACTTCGGCCTGCCCTCCTCCTGGCAAGGCTGCTGCCTCTGCCTCGCCCTCAGTGTGTGGATTATCAAAGAGTTCAGCACTAAGAAAATGCTGCAGGGCAGGAAGTAGATGATAGTTACATGCGTCCATATGAGGACGGTGTCCAGGGCTGTGGGGGGGTCGCTGTTCCTCCACATGTCTGACCACCAGAAGAAGGGCACACCTGATACGAGAGATAACCCGAGGACGACCGCAATGATCTTCCTGGCCCGGGCCGGGTAGCTAATCTGGCGGTGGAGGAGGGGGTGGCACAGCGCCACATAGCGATCCACGGTGAGGGGCACGGTGGACCAGATGGAGGCGTGGTTGGCAGCGAACTCTGCAGCGCTGACGGAGTGCAGCAGGAGTGCAGGGACATCGCGGTGAAAAACTGCCGTCTCCAGCAGGAAGCCGACAAAGATGATGAAGAGCTGCGAGAGAATATCTGAGCCCGTCACTGCCAAAAGATAGTAGTACAGAGCTTTCTTGGTGCGGGATGCCAGTCTGGATAAAGCCACGGCTGTGAGGATGTTCACTGAAACAAACAGAAACAATAAAAAGTAGTAAAAAGGTTAATCAGGTTACTAATGGCTAATATGCTATACTATGCTAGGCTGCCTTAAATATATGGCATAACAAACTAAATTAAGACACTGATTACTTTCAATTACAGGAAACAGATTGGGGGGAAAAGTATATTTAGCCAAGGCTAGCTGTGGTAGCTCGTTAACTTGAAGCGGTGATAAATACAATTGATTTTAGCACTGTTTAGAAGATTGCCACAATTCTGGCTTTGCGTTTCCTGTTTTATTTTGTAAAGTTCACTCCCCTTGTGTCATGTCGAGTTGTACTTCCTGTCTGTGTGTTTTTCCCTCGCCCTGTGATTGTTGATGTATCCTCCTGTGTCCATTCACCCTGCCCTTGTGTCTTTGCCTTTTTACCCCAGCTGTGCCTCGTTCCCACGTTTAGAGTCTGTGTGTATATATCCCTGTCTGTCCCAGTGTTCTTTGTCGGATCGTCTTTCATGTTACCCCCATGTTGGCTCGTGCTTCGGTCGTGGTTCCTTGTGTCTTACCTGGTTTGTGTTTCAGTTATATGTGTTGCCTTGTTTTGTTTGTATTTTGTAAGCTTTATTAAATAAAGCTCTCTTTTGTTAATAATCTGGTTTTCTGCATGTGGGTCATCCCCTGTCCTTAACTTGTGACAAAGATATGCAAACTTCACAGCTTTTTCACAGAAATTATACATTTCTATAAAATAAAAGGTAAAACCAATCATGAAAATATTCTGGTGGTTTTGGTAGGCATAACAAGTACCTTTTTTAAGAGTTGTGCATTTCTAGGGTAAAATGCATTCATAGCAGTATAAGTTACAAACCATTGATTTTATTTGTCTCTTGCAAAACATCTCACACAGTATCTCCTCTATACATCATCTCTAATCTGTTTTTTTTCAACTTGTCAACAGCTTGATATTTTAGCAGTAGGATCTGTAACATCACCATCATTTAAGACCCTGCATAGAGCTGTTGACTCTTGCCCTTTGGCCTTTCTACTTATTTTCCTTTTGCGTACAATTACTGTCACAGTTCGGTTAAAAAGGAAGACCCTGCCTGTACACACAACAGGCAGGTTGCCAACAAAATTCGATGGCAGCAGGGTGATTAGACACAGGAGGATCAAATCAGGGCGGGGCAAACAAATCACAAAAGGCGGGAAAACACTCAAAGACAGGAAGTAAAACGAGACATGACACACGGTGAGTGTTCTTTACGAAGTAAAACAAGAACAGAAAAACTAAAAGCCAGGATCATGACAATTGCGTTTCACATCTGGTCCATTAGAGCTCTGTTCACATTCCTCTTGTTTTGATAAACACTGTTTGAATCCCTGCTGGATCAATACCAAATCACCACCATTGACTTGTAGACGAAGCACAGTAATGAGAACAATGCCGAGGTGAACGCTGTCCATAAACCTGACAGTCAGTTCAACTTTCTGAATAATTGAGGAAATAAATTTTGATGCACATAGATTCCAAAGACAGTGGTGATCGATGGATGGATAAATACTAAACTTCCCTGGGGATTAATAAAGTATATCTACATTAAACAAACTGATTGCAAGATGATTCGATTATTGTAAGCTGTGAAAAGTGCCATCCACGCTTGGTCATGTGCCACAACAGTATCACTGGTCCATTAGAGCTCTGTAATGTACCTCTAACTCACTTGTGTATTGATTTATTCTGTCCTCTGCAGTTACCACTTCTGTTATAAATAGATATCAAAGCAGCAATTCAACCTGTGCTGTGATTCGGATTCAATGCAAATGCAACATATAAAATCATGTAGAGCATCAGGTAATATTCTGACCTTAAAATGTCAGTTCTGTTGAGTGATTTGCATACATGACATCATGACAGTGTACCTGGTACTCCCACACAAAGCAGAATACTGTAGTAGATGACGGGGATGAAGCCCAGGACACATTTGGACTTCTGCAGCTCCTCAGGTTTCAGGCCCAGCTCTTGGTGGCCGGACGCTGTCACATTGGGCCAGTCGATCATGACCTTGGCGCTTCCCCTGGACAGAGATGGAGACTATGAGTTAGTGTTTTAATTAAGAAAGCAAGACACAGGGGAAAACTGGTGATTTATTGTGATATTCTGTAGTTTTCTTATTGTCAATTAATCCCATGATATCCTAAACCACCAATGTATTGATCCTGACAAGTATTGTGTGTAAGCCTGATAGATCTTCTTCCTCTGTTGTCCAAAAACTATTAAAAACACATCAATGAGCCTCACTGGATGACATCTTCCTTCATTACCATGAACACACACACTTTATGCTGTGCTGCTGCAAATACTCACTCGAGCATCAAATTTGGAATAATCTGCCGCTCAAAAAAGTCCCAAACAAATACAATATTTCCTCCTGTTTGTTTGATACAGTGACCAGCTGAGCCTTTATCAAAAATTAAACTACATATTTGTGACCTGTTTTTAAAGATTTACATCTATAGTTTGCCACAGGCAGTCGGGTCCTCGGAAGGTATTGAAAGACAGACAAGCACATTATTAGATTTGCTCTGTAATACTAAAATGTATTTAATTTAAAGTTGAGTTAAGGTTTGGGTTTAGCAGGCTTGAAAATTGAATATTTTGTGTTCAAAGTAAATATATTTAAATTAAACTGCTTTTTCAGCTGAAACCCAAACTAAAGACATTTTGTTACATTTTAATTTCATTATTTTTTTTAATAATCTGCTGATTATTTTCACGATTAATCTTTTGTTCTAAATACATCAGAAAAAGTGAAAAGGTTTGCTAGAACCTGAAGGGGTCATCAAATTACTTGTTTGGTTTGACCTGAAGGATTTATGACAAGAAGATAGTTCTCACATTTCAGAAGTTGCAACCAGAGAATGATTTAACATTTTTGCTTGAAAAATGATCCGAACAATTATTTGATTATCAAAACAATTGCTGATGAATTATTTGTCAATTGATTAATTGACTAATCGTTGCAGCTCTAACTTGCATAAATCAAGAAGGTCGACGAATCCAGTGGCAGGTAAATCTCTGGAATACACCACGTCTTTAGATTAAATTTCATTCACGAAAATGAAATTCAATATTAATTCATTGTATCAGTGACAGAATACAGACCCGACTTATAAAAGAAATGTATCAATATGCAAAGATACATACTGTATGTACGGTCTGAATGATTTACCGAGCTGTTTCCTGTTTTTCAGAGATAAACTGTGGAAACAAAAAGTCGATTAAATCCACTGAGTTTGGACTCAGTCAATTGAGCTGCAGGTGCACAACAACAGATGGGCTGACACCAATGACCCCGTCACCCTCCACCCTCCCGAGAGTCATTATCATCCCGTCCCCCAATCTAACCTTTTCACCTGGGTGCCATCCATCCTGTTTTTCTCTGTCTGTCTCTCTTCTGCCTACTCTCCTAATTTACTTCGCTCATCCATGAAGCCATATTTGGACAGTGTTATCTCTTAAGCTTTCAGTGACAAACCATTTGTGGATGCTTAACCAACGTAAACATCATCGTGGAGCCACGGACACCCACTGGGTGAAACTGACCTCATGATGTGGTCAACAGTTGGTCATGGTCATATTTAATCACTGTGATTGTAAAGGCTATTTATGTGCCAAAACCCTGCACGTGATTATACGACTGACTGGATCATTTTATGACTTGTAGCTGGGATGTGATCATAAACTTGAAAAATATATACGTGCTTGGCTGCTTTAATTCACCTTAGCACAACAGACTAGCAGAAAAACATGAAGTGAAAAGCAATCTTCAAGATCAATGGCGTAATTCAGTATGTGGTTGTGTAGTAAGAAGAGAGGTCGGTATGATAGAGACTGCCTCATGCTTTTTCTTTAAACATAGCTGGAATCTTATTTTCCTTCAAAAGGATTTTGTAGAAAACTGTGTATGATATACTTTGTATTTTGTGAATGATGGGGAAGTGAGATCAGGAAGGATGACGCATGGTTGTCACCTCCTGTTAGAGTCGGCAGACAGGAGTAGGAGAATTGTCACAGGAGACAACCACATGTCATCGAGCAACTTCTAAAATTGGCTCCTTGATTGCCGTCACCAGTCAAAGGCGCCTGAAGGTCTTCGCTGTTATAAAATGTCTTCAGTGTCGTAGGTCCACTTATTGAAATCAAGCCAATCTGAATGGTGGAATTGTATTGTTTTGTCAGATATGTATTGTTATTGTACATGCCACATGTGTAAATGTGGTTCTAAATAAAAGAACAAATAGATATAAAGGGGGGGAAACACTTTCAGTACAAGGTTTATAAATAGAGGTTGACTGGAGGATTTGATGATGATTATGATCTTCATCAGATCGAGTTTACCCAACTGTCATGTCATTATCAGTCAATGGGAATTATAGATGTGAGCACTTTAAGGACTTTTCAAACATGAAAAAAAACAATAGACACAAACGTGGATAAGAAATCTATGAAGTGCTCAGGAGAATTTGATGTCATTTGGGCAACTTCCATCTGCTGACAAGGACAAGGATCATGTTATAAGATCCAAAGCTCCAGAACAGCTGCTGAAAGGACTTTGTGATTAAATTATTTTGTCCACTGCTGTTTTTTGAAGTTCAACTGGAGAAATTGCTGAACAAAAAACAACTCTGACTCTCATTAGATCTCATCTGTAATGAAAGACGTCTGACAAATGTCTTCATATGTTGGCTTTAACATTTAGTGCAACATAAGGTATCACTCTTACATACATGTCCTGTGAGAGAATGAATCTGTCCGTCTCCGTCTTCACGTCTCAGCTGTGACATATTTGTGACAAATTACACTTCTCAGACTTTGGAAGAAATGCGAGCTCTGAGTTTGCAGTCTGAGTTTTTATCAAATGCATTTTGGTTGCTTTATTTATCTGTAAAACATTCTCGTATTTCAGTCTTTGTTACGTAACAACCTCCCATGTGCTGATATAGGATGCCCCATTCAGTATTAATAGGGCTGCTATTCCCACAGGAGGTGTAGTTCAGATATACATTCATCCCTACAATGTTTGACCTCAGAGAAGAACACACCTATGTTTTCTACAGTATGTAATCATTCATAAATGAAAAAAATGCATAATGTGATAACATGTCGAATATGTCTTTCTAGGCAGCTTAAAACTGTTAAGTATTAAAAGTATTCTTGGTTGATCAATCAAGTATCAGAAAATTGTTTAAAAAAAACTTATCACAGTTTCCTAAAGTCCTACATGATGTCTTCAAATTGCTTGTTTTGTCTGAACAGTCCAACGACTGAAGTAAACCAGCAAATATTCACATTTGAGAAGCTGGAATTAGAGAATGACTCAAATTGTTCCGGTTTGTTTTTATTTCCGAGCACCTGTTACATTATTAGCTGCTACAAACACTACTGCAGCAAATAAATAAGAAGTGCTGCATGGAATTAATAGGAAATCAATATAAAAGAACAATCTGAAGCAAACACCACTGCTGCGTACATTTACCATAAAAACAGGTACGTTCAGTTGACCTGCTAGAGGTGACGGTACTGCCTCTTTCATCTGTTTCCGTATCGTAAGACCAGGAGTAAGAAAGATGATCATTATGAATGAGAAGGTTGTGAGGTTGAGAGCAAAACCACAGCACAAGGGAACAGTAATTACACCGACCAATCAATATCCCTGCAGCCACTTCTTTTACACCGGCAGAGATCCTCTTTAATCCTGAAAGTGCAAATGAAATCTTGAAGCTGGAGAGCTCTCTGTCTCCTCTACTTACTCTTCATCAAACTTTATTCTCTGGGAAGTTTCCTGCGCTGACTAATCTTCATGTTCAGTCTCTCGGGTGCTACAGATTCTAGGTGGGAATGAAGCTTCAGAGGTGTTTCATTAAGTCCACCTTACTCGAGGGAAATGAGGTGTATTGACGTGACAATAGAATCATGCCGCTCCAGTCAAGTGTCAGCAGACAGTATCGGTCGGTTAGTTAGTTTGGAATCACCAAAGTCACACAATGACACACACAAACTACAACTGATTGAGGCAGCGGTAGACTAACAAATTCTATGTTCTGCAAGGTGTTTTTTTCCATGTAGTCTGGTTGCTTTGAAGAGAGCATAGGTTCTTCAGTTCCTGTCGTAAACACAGACTTTATAGCTGTCCCACAGCAAGGTAACGCAGTACAACTATTCTAAATATAGCTCACATTTAAACTGATATTGATTTTGTTAGGTGGCTAAAATACATTTTGCTGCTGCACCACAGCAGTACTTTGCTTTGCTTCCGTGCGTTAACTCCTGTCGGTTCCTTCAAACTGGGGGCGTGCCGACTGTCATCTACTGTAGGCGATACACTCACAACGTTCAAACTATCTCTTTAACCAGGACAGTTGAGTAATCTGTGAAGATCAGATGTTTCTGGTAAAGACTCTTCCCAGGGTCCAGATGCAGCTGGAGGCTATAGGACGTCACTCTGCAGGGGGTTCAGTGCCCAGGAAGCTGAACTGAACTTTATCTATGCTCCACTGAGTCCTCTTAATAATTCATCAAGACACTGTGCACCTGAAACAACAGCGCTGGGAGATAAAGGGTGCTGCAAGTGTAACTGCACAGCCAACATATTACTGTTTCACATAAGAGCAAGGAGGATGCATTTTGGAGTTTATCATGAAAGAGACAGGGCTTTTGATCAAACTGTGGCTTGTTTTGATCCAATGGCTGAAAGGCAACACTACAATCAGACCTCAAAGAAGTGTGCTCATCGTGCAGATCGTGCTGCTGTTCAAAGTTCCTCCATGAGGCCAAAATCATTGTAAGAAAGACATAATCCAGAAGTGCATTTTGGCAGAAACTACATAGGATATCAAATGTTTCTCTCTATGAAGATGTAGGAGGTGAAATAAAAGTAAATGTTGTTAATATAAAAGGGAGAGTTCGAGACAATATACATTCTGAAACAATCGGAGGAGAGACAGTCCAGACTCGCTCCCTGATGTCCACTGATGTGTAACAGCGCTGATTGCACAAGAAACAGAAACATTTCATCCTTTTACAACAGAGCAGCTCGGACACTCGTGCATAAACAGTGAATGGAGAGAGATTTCTTTGGCTTTGTTAGCCCTTGTATGGTAACTCTCACTGACTGCAGTCTTACCTTCACATCCAGTTTGCACAGCGACTCTCCACCTGGTGTACAGCCGGACCGGTCCCCTGCTCTGCCGTTCCCACAGATGCTCCTACAGAGTCCCCGACATCGCTGCTGGACACCCGCTGAGGAGACGTGGAGGAGGACTGAGAAGGGGAGGAGGAGAAATGGAGTCCAAGCAGCCGGTTCATCACTGCAGCGAGTGAGCAGAGGGAGAGGGGAGAAATGAGGTAGAGGGGAGTGACAATGAAGGGAGGGTGAGGAAGGGGAGAGAGGGAGGGATTGATCTGTGGATGGAAAGGAAGGAGGGAAGAAAAAAAGATAGAAAGAGATAGAAAGAGACAAGGATGAGAGTGCAGAGAGGAAAACAAGAAACTACATTAAGTCTGATAGGGATTAAAAAGTGATGATGTTTTAGGCTGAGTTCCAATTCATATTCTGGAAAAAAAATGATATACACAAAGCTTTCTATATGCAGACTAATGCCATGTCTAAACTTCTTACTATATACTAACTGTAACTAAATGTACTAAGTACTAATTGTACATATAACTGTAGCATTTGTGTTCCAATTATGTCAAATTTAATTAATAGAAATTCATATCTGTTCTGAGCAACTAATTGTTTTGAAATTCATTCAAAGCGAATGAGTAAAAACTCAAATGTTTTCACCTGGAAGGGTTCGATGAAATGTCAGAAGATCACTAAAATCAATATGCATCCACTGGAGGGACGATGGATGTCTGTACCAGATGTAGTGGCAGCATTTCAGCCTGGACAAAAGTGGACCGACTGACCGACCCACACTGCCATCTCTAGAGTAAGTATGTAAGTAAGTTGTCACTTAGGAGGACTTTGCATTGACCTACATTGATCCCATTAAAACTAAGCCTAACCTTAACCAAAAAATAAACTTAGCTTGTGGGGACCAAGTTTTTGTCCCCGAATAGAAGGTGTGTCCCCATAATGTCAACAAAACACACACCCACACACACTATTACAACAGGCAGGGATCAAAGAATATCGGCACCCAGTAGCAGCAGCTTATTTCATGCACGTATTCTTAACAGCAGTTAAAACTAACACAATTACAAACAGGAGAATCATTGGGATCAGTCGGTGTGGGAGCTGAGTTGTTGTTTTGCACAAAGACAAATGTCTCCTTAATGTAGCTAAACCCTTCGAAGAGAGCCCATTGCACGACTGCAAGTTGTTGACGACAGCAAAGCAAACAGTGCATTAAAGGAGGAACTAATTCATCCATCAGCTCAGTCTGTTGACAAAACAAACCCGAGGCCTGAGCTCGCTGCGATCCAATTTGGCTTCCAGCATCCTGCAGCTGCATACCAGTTTATGTGTTTGTTTGACATAAAGCGTTAGAGCTCTGATTTTACACGGCTGCAGGGGTCAGGCAAACCTTGGCAGTCAACAATCATGCAAAGACATGCCTCGCTGTCGATCGGACCGGTTAGGCGGATGACGCTGAGGGAATAAATAAGGATCAAGCTGGATAGGAGTGGTTAAGCTTAATTGATTGTGCTTCATGATTCTTATGCAGCAGTTAATATTCATCATCATGGTCAACAGAAATCTAATTTTCCTTTTATAGACAGGAGGGAGCCACCTTAGAAAACCCAGAGTGTGTCACTGAGGCGGTGGCCTGAACAGATACTACACAGCCGCTCCCTTTAAAAAACTGCATTTACATGTCATGAAACATTTTGATAGATTGCATGCTCTTCTGCAAATTAAAACTAATTGTTTAAAATTCTGGGGGCCAGTTGCTTCTGAGTTAAGTTTTTCCTTAAAATTAAAATGAGTTGCACAAAACACCCTTAAGTCTTCTCCTTAAAGTTTCCTTGAAAGGTTCGCTTAAGTAAAACTTAAGGTGTTCCTGAGAACCTTCTTGAAACAAGACCAAAACGGAAATAACATAAACTCAAATATTTACTATACTTGAGTAAATGTACATGGTTGGTTCCTGCCTCTGATTACATCATTA
The DNA here is from genome assembly GCF_900634415.1 of Cottoperca gobio. Lineage (NCBI taxonomy): Eukaryota > Metazoa > Chordata > Actinopteri > Perciformes > Bovichtidae > Cottoperca > Cottoperca gobio. The sequence goes on from NC_041373.1 coordinate 4,833,856, forward strand.
GGATTTACACCAGGAGCACGTAGTCAAATCTATAATGAGTATATCTTTAGAGGATGTATAAATCATGGAGTCAGTTTCATGTCTGTAGAGTCTATTGGCAAATCAGATTTATTGTCAATTTCTCGCCGCCTACGTTGAGCTCGTCCCTCACAAACAACTGCCACTGAAAAACAAACCTTCCTCTGCAGCTGGAGGGGAAAGAGAAAGAATAGAGCTGCTGGGGTGAGATAATCTGATGCTGAGGCAGAGCTCTTCTCGCAGGTCACCTCAGGCTGGGCGGCTGCCATAACCCCCCCCACTCTCCAAACTGTCCCTCTGTGCAGCTTTCACGCAATAAGACTCTCACCGGCCGAAACATGAGCAGCTCTCAAAGAAACACTGTCATTTAATCTCCGCTCAGACACACTCAGCATGATTTCATGCTCTCTCTCTGTGGCGGGCTAATCCTTCTGAAAGTCTTTCCCTCTTTATGGTCGATGCATGCTTTTGATTTCACTCATCGATGCTGAAAACTTAAAATGTCTTTCTCTTAGTTGTATTTATGATACTTTTTTATGTTTTCTTTGGAATTTCTGTTTTCTTTAGCCAGAGTTCAAGCTTGTTATTGCACTGAATGCACTGTATGTAATGCATATTACAATAAACTATAATTGAATTATAAAATGCACCTGGCAGGACTGTGAGATTAATTGCAACTTGCTATCCTGGTAATTGCAGCAGTTACTCTGTGAAATATCTTCTTGTCGTCTTGTTGACTGATATCACATTTCTGCGTTATTTGTTCAAATCATACCAACGCAGTGACTTCATCTGGCACAGATGCTGCATTATGCACTCAATTGAGATCTGCATCTGACTTATTTTAGTAAAGCAAACAAGCACAAATGGCTACATAATTACCTCAGTCGGTCAGTTCTGCTACAGCTGTGTGAAAGAATGAATTCTCAGTTTCTTCCACTGAAACAACACAATCACACATTATCACTGAGGCTAAAGCTCGTCATAGATAAAGATACACAACTGTCAGGATGTGTCCGCAGATAACTTGCTTTTGGGGAAATGTGATTGATCACATTATAGGTAAAAAAAAGATTATTTTTAACTGTAAACTCTGCAATGTAATGCCTATTTTGAGACTTTTATGAGTATAAGAAATTAAATATATATACTACTTTTTTGTCTTGTTGAGTATAATAATGTAGAGCTTGTTCATGTAAAGAATCTTCTTGCTTAGTATTGTTTTAAAATAATTAAAACAACATTTTCTTTGGAAATATATGATGGTGGAGCACAGCCCGAGTCTTTGCTTATGTGTGTTTTAATGTTGATGTTTTTTCTCGTTCACTCACCTCAACTGGTAAATTATTGATTTGATAAATGGATAATGACAATATATACATATTAGCATCTTTGTGCCTCATTCTTAAATGTATTTTTGTTGCTGGGGTTGTGCTTATATTTGTAGTATTACTCAGCTTTTTCTTATGTTCTATGTGCATAACCCACCCACTGTCATCTGTCCATGTATATAAGTAGAACACGTCAATCTAACCCAATCAAACATCACTTTTCACTTACTTAATCCATTTATTAATCTTTCTTTTTCTTCTGGATTTCCTTTTCTTTTCTTCTTTCCACATCCTGTAGTTGTATTGTGGCGTCACCATTTCATGTTATGTCAGTTGAGATATTTTTACAAACAGAATAATGTTCACCGCTTGGATCCTGCCTGCCGCTGAGATGCAGCGAGTCTGCCTTCTAGTGGACACACTGTGTAAATACAACCAGGAGTATCAGAGTAGAGAGGAAGAGTTTGTCTTTGACTCTCTTTACGTTATGCTCTGGTGCTGTTGTTGCAAAGACTTGAAATGGTTCAACCGTACATGCATGGATATTGTCCAGTTAAAGCATTGCTTTGCCACAATATTAAAAGGCAAGTTTAACCACAAAGAAAAACATATTATATAACTAGCCTCTTGTATCTAGTCAGGGAGATAGTTTTTGATTCATGTGTCTAGGTTTTGAGGTAACCTAGGTTCTCACAGAACACACTATGAACAGACTTATAGGGACTATTTCCTCTGTGCAAAGTAGTTCCACTGAATTTACTCAAACAAAACCCTAACTCCTTCTGTCCCTTGTGTTGGGAGAGGCAGCAGACATTTGTCATTTTGTTTACTTAAAGAATATAAAGGTCAGAAGTTCAAATCAACAAACACTCTAATCCACAAAACAACTTTTACTTTCCAAAAATGTGGTTGTAAAAGTAATATTTTATGTTTTTCAAGCTAAACTTATAGCGTTAACTCTCTACAGAAAGACAACAAGCATTTCATATGAGCACATTGAAGGCCCACTGTATGCAGGCCTGACCTGTTGGCTAACATCCAGACACACACAGATCCTTTGTGTCCAGAGTCAGACTCGGATAGAAGAACTCGTCCTGTGGGATCACCATCGACTCTGACACACATATGATCTCAGCTCACAGGCGGGGGTCAACAGCACTGACATGGCCCCACAGAAGCAGATCATGAACATAAACAGCACAGATATCAGCAGTAGAGTCCTTCTCGCCGACTCTTTTTCTTCAATGGAGAATTGTGGTTTGTGATTATACAATTAACCATGTTTGTTTTAAAGTCAGGAGGATTTGAGTTAAAATCATTAAGAGAGGGATATTGATCATATAAATCCCCCCCCCCCCCCCCCCCTCCCCCTAATGAAGCGTGCTGTAGCCTGAAGCTGTGAATAAATTGAGTGTGTTGCTGTGTCACGCACACGGTCTAAATTGAGTGAACACACTGACACACATAACAAATCTGTAACCAAACTAAACAATAAGTATTCAAATCTTGTGGAAATACTCTGTTACAAGTAAAAGTCCTGCATTTAAAATGTGACTTAAGTAAAACGTACAAAAGTACAGTCATCAAAATATATTTTAAGTACCAAAAGTAAAAATACTTATTCGGCATAACGGCCCATTTCAGAATAATGTACATTATATAATTGGATTATAACTATTGATCTATTAATGTCTTTAGTTTTTAAGGTGGTGAGTGATGCTGAACCCAATGTGCATGTTTGACCAGAATGTGGCTGTTAATTTAGTGCCCGGGTAGCTTGTGAAGGCACCAAAGACGTTTATCTTAACCTAAAACAATACATGATAATAATGTGTTGATTATATTTTGTATTATTAAAAAGTACTAAAGTTATCAAATAAATGTAATGGAGTAAAAAGTACAATGTTTGCCTGAAGAACTTTAATGACTTCAGAATTGTACTTCAGTGCAGCCTCCTCGTGTAGAAAGTGTTTAATACCCAAGGATAGGAAAGTCAGAATCAAAGTGGTAGTCATGGAAACAACCCAGGCCTGTTTCCAACCACCAATCGATGAGGTTCTGTGTGTGTGCGGTGGTCCGGATGTGGCGAGGAGAACCACTGTCCCACATTCAGACACAGACCCCCCCCCTCGCCCTCCACAGCAGAGTGGACAGAAATCCAGACACACAGTGGCGGAGTGAGCAGCGGACGGAGGAAGACTGAGAGAAGATGGTGAAACAAGATGTTCAAATCCACGTCGGGATGCTGTTTTTGGCTCTCCATCTGCACTCGGGAGCAGCTGCTGCAGGTGAGTTAGTGTTCAGAGCTTCTCTACAAGCTTACTCATAAAGGCTCAAACACCCTGAAGCAGGATGCTGTTGAATAATTTGCACTCTGATCCAGTTTGACTTCATTTTAATGTGCTGCAACACAAAGAATGTCCTGACTGTGGTTTGTTTGATGACTGTGGGTGTGTAGGCCAAAGGCAATATTGCAAATGAGTATTTGACGAGCTTTTAAATTAATAATAGTAATTAGGGATGAATTCTGTGTCACGGAGATGAATGTGTTATTTTTCAGTTGGCTCACACAAACGACAGACACGGCTGTGGATAGTTTTCAATAGTTTGGAATGCTTTCCATTAAAGGAATATATTAAGGGAATGTAAGTCAAGTTCTTTTATACAGCGCATTTCAGCAACATGGTAATTCAAAAGGTGTTACATAACACATCAAAAGCATCAAGAAGAGTCCAGAAGACACTAAAGGACATTTAAATACAAATGAATAAAAAAGGCCATCAAAGAGGATAGAAAATGAAAAGGTATAAAATACAGGAATACAAGTTATAGTGCAGTGTAAGAAATTAATAATTATTAGATTTATTAAAAGTCTTCAGCCTTGATTTAAAAGAACTGAGATTTTGCAGCAGACCTGCAGTTTTCTGGGAGTTTGTTCCAGATATATATGGATATGAAATGGTGATATGAATATGATTAGGGAAGGAAAGGGGGTCAGAAAGGGAGGCGGGTAGTCTGTGGGAGAGCAGCATTGCGAGTCTTTTGGCCTCTAAAATGTAAATATTATATAATATATATAATATATAGTCGAGTGTGACACACACTATTCCTATTAAGCCCTCCTTCTCACACAAATAATGTTTCACAGTCCCTAAAAAGGTGTTTATTGGTGAAACCTATAACTTCAGGTTATGTACAGTATGTCCCTTATTTGACACCTAAAAGCTGACAGACTGCTCTCAACAAAAACTATATAATCTATATATATAACCGTGTCTTTAGTCCAGGCTGGGATTCAAACGGAACATCTCGGCCCACAACTGAGTTTGTGCCTTGCTCCAATTTAGAGTTTTATATAATATTAAGAATATTTATTTAATATTTATAAAGAATCAGAAAGAGGAATCCCACTTCGCTCATATGAATGAAGGCTCAGATCCTGGCAGTTACAGTTACAGCGCAGTGTGCAGTGGGGAGGTGGAAGAGGAAGGGTGGTGTGCTACAGCCGCCTCATCTGAGACAAAACTTTAATTAAACGTGACCCACAATCCCTCGTTATCCAGACAGTGCAGCTGCACTGATCAATGGCATGGTATTGGATGATGCTGCCCCACTATCTGCCCAATAAATAACTGACCTGCAACTTCTGCACACAAAACAGTGCAAGTTATTATAAGGGATAAAATATTAATATTAAATAAAGTTATATAACTTAGACAGTAATTGCAAATGAATGCACTGAGTTTAAACATGCATATGGTGTATATATAATATATAATAATAATACATGTATAATTTATACATATACACACATACAGAGGTGAAAACTTAAAACTTAAAGTATATAAAAGGTAAAGTGACAATATACTTGCTTTTAGGCAGTGTGTTTGGTAACATGTTTGGAGCCTTGCTTTAATCTAACTTGTTTTCTACTCCACCTACTCTGCCTCTTTTTCCCTTCCCCCAGCGATGCTGAAAGTTGACATGGTGCAGGATGGCAATGGTGGCAGCGGGGACACCATCAGCCACTCCCTGACCCTGGTGCAGCGTCTGGAGGCCCTGCTGGTTCAGGGGAACGGCAGTGACCTGTCGCTCAGGGTGGAGACGCCCAGTGCGGACGAGGTGAAGGTGATCCAGGCTCACTCGCTGGTGCTCTCCCTGCAGAGCCCCGTGTTCGAGGAGATCCTGCAGAGCCGCAACAGCAGCACGCTGGTCCTGAAAGAGAGCACCGACTGTGCTGCCGTGTTTGACAAGTTCATCAGGTGAGAACACATTTTCATCTCAACATGTAACACCATGTGAGAGTCACTTCCACACTCTGCTTCATCCGGTTTGATTGAGTCATCATGCCCACCAGAGGGATGAACTCTGCAACTGCAGCTCTACATCAACTGACACCAACAATCAATGAGTCCAACATAAAACAAATTGACCAATCAGGGAACTGCTGGGTTGCTCAATAGCAGCTCCTGTGGTGTAGCACTAAGACACTGAGGAGCCTGTGCTGCAACAGCAATCAATAAAATAAATCTATTTTTATCTCTAGTGCTAATGAGGTTGATCACAACCTGAACTGCAGTGGACCTTTTAGCTCTTTGTTTTGTTTTTACAGCACATTTACTGTTTGGTTCAGTCTCCAGAAGCAGCAGGCAGTTCAGCAAACAAGCTGTAATAAACTCACTGTACACCTGCCAAGTAACAAATGGCCAGTGTCTGGCTGTGCATTTCACACCTAGGCCTTCAGTGATGTCCTACACAGTCCTACCTGAATTGTTCCACCTCTTAATACGATCATTATGACGCCATGGCTCTATAAACTATACATTTAGACAGAAACTGCAGTATAACCGGGCGTTGCATCACCCTAACAACAGAGTTATATTAATATTTACGAAACATTTAGTTGTAAATAGCAGGCATTCCCAGCAGTACAATGTGCAGTGCCTCTCGGAGGCTGTGAGCCGGGGGTACCGCTCGTAGTTAGTGATTTGAAAGTGGTGGACAAACCCTTTTCTCGGCTGTGATAGGCTTGCTAGCGTCGGGGTTGGCCGTTCTCTTCTAACGATGTCTATCTTTTCTTGAAAAGTTTGTCTTGAAAATGGCGTTGTAATGATATCTGCGACCAAATCGATCTCTTCTCCTCCTTCAGCCATTGTGGGTTGAAAAAAAACAGCTTGTAGAAATATACACAAACTAGTTTGTTCAAGTTTGCTAGCTCTGCATAGCTCTGGCTCTCAATAGTGCGTATCCAATCAAAAGACGTGCACGTGATGACGTTATCGTACGCCTGCTAGTTGGCCCCGGTGTCGCCAACTCGAAATCTGATTGGTTAACGCCACAGTTTTGTTTCCATTCACTTTAAGCTACAGGCACCTGTACTGTTGATTCTGAAGGCCTAAGGGCAGATTTCTTGGACCCTGGCAACACATCATGGCTGAAATATGATTGGATAAAAGCTCTAAAATAAAGGCCAGCCCTCCAAATCTCGATCTGAGGCTGGAAGCAGCGCAACCAAGAGGACAGCTTTGAAATGAAGAGAATAGACTATGGGGAATAATTTAATACATATTTGTGGAAAAAATATATCAAAATTAAATTTATATTCTGATGATGTTTAGGCCAGCAGAGAAGGCCTTGCTGGCCCTGACGGCACACCACTGCAAATGGCAGACAGAGTTAGCATGTAGCAGTTAAAGAGCAACACATATCTCTCAGGAGTTGGTTGAGACCAAAACAGAGCTAAAAAAGAAAGTAGACAATAATGTCTGGAGAATCAGGTCAGCACAACGTCCAATGTCTGGTCCGAATGATTCAGACGTTTGCGTTGTCTACAGCTCCACCATGTCTTGATAATTTAAGGGTGACAGGGGCTTTACATTCATCAGTTGGACTTACGAGACTCCAGTGGGATGATGTTGCTCCGTCTGCTTGATATGTAAATAAGCAATTGTTTAATCAGATTGTGTTTTCAGCTTGTTGTGGTGTTCTTTTGTCCCCAAGTGGCCCAAATAAGTTGTAGTAACCCTACAATAGTCGGTCTTGATGTGGGTAAAACATTTTCCGAAAAGTCGTTTTAGGCTAAAAGGTCACAAAGCTGTGTTTAAAATGCTTCTACATGAACCTTCTACTTCCTGTCTCTGAGCAGGTATCTGTATTGTGGAGAGATTTCTCTGCGTCTGGACCAGGCTACACCTTTACACAAGCTGGCCACTAAGTACCAAGTGACAGGCCTCCAGCAGGGCATCACCCATTACATGACCCATAATCTGGCCCGGGACTCCTCCACGGGCCATGTGGCGGGCTGGTACGAGTACGCCCTGCAGGCCGCGGACGTGAGTCTGAGGGACAGCTGCCTTCAGTTTATGGCATGGAACCTGTCGTCGGTGCTGCAGAGCGGAGAGTGGGTGACCATCAGCAGCCAGCTGCTCATGTCCTTGCTTCAGCGCTCCGACCTCATCCTGCAGAGCGAGATGGAGCTCTTTGCAGCGCTGGAGGCCTGGATTATTCAAAACGAGCCAGACGGTCTGACAGCGGAGAACGCTTTGAGAGCTGTGCGTTACGCCATGATGCCACCACGAGAGCTCTTCCGCCTGCAGACCCAGTCATCAATCCTGGCTCGCTATCAGGAGTCGGTGCGCGACCTGCTGTACTTGTCCTACCAGTTTCACTCTGCGTCGCCACTGCATATGGCCAAATACTTTGACGTGAACTGCAGCCTCTTCATGCCCAGGAACTACCTGTCGCCAGTGTGGGGGGCGCCCTGGATCATCAACAACCCCTCGCGAGACGACCGCAGCACCAGCTTTCAGACGCAACTGGGGCCCAGCGGCCACGACTCCAGCAAGCGGGTGACTTGGAACGCCCTGTTCTCTCCACGCTGGTTGCCCCTCAGCATGAGGCCGATGTACACGGAGGCGGGCGCCATGCAGCCGACACGTGTGGACGGAGGGCGCCCTCGCATTATCATCACACCGGCCACGTCCAGTGCAGATTTCGCTGGGGTTAACTTCCAGAAGACGGTGCTTGTGATGGCTCAGCAGCAGGGGAAGGTGGTAGTGAAAAATGTCTACAACTTCCACCAGAGCACAGAAGAAAACGGGGATTTCTTGGCCGAAGCCGACCTGTACCGCCGGACGTCTGAATACCTTATCGATAGCTCCCTCTACCTCCATATTGTGGTGAAGCCTCTGTACCAAACCCTCATGACCGGCAAGAAGTGACCCTGTACCCTCTGAGCCACCTTACCTCAGCGAACAGTCCAACTTTGTGAAGCAACATCTCACTCATATCACATCATGGGGATCTGAATCCTCCTCGTGTGTGATGTTTGGATCATTTGTCTTGTCTCATATAACTGCTGTATTCATCGGGCAACTAACACACCAAAGCTTGATGCATGACTGTCTGAGAGCATTTTTAAATCATGTGTAAAACATAAAACGTGTTTAAAAAGGATAAGTATGGTGCTATTCTATATTTTTTTAACAAATCCCATGAAAGACCAAAATCCACTAACAAGTATTGTTTGTCTATCAAAACCAAACGGAACCTCTGGAGCTGAGCAGTGAAGCAGAAGCGGAAGTCAAAAACTGCAGTTCATCTAATGGCCACTTGAGGCTCCAAAAGGGAGTCAATCCCCATAAACCCCCATGTTAAAAGGCCCAACTTTACAGCAGAAATAAAAACATGTTTACAGCTACAGCACCAAATGTGGATCATTCCGCAGCTGAAAATAGACCCCGACAAATGCACTGAATCCTACTGTTTGAGTAATGTTTGTGGAAAAACTACAGTGCCCATCTGTTTTAGGATATTGTGGAGTCTTTCTAATTCTTTCTTTTTTTTAATTAGACTATTTATTTGTGAGCTGTTTTTAAAGATTTCAGTAGGAACCAATGTTCTTGGTGCTGTTAGGCACAGACAGATAATCAAAAGATACGGACAAACAGACGGAAACATTGTTGGTTTTGGTCTTTTCGTGGAATTTGTTGTCAACAAGAGAAATATAGAATATCACCTGCCTTATCCTTCATGCTCGATGTTCTGTTCCTGTTACATTTCATTTGTATTGATTTTTAATATTGGTGCTATTATACCTCATTTAAAATGAAGGGGTCACAGTTCATCACCCAGTAAGCACTGATTTGGTGATTTACATTTGTTTCAGCATTTTAATGACTATGTGCCAACAAGTTGTCAGGACAAGCTTTAAAATGAAGTTTTGTCATACATGTTATAACTTGGATATAAAAAAATTAAACACTTTTCAAACAGATTTTTTCGAGTTTTAACCTAGAAGTTTCTGACCTGCATATCACTAAATCAGTGCTTACTGGGCACCAAATGTTCATCCTGTTGAACTTGCTCCAACAGGAACATTTTTACTTTTTACTTAAGTCATAATGTAGTTACAAAACTACTCTTATACGCCTTCACACCAGAGTACTGTAGATGTCAGAGTACCTCCTCATTAGTTCATTAATGTGATTAAAGTCATTACTTAGTTTCACTGTTGCATTAATCAATGTTACCTGATAATAAACATTTTTATTAACTTTTAAATGTAAACTGAATATTGTCCTGTGATTTCATGCTTTCATCACCTACACCACCAAATTTGTTTTTATTTTACTTTAACTTCAAGTCAATGTTATATACAATCAAAGATGACTAGTTTGTCTGAGAGGGCTTTATAATGTGTACAACATGAAACCTGGTATCCCGAGAGTAGACTTGATCAGGTAAGAAAAAACTACAGACATGCAATAGATGTTCTAGAGAAAAGTTTTTTTATTATATGATTTATAAAATATTATGCATTGTTAAGATTAAAAGGAGCTCCACTTCGACCATCTACAATAGTGAAATGCTACTTACACATAAATGATAATATAATACATTATAGTATATTATTTACTTTTACTTTTGACATTTAAGACGAGACATTAGGAGTACATTTTGAGAGTTTGGGATATTTTGCTTCCATTACTTGTCTTTTTTCAGACTAGTGGAAAGAAAACATCCAAAATACACATGTAAGTATTTATTTTACTAACTTTGTCTATTTGCTAATGTATATTTATCTTAAATTCACCCTAAGTAAGCATGAGATAATGCCTGATTTGCATATTTAAACATACCATTCCAGAAAGGTCTTAATGTTTCTATAACCTAATCACGTGAAGTGTCTTGCAAAATGAAGGAATTTTACAATACATATCTTTTAAGGCCGTTTTCTCAAATCTATCTATATTCTGCAGGTTTTATTTACAGGGTAACAGGGACAGACAGACAGACAGACAGATAGATAGATACTTTATTGATACTGAGGGAAATGTATGATTCATAGCCTGATTTATATAACATTTTATTCCTAAATACATTGCAAATTCTTTTATAGATTATTTTATAGATGTTGAAATAAACATAATATGTCAACAAAATGAAACAAGAATTTTGAACCTGGCTTTATCCAATGTTCAGATATCTGTTCTGGAAAGGCATGCAACTTAGCACATATTTAATAAGATAATGCCTCATTTGAATATTTAACAACAAAACTTGTAACTTGAAAACGTGTAATACAAAAATATTACCGTGATGTAAGTAATCAACTGGGGAAGATTCATGGTGATAGCTATTAGTTACAAATGTCACACAATTCACCTGTAGTGTCCCTCGTTACATTTAGCTTTTGCAAAATTTAATTTAATTGTCTTACTTGAGTAAAATTAACTTTTTACCAGTGCACAACACCTTTCACTTCTCGTTGCACATCGAAGCGCTAGTTAAAACAATAACAGCACAGAGATGTAAATACATCCGCTGTAGACTACATTTCCCATTATCCTTTGCGCTCCAAGCAGGAAGAACGTTCTCTCGCAGGGGCTCACACTGATCCAAGTTAGGAGCTTTCAGCTGCCAGCCTTGGCCCATCATGTAAGTGCTGCGGAGAATTCTTTGCAGTGCAATTGCAAAATTACCTCTTTTCCCGACGCCTGCGAGGGCTGTGCAATTGTAACATCGCTCTTTGCACCTACACGCACGCTCCGGACGCAAAAAGGTTCCAAGTGCATGAAGATCGAGGCTTGTATTTTGCATCTTTGTTGCAAAGCAAGCCGCTGAAGCTCCAGTGCGAGGGCGATGGAGGGAGGGAGTGAAAAAGAAGGCAAAGTCTTTTGTGCTTCCCCTCCCCCTCATCAAAGCAAGGGGGAAATGTCTCAGCCAAAGGGAGGTAAGAATATGAAACCGATCTGTGCAATACTAGCGATATGCAATCACTGCTGCACGGTTTGCAACATGCACCGCTGCAGCTCGAGCACGGCCGGTGCATTTTAAAGTTAGATGGTTTAGAAGGGTCAATTGCATTTCCTGTTTAAGATCTTCCCCTTTGCACAGTTCCTGGTAAGACGATGCTGTGTGTACTCACTCATATTGACGTTGTTCGCGTTACAGGCAGGGATGTTGAGCACAGGGCGCCTTTAATAGTCACGAGATAGATAAGGACACTGCAACTCTTTATAATAAACTCTGCCCGAGTTGATGCATGGCTCGTGACTATTGCTCAAGGTAAATAAGGAAAGCCATGTCGCGTGCAGTGCTACACATATGCGTGCTTTGTTGCAGGAGGGCAACATGACGTGACAACCTGCAGCTGTCAGTGGTCAAGTTTGAGTGTTTATTGGGTGTTTGTTTGTTTCTGCTTATGGCACAGAAAATAAAAATCTAATAATAGAATTAGTTGTGAGCATTGAAGTGGTGGTGAGCTCAAGAGCAGGGTTTTTAGGCTATTAAAATCCAAGTCTCCAAGCAAAAAGTCCCACTCTGTCCTGGCAACTGGATATGTGTCAAACCCCTGGGTGCGTGATGTTCTTTTTCCTCAGCATGCATACGAAAGCATGCATGTCATACTTTGACCCCAACTTTATTGTGCAGCAACAACACGATCTGTGGAGTATCTGCAGTCAGAGAGCTCTTAAAGATCATCAGTGAATGCATCCTGCAGAAGAAAAACAGCTGCAGTGTAAGCAGCTCAGGCATTAGTCCTCCCTGTACTGTGTTTTCCAAGAAGTCCAAAGTGAGGCTGGTTCATTGCACAACATGCAGAATACACACACACACACACACACACACACACACACACACACACACACACACACACACACACACACACACACACACACAGAGGCTATACAGGATGTGTACAGGTAGGAAAGAGAGCCCCTGATGGTCAGAGCCTCACAGTGTTTATCTGTTACAGTCAATTGTCCACCCACCTACGTACAGAGGAACTGTCTTGTTGCAGCCCGTTCATGGTGATGAATAGTGCACAGACATTTTTTCTTCCGTTTGTAGATGAATGAGTCGGTTTGGGACTTTCCTGAGAGCAGAAGTAGGTTTCTGTTGTCATTCATTGGTGTAGTAAGGTGCAGAAAACACCACACCCACAGATCTAGATCTGAAAGGAATAATAGACGTAAACTGTGGGTCGATTATTCACTACATCAAGTTCTAGTCTTGACTTTTTGTGGTATGACAAACAAAAACAAAATGGCACTGGGGACGAAATTACTTCTGTCAGTCACTTCCAGGCCAGATAAACGGTTCTGCTGCAGCCATGTGAGAGCAGGAGTTATTAGTACGTCAAAGCAAATAATTAATTAGTGCTGCAACGATTAGTTTATTACAGGAAAATAAGTTCCAACTTGTCATTTGTGAGGGTTTGCTGCTCTTCTGCTGCTTATGTGATAATAGATTAGATTATTTCTTTCTGTTGGATTGTTGTTTGAACAAAAAAGGCCATCGGATGGCATTGCGCCGGGCTTTAGGAAAGTGTGGCGGATACGGTCTTTGGCATTTTCGAAAATTGTTTGTCACGTATGAAGTATTTGCTGTTCCAGCTTCTACACTGTCATGATTTGCTGCTTTTTCAGTTTTATATGATTGTGAACTGAGTATCTTTGGGTTTTAAACTGTGGATCAGACAAAAAAAGCAATTTGAAGATAATAATCGATGTATTCATAATGATTAAATATTTGTTAGTTGCAGCTCTAAACAGATTTTACAAAGTACAAGTATTGTGCTGAAAGAAATAATAAGAATAATACAGAATACAAATCTGTGAAGTCCCAGTAGTGTCAGTTGTTAAAAGTAAGTCAACTTTGAGCGCATGAGAACTAATGCATAGATAATTGGAATGAATTCAAACCCATGTAGCCTAATTACAAACTACATTACAGAATTGACATTTGGTTTCAGTTCTTTCATGGCGCCTTAGGGAGTGATGAGCTAATGTTACTGTACGGTAGCAAACAGCTTTGCCTTTACGAGCGATTTCTCCATCTATGATGTTGAATGCTCCAACGCTTCACTTCTCAGATGTTTTGTGGGACTGCGTCCGAGTGGTCAAACACCATAAACAGTTATTGCAGATTTTAGATCAATTTCTAAGAATTTCTGCAAAAGAAATAGTTCTAGTAGTGATGTTACAAAATGTTACCAAATATATAAGTAACAGTACAAGAACACAATAATAACCTACAATTAGCTAAATGATTATGATCAAACTGAACTATCTGATCGAAGAATACGTTAACAAGATTACAAACATGATAAATGTACAGTTTTAAAATCTCAGTTAAATTAACACATTTGATTTTGCACCAAAAAAAGAAGCAAACTGTTACTTGCAGCCGTACACAGACTGTACAACATAAAAGGGTTTTATGACTTTCAACTACTGAAGGAAATGAGTACACATCTGCAACGCTAAAATAAGCACCGTGTCCTTGTGTTTTATTGTAATCATGCCAGACTGAGCGAAGTCCCTTCACCCTGCTGCTGGTTTCCTTCTATTCTCATATCGTTTGACTGAGAGATGCATGTAAAGCCCTTGCGTCTCCTTCTCGAGCGCTGCCCTGTGTGGCTGGACAGTTTTTGCCCTCACCATTGTGCGCTGTGCTGAGTGCTGTAGTGTGCTCGGCTGGCCGATGGCAGTGTGACAGCGGCCCTCCCAGCTCGTGTCCCCCTGCAGCCTCGGCTGGCCCTCGCGCCCCTGCACAAATGTCCCCGTTTGTCATGCAAATGGAGGCTGCGTTTACAGCTGCACAGATACTAAATTTGCTGTTTCGACGGGGCAATTGTTGGTCCAGTTCCAGGCCTATAGTGGCTGTTTTTTGCTGCAATCACAGTAGAATTGTTCAGAGCATTGTTCACATGATCCACTAACTGTACTTCTCTTTCTGACTGACTAAGCGTGCATGCATTCAGTCTACAGAAACCTCTCTGACTGCAAAGAGCTGGCAACATTATTTAGGAAATTTTAAACAATTCCTGTTTATTTCAGCAGAGCTGTGAGCTGTTACTGTGACTTCCTTTTTTGCAGTAAAGCTAAATAAAAGAGTGTGTGCTGAAAATGACAGACGCATAACTCCAGGTCTCTGTTCAACCTGGAGTAACCCCTTGACCATTTCGTGATGGTAGCAGGTTTCTACATTGCACTGCTGACATGGGATGAGAATGGGGGTGAGGGTGGGGGGAGGAGGGAGGGGTCATTGCACCGTAGCATAGCCTTACACTGCAAGGTAATTGACGCAAATAATGTAATTGATTACAGGTGGATGGGCACATTGATCTGCTTTATTTATTTGCACGATGCACGTACTTCCATTCTGTGCCTTTAACTCCATCCTGCACATCTTCTGTTTTATATCTCAGTTCTGAATTGTCTGAAAAACAAAGAAAGATCAAAGGTAAAACTCCTCTTCCTCTAGAGGGGAACATATTTGTGCTACACTGAAGTTGCATGCATTTGATAAGCGAACACTGTTCGTCTTCCCAATGAGAATTTAGTTACTGCCAAACATTTCTCTTCACATGTGGATGGTGATTGAGGAAAGTTGCTGCAGCGGCTGCTATTTCCTCTGGGTTGAATTTTTATGTTGTACAGTTGTAATTGTATTAGCGCAACATGAAGGTCCTTCACGCAGACATTACCCAGCAGCCAGCAGTTTTCACACCTTTTGTGCTTTTTTGTGTTTTCCGCTTGTGTTGAATATAACAACTCATCACCGGCTCCAGTTAGTGTTTTATTTGTCTTTTCATGTTACCAATTAATCTCCTGATACATTTTTGATCAATTGTTTCATTTATTAACAGTCAGACAAGTTTTGATTTATTTATTTACTTGATTTAAAGGACTTGAACAATTAATCCTCTAACGATCAGCATACATCTAAACTGGCTTCATCTGTAGTGACGGATAAAGTGCAGAAACGGACAAAAGGCGTGAATCACTCAATTATTAGTTATCTCCCGTTTTCTGTGCGTACACGAGCAGATGACGACATTTCCATCACACACACCCTCACAGCAGCGTGGATGCAGAATGTATCATTTGAGCTTGCATCGGTGACTCAGTTTGACAGTCATGAGTGCAAAGAGGCACTCAACTCCGGTTCTCACGGGTGGGTCCTCTAATGAATTACCGTTGTGCATTATGTTAGTCTGTTAATGTGACGGAGTTCGTCTCGGGCTTCAGCCGTGTTGGAAACGTGACAGAAATGTTTCTAGGTTTCATCTGGTCAGTCAGCCGTTGACTTGGGTGCTTATTCAAGTATGGACTGACTTTATGGATTGATGTTAAAATGGCGTCACAATTACGTAATGAAGTGAACGGCTGACAAATGCTTGGCAAAATAATGCTTCATTGTAAAACAACAGCAGTGTTTAAAATCTGGCTCTCATTTAGAGTCTTGAAGTGATTCTTGGTTTTCCACATGGCCTGTTGCCTTGCAGTAAATCAGGTGAGTGTTATAATATGTTCAGTGCTTTCATGAGGATGAATATGGTCTCCTTTTACAGTGTGTGGTTTCTGAATCAGAACCACCTTTATTGGCCAAGTATGTTGACACATAAAAGGAATTTGACTCCAGTTCACATACGCTCTCACATACGACGTGAAGACAGCGTAAGCTAGTGTATACAGGAGAGGGTTGGCCATAAAACTATCTATATTCAGGTCAGATTGTTACAGGGTTGTGGAACAGGCAGTGCAAGATTTTGAGGTCTTGAGCCATGTCATCTCATGATGACAGTTGACAATCGTGAGAAAACATCGTGAAATGTTTGGTTGGTGGTCCGGAGCAGCGGTCCTATAACACACTCTGACTATAGACTGTTTACAAGAAGTGTAAGTGACTGTGACGACGTCACCCAATGTTTTTTTTAAGTCGGGGGGTTTCTAATTTTGGCCATCGCAAAATTTTGAAACCAAAAATGACACGAGAGCTAAGTACAACCGAATGCTGAACAATGAACCCAAAAACACAGACTACACACAAACCCGACATTGCTGCGGCATGAGTTACAAAATAAACATCATGTTGTATTGAAGAAACTTGAAGCTAGCGGTTGAGTCTAGAAACACTTTAGGAAAATGTTTACTGAGGAAATAAATCAAGTGACTTCATAGACTTCTATACAATCGGACTTCTTTTTGCACCCAGTGGAGTCGCCCCCTGCTGGTCATTTGAAATAATGTAGGTTTAAAGCAAGCAGTTTGACTACGGTGAGATGAACCTGCAGGATGTTTATCTGGGCCTCTCAGTAAGTGTCATGTCCGTGCCATCGTGGTCTCAGGTCATTTTCCTGGATTTGGTCAGTGTTAGCAGCATTCTTGCTTTGGGGCGACCTGAAGCTGATACCGACAGGCTCCGCTGAGCCAAATGCACAGGAAGTGTAGCGTGAGCCGGTGACGACATGATTCCCAAAGGAGCTTCCGACAGCTGTAACCTAAAGGATCAGCCATCTTTGGAAGTGTAGAGTATCTCACAAACTGCCAGAGCGACCGAGGGCTCCGGCTGGTGTTATTTTCAAATCTCTTTTTGCAAACCAGCCGCCCCACCCCTCCCTCCCTCCCTCTGTCCCGTGTTGCTGTTTGTTCATGTCCTTCCTTTTGTCACTTCCTCCCACCGTCTGCGATTGATCTGTCTTCCTCTGGCTCTGAGGAATTCCATTGAGGAACTCTTGGGATTGTTAGAATTCCAGCCAGAGTGCATGTGTGGGTAGCAGCGGGCGCCCTGTATCCCTGTGATCCGGGGCTCATCATCACGCAGGCTGGCCATCATCTGGCCTCACACACCGAGGCTTTCTGCATGCACGTCTCCGTTTCTTTCTGCAAACTCTTACTGCCCTACAAACATTCCTGTCAGCATAATATTTTTCCTTTCACTGCTCACAAACGTACACGCATGCATGACGAGGCTGAATGCATGCTCATATCGGGTGTGTCAGAAACTGGGAGCACATACAAACACCCATCTCCTGTGGCCTCACTGGCATTTCACTGCATACTTGAGCTCATGTGCTGCAAATCACTGGGACTGATATGTACTGCTGCTTTTAATTAACCCACACTGCCTGCCACAGTACGCAAGTTTTATGCTGAGCTCAGCTAGAATAAAGGAAGGAATTGTGTATTTGAGTTATGCAACATTATCTGGAGTTTGAAATGGGATATTTTTAGATTGCTCATAAGTATAGCCTTAGGTACTTGAGTATTTCCATTTTAAGCTACTTAATACTTTTACTTCACTGCTTGTACTTTTTACTCATAGAAAATATGATGCCGTGTCTGGGGTTAGACTAGACAAGAAGTTAAAACACAATATGTCATTGTCACGTAGGTAAAAGCACTGAATGAAGCCACAGGATGCTAATGTTAGCTCAGTCTCTCCGATAACTTAAGATCCAGACGTTCGATGACTAAAATATTGCATCCGTTTAAAATATATACTGTAGTTAAGGACGACCAAGATTCTAAAAAAGTGTATTGTTAAAAAGGTGGCTTGGAACTGGATAAAAAGTCACTTCATAACAGCTTCTGGCAAACAACGCTGACCCATGCACAAAGGGGATATGGAACGGACCATTACCATTTTAGACATTGTAATTGTAATGCGGAAAAGACACAAATTAAAATGTAACAGCTGCATAAAATAACTATTATTATTATTATTATTATTATTATTAATAATAAAATAGTGAATAAATGTGACCAAATCCCAAATATATTCCATTTACTGTCATAGATAACTAAGAAAATCAGCAAATCTTTCCATTTGAGAAGCTGAAACCAGCGGGGGTTTTTTGGGGCATTTTCAATAATGACTGAACTGATTAATTATCAAAATTGCAGCTGAGGAATTTTCTGTTGACCCACTCGACTCAATAATAGCTTGAGCTCTAACTGCTACTTCTACTTTAGGTCAAGGATCTGAATTTTGTTTTCTATCGTTGCATTGTGTTACAAAGCAGAGCGCATGCTTGTTACTGCCAACCACATAGATTACATAATTCACCCCCCCCACACCCCCTCTCTCATTCTTACACCTCTGTTCGTTCTCTTTCTGTCATTTTCTATCTGTCAGTAGCAGCAGGTTTTTCAGCTCTGGATCCTGCGTTCATGTTAGAGACATGTCCCTGTATATGAGCTGCTGGATGGCCTGCATCATCACCACAACATGCAGCTCTTATGACTTACTGCAAGGCTTTGTGTCTCGCCTCTGTGTTTTCATATTGAATTGTACTGAAATGCATTGTGCGTGCTAATGTGCATGCTGAGGTTTTAAAAATAAATCTGTCTTCCTCCTCTGAAGAGCATGCTGCTTCTTGTCTCATGATCTGAGCGCACTGACGGCTGTAAGGCAGAAGATTCTTCAGTCGTTGTACACGCTTGTGGAGAAAGAAAAAGGATGCCGTTGCTTGATTATAAACACACAATGAAGCTTTTGTTCCGACATTGGTTGAGGTCAATCATCTGACAAAGATCCAAGCATGTTTAATGCAATGCAAAGTATTTATTGATCCGTTCTCTTCATGTGGAAGCTGTGGTTACTTCTGCTTTGTTAATACCAGGTTATGCCATAAATCAAATTCCAGTGAAATTTGGAGAAAAGGTTAGATCATGAGCCAAGAGGAAGTGACTAGTTTGGGGTGTGGATCTGGATCCATTAGTGCCGAGCCTGGAATGTGTCAAAGAAAAAGCCTAATGTGTGCACCAATAACCGGAACGTTAAGTAATATCGTTGACATTTTAAGAGTTAGGTTTAGGGGAAGTAGATCCACATCTTCTAATCCTGCATTCAACACCAGAGGCTAATCTACATTAGGTTGTCCGACTTTCACTGTTAATTATGCGCTCAGTGTCTTTAGATGTTTTAATATTCAAGTGCCTACAAATACTGAATTTCTTCTTTCATATTATTATCACTAGTTGTCTCCTTTAGTTTATCCTTCTCCCCAACATAAAAAAAATAATTAAAATGTAATAGTAATATAATATTGTTATAGTTGCAATACTGATTTGACTGTGAAAGGCAACCTCCGGGGCAGAAAAGTGAAGTAAATACGGGAGCTCCTTAAACCTGCTTTCCTTCAGATGACCAGCAGGGGGTGATTCCACTGGTTGCAAAAAGTATCTGATTGTATAGAAGTCTATGAGAAAATTGAAAATGAGAAACTTTTAACTTGATTTATTACCTCAGTAAACATTTTCATAATGAGTTTATCGTCTCAATCATTAGTTTAAAGTCATCTTTAATACAGCACAATGTTTTGTAACATTTTGTAAATTGTGTTCCATTTAGAGTAAAATAAGCAATAAAGCAGCATATGCTTCGTGGCTACCTTGTGATTGACAGGTCGTTACCACGGTGTTGTCCGATTTTGCAGTTTTATCTGTGTTGAACTTTAATCTTTTCACAGTATGTTTTCACTTCATGGAAGTTACTTGTAATATTTTTGTTGCCTAAAAATGTCTTGTTCACTTCGGGTTCCAAAAAAACAAGAACTGAAGGCTTCAGTCACGGTGACTATGTCCACTTCTTATATACAGTCTATGGGACAATCTGATCTGCGTGCAGTTTGGTTTAGATTTTGTGAGAAGATATGTGCATTAGAGTTAGACCCATACATCAGGCTGATACAGGCAGATATAGGCTTGTTGCAGATGTATCAGTATTGGTGTATAAAGTATGTCAGCTGTGTTATCTTTGACTTCCCTTAAACATCCGCAGCCAATCAGCATGATTCCAGTATATTGATTCAGATTAACATGCAGGTGAAAAATATTGTCCTATAAAGAACACATTGAGAGGATCATGCAGGTGCTCTCTCTCTCTCTCTCTCTCTCTCTCTCTCTCTCTCTCTCTCTCTCTCTCTCTCTCTCTCTCTCTCTCTCTCTCTCTCTCTCTCTCTCTCTCTCTCTCTGAGTGTTCTCTGCTTCTCAGTGTGTTAGCAGAGTTGGTTTCCAGTTACTATTGTTGTCTGTGTAAATGCATGTAGGAGGGGCTCAAACTGACATTTTAGTACAACAAAGCTGCTTTGGAAAGTGGAGACCAGGAGGCAGGCAGCAAGAGGCCACCGGTGGAGGGCCGCATAGCACAGCCGCGGCACACCCTGTACTGTTTGAACAAACCAGGACATACTGGACGCACCGTGTGTGTGACAGTGTTTCGACTGACAGATTAATCCACAGCTACTTGTGTTTATTTTCTCACAAGACAGCAATGTGAGTAATTCCAGTTATCCGTTCCGGAGCTGCTCCTCGTCTTTTGAAGAAGACACACCTTCAGTTTTACTTCTAATAGCACATTATTACATCATAGGGCGGCGCACAGTGTGGTGACCTTAAATATTACCTTCAAGCTTTATGCGTCAGTCAGCTGCTCAGAGCGTCACACACCAACAAAAACACAAGTTCTGCATCAGAGGCCTTCGTCAGAACAAATCTGCAACAAACTTTTGATAGGCTTGTAGCACAGTTCAACCCAGTCTGAGGAGGTTTGAGCCAGATGCTGCTGGAGACCAGGCAAACACACACACACACACACACACACACACACACACACACACACTCACGCTCACGCTCACACACACATTCACACAGAGTCACACAGAGTCACACCCTTAGGAACCTGTGACACCCCTTTAACAAGGCACCCGACCATTAAACATTACTGCAGCACCTCCAGATAGAGCAAGCACACCAGAACTGCCAGACCTCCTCCTCCTCCTCTTCCTCTTCTTCCTCTTCTTGCTTTCAGCGCTTGTTGCATTCAATTAGGAGGATCTGGAGTCACTTACTGCATCCAACCGTAAGTGTCAATGATGAGAAAGAGTTTCGGCCACTGATGCAGTCAACAGGAAATGTAGAAATCGTAGCCTGCATGTAATACATAAGAAGCATTCTGTGTTGGTCTGAGTGATTGCTTCAGGAAGTTTGAGTCATTTTGCATCAGTGGAAGTTTTTAACTGCCGGATGGCTGCTGTAAGCGCTGTAGAGAAGCAGCAAATCATCAGCTTTTTGACATCGAATCTGCAGATACGTGCACAAATACTAGCAGTGGTACACTCCAATGTTCTTAAGGTTTGATTGAAGTTTCCCTTTTTCTTGAATCTTAAAATAGATTTGATTTAGTCCTCATTTCAGTTGTAGTAGCTTGTCTGGAAATTAAGAGAAAGTTCCCATTAAGGGGTTTACAGACTGCTCTCCTGTTTCTGGAGGGAGAAAGAGAGTAAAAGGTTGGCCAGGATGAACTCTGATCAACTGATCTCTCATCCTGAGCTATGTTAAGAAGTTAAGTATGCTTTCATCTTGTGGTATGCTCGGCTGCCAGTGAAATCGTCCTCTCCTCTCTGGAGTCTCATCAGTCTGCTTTCTTCTGCTTTTACTTCACTGAACCATCTCAGAAGTGTGTATAAATACTGAGATGCCGGTGCGTTACACACAGATATGTTACGTTAAGTGAAACTATTGCTGACAATAAACCTATTTTTCAACATAAAATTAATTGGCAACAATTTGAATTGTCTTTAATCAAATAATTCACAGCTTCTAGGCCTGTCACAATAACTAATTTGTTGGACGATATTGTAATATTTTCATCTTAAGACCATTTTATGCCACTGATATAATGATAATATAATAGCAGAATAATGAAAGTACACCCATTAAAAGAGCAATGATCCTTTAATTCTTTGGAATTGTGAAAAAATGTATAAAACAAAATATAAATTAAATAAACATAAATTAAATAAAACCACACAACCAGTAAAAATTATTAAAATGGCTTCTCAAAGTCTGTTAACAAAAATATGCAATGTCTGCGCAATACCCAAATCTAACAATGGTAAGTAAAACCCTGCTGTTTATTCTAGAATCATGTTCACGAAAATGTTGGGGATAATGATATGTAAACAAACACGCATGTAACACAACGGGCGATATCAAGGTCAGCAAAAATTATACGATAAGTCGATAACGTAAAAATTATGGAGGTCATGTCCATAAATCGTACGATAAATTGATGACGCTAAAATTATCGAGGTCACCTCCATATATCGTATGATAAATCGATAACGCTAAAATTATCGGGGTCATGTCCATATATCGTACGATAAGTCAACGTTAAAATGATAGATGTCACATTCATATATCGTACGATAAGTCGATAACTTTAAAATGATAGATGTCACATCCATATATCATACGATAAGTTGATAATGCTAAAATGATTGTGGTCATGACCATATATCGTACGATAAGTTCAAAATGCTAAAATGATAGATGTCATGTCCATATATCGTACAATAAGTAAATTACGTAAAAATAATTGAGGTCACGTCCAGATATTGTACAATAGGTTAATACAGTATTATTGCGACAGGCCTAACTGCTTCATATATCATCAAACTGAATGTCTTTGGGTTTTGGACATTTGCTTTGAAGACGTCCCCTTGAAGACGCTCTTGAAACCTTTTTCACAGTTTTCTCACATTCTATAGAATAAATGATTAATCGATAATAAAAATAATCGTTGGTTGCAGTTCTAATTGCATTATTGACATAAAAAATTATAAAACTAAGTTGTTTTTTGGCGGAAAATCAGTTGAGGATGATTACATGCTTGACCAATCAATTTATCACATTCATGAAAATATATAAAAGAAATGTAATATTGATTTGCAACATTGTTCACAATGGCCTGACAGATATTAACAGGACATTTACCTTGGCACAAACAGTAAAATCTCTGTATATCGTTTCGTGGTTTCCATCAAGGTTGTATCTCTAACCTCAGTCTAATGACGTTGTGTGTTTTCAGGTAAGAGGAAGCCGGTGCTCAAGCTCCCCAAGGAGGTGTTCGAGCAGCCTCCTCCCGCCGCAGTGTAAGACTACATAATGTTTACAATGATCAGATCCAAGGTTTTTTATTCATCGCACACAAACCTCGACCTAGTTGACAGAATGTTGAATGTGTGAAATGAAAATGTGAGAAACTGCAACAGGAGAGAGAAGTTTAATGATGCTCATATCAACATTTCACTCACAATCAGCTTGTCCTGGATATTGTAACTTGAACATAAATGTGAATGTAAAAGGTTTAATTTCTTCTCATCACACCCGTGACATTTGCACAGTTTCAACACAATAATTATTTGTACATTTTGTTCCTACTCCAGGAACATCCTCTCCTCGCTCTTGTTAACATGAAGCTCAGACTGCAGCTGCTTGTACAGCAAAATTATTCTGAGCTTCAGAAAAACTAAACGTTCAGTATGTCTCAAAGTTAATCATCTTCATTGAGAAAAGGCGTTTTGGTTTCAAGCCATCTTCATATGAAGTGTCAGAGTCAGACTTTCAGCTGTATTACACTCTATGTAAATTTGCTTTAACATTGTTAAATTAATTGTTAAAATTAAATTTTTATTTTATAAATGTTATAATTTGAATGACATTTCTAAATACATCTTATCAATTGAGTGATTTTTTTATATTCTAATTTTAGTTTAATTTAGTCTATTTTGTTTATTTAATAATAAAACATTTTCTATTTATTTCTGAATGGATTTCTTTTCTCTTTTGTGATTTTTGTGATATTGTTTTCTTGCATTTTGTTTTTTTATAATTGTATTTATTTTTAAATCCTATAATTTATTTTATTATTTTTGATTATAAACTTTTTTTAGTATTTTATTTATTTTGTCTTTTTTTTTTTTGGTTTTATAAATCTGTTTTGTAACTTTGACAGAAGAACAATTTAATTCAAGATCCGCACTTTCTTCATCAGCTCAGTATGAACAGACTAGTGGAGAACAGAGAACATGAGAAGTCAAATGTAACCAGTTTATAAGTAATAACATGTCTGTGTGTGTGTTTCAGACCACCCAGAGATTTGGATTCGAAAGCTTGTGTAACCATCGGAGAGAAGGTAATTTTAATTCTTTGACTCATTTTTAGATCAGGACATATTTCATCTTTGCACCTTTCCTAATCCCATTTGCGGTTTATGTTTTTTCTCTTGCATAACTCATCAGCGTTGACTTGTTTTCCTTCTCCCAGTGTATTTGTGGTCCACACAGGTTGGCTCAGTAAAGGGTCTGTTAGCTGTAAAGAACGCCTCGGTGAACATTACAGCCGAATTGAACACTTCTGATTGTGGGGAGACTGGAATGCCTTTTATTGCCCAACAGGCAGTAAAAATATTTATTTTAAACTCATCAAATAAGTGGAATTTTCCGTTGGCAGAGGGGCCTGCTCTTTGTGTGCATGAGTTGGCCAGAAGTCAAAGTGAATGATTTCTTGTGATTTCTCCATAGTGCAGCAAGATGCACTATGGAGAAATCACAAGAAAGCAGGCGTTTAGTGATTCTGATATACAGCATATTTACATTGTGCATGTAGCCGGTGTCCTTCAGTAAAAGTACTCACGCTGTGAAAATACTCCACTACAAGTCAAATCCCTTCACTCAAAACCTTACATTAAATATCATCAGCAAAATGTTCCCTGTCAGTGTTCTACTATTATTTATGTTGTTTTTGGATTAATATTACAGTTTATATTCTGTTGGGTAGTTTAATCTACAGCAATGCATCATATTCTATAAGATTATCATGTTTGTATCTTTGTCTCTGTCCTGTTAGAACCATGTGTCTCTAAAAAGTCAACTTTTCATAGGTTTCTCAGTCTGTTTTCAGCTTTATGTTGATGCATTTTCAAGACTTTATTTAACTTAAGAAGTAGGAGAATTTGCTCTGCACATAAAGGAACACTTCATCTTTAATCTGCAAAGTAACTAAAGCTGTCAGACAAATGTATTGGAGTAAAAAGTACAAAATGTACCTCTGAAATGCAGTGGAGTAGAAATATAAAGTAGGATAAAATGGAATACGCAAGTTAATTAGAAGTACCTCGAGTACAATACTTGCGTAAATGTGCTTCATTACTTTCCACTACTGCAAGTAGTTGTACATGTTCTTTAAAACCGAGATGAGATATACCCACGCTTGTTTTTACTGTTATCTCTCTTGCTGTGTTAAGTCTAAAGAGTTTGTGTCCACCTCTCACCTGGCCCTTGTTCTCTCGTTGTGTCCGGGGCAGAACTTCGAGGTGAAGGCAGATGACCTGGAGCAGATCTGCGAGCTCGGCCGAGGAGCGTATGGCGTGGTGGACAAGATGAGGCACGTGCCCAGTGGCCTGATCATGGCTGTGAAGGTGAGTCATTTCTGCATTTCAACAATCGTGCTTTCACATGGTGGGGAATATGGATGAAAGAATCTTTAAAGGTACAATATGTAACGTTTACGCATTACAATGTCTAAAAAACAACTACACCTAGGACTTATATAGTTTGTTGAGTTGTGTACTTAAATCAACCCAAATGTTTCCGAAAACTTTCAAAGCTAAAATAAATAATACATTTTAAGAAGGCTAACGGTCATGTATCGACTTTTTATTCTGTTTTTTTTTCCGATACACTTTTCAAATCATGGTCGTTTAAGTATATAATTTAAGCGCATGAAGGCAGGATCTTAAGTTGCTAGCTGAGCTAGTTGTTAGCGGCAGCCAAACAGCATAACGCGACACTGCTTTATTCAGTGTTTTTATCGGTTTTAATCACCAGGTCAGTGTGTTTTGGAGAGGAGAAATCTGAGGATAAAAAACAGTAAAAACCTCCAGAACGATGGACACTAAAGGAATCCTCTTATTGAGGTTATTGATTTGATTTAGAAACCCCTAGTGGCAGAAAATGGCATATCGGTGCGTTCAGTTTCGTGTCATCTCACTCTGCGTTGTTTTGAACCGTTGTTCTGAACCGTTGTTCTGAACCTTTGTCCTGAACCTTTGTTCTGAACCGTTGTTCTGAACCGTTGTTCTGAACCGTTGTTCTGAACCGTTGTTCTGAACCTTTGTCCTGAACCTTTGTTCTGAACCTTTGTTCTGAACCGTTGTTCTGAACCGTTGTTCTGAACCGTTGTACTTCCCGTCGTCCTCCCTCAGCGGATTCGGGCCACAGTGAACACCCAGGAGCAGAAGAGGCTGCTCATGGATCTGGACATCTCCATGAGGACAGTGGACTGTTACTACACAGTCACTTTCTACGGAGCGCTTTTCAGAGAGGTAACGTATTGGAGAGATGCACGACACTTACAAGGCTGCACTAGTAGGAGCCAACCAGCCTAATTAGAGCCTGAACTATAGGGCTGTGTACCAAACCTAAATACATTTTTTGTACCAGCTTGAATGTGGCGGTAGCATAAGGTTTTGCTGCTGTCAAGTTAAACTTGTCTGTTGTCTGTTCATATTTATCTTTTTTACTTAGATTTAAATCGTTATTTTATTAATTTCAGAGTATGTATTTAGATGACACTTTTGGCTTCTTTTGTATCAGGTAAAGAACGGAAAACTTTTTATGCATTCCTGGATTTTAGTTGCCGATATTAATATTGATATTTAAAGATAATCATTAACATCTGATAGCAATATATCAGACAAAGATATTTCTGAGCTAATACGTGTCTCTTGGATTCGGTGTGGATTATTAATCTTGATCAAATGTACAGTAAAGTTTGAACTGTACATTTTAGTGAAAAATAAATTATGAATAATAATTATAAGTAAAACAACAAATATTTTTACCCATTTTAATGACTGTTTTACTTACCTTTTCTTCACTTTATTGTGTTTATTTTTTGTATTTAAGTTTGTGTTTTTATTTTTATTGCACTGCAATTTATTTTTCATATCTTCCAATATTTATGCTTCTATATATGTATATATATATATGTATATATGTGTATATGCATTATATATATATATATATACAAATGTAATAAAGATGTTAAATAAAGTTAAATTGTTATATATAATAAAAATAATAATAATGATATAATAATAATAATAATGGGTCCATAGTCCAAATCTCTGTTGTTGACTTGCAGCCAAACTAGAACCACTAATGACAAACAGGCCAATCGTGACAAACACCTGTGAAGATTTTGCGGATGCAGACAACTTCCTGCAGCAGCAAGTGGATGCTCAGGATTTCCTCGCTGTGACTATAAACACTGGAAAATCTGTCACTTCCCGTCCGTCTGTCTGGAATGTGTCCTGGTGCTTTGTTTTCTTCATCTCTTTCCAAATGTGACCTGTCTGTCGGCAGGGCGACGTCTGGATCTGCATGGAGCTGATGGACACCTCCCTCGACAAGTTCTACAAGCAGGTGATCGAGAAGGGCATGAGCATCCCCGAAGACATCCTGGGAAAGATCGCCGTCTCAGTGGGTTCACTTAAATCACTTTGAAGCGCACAATATGAGCGATTAGAAATGACATGCTCGCTGTGTTGGCTTAACGACAGATAATAGTTATGTAACTCTCATTTGCTTATTAATGGGCTTTGTTATTACAGATAGTAAAAGCTTTGGAGCATCTGCACAGCAATCTGCAAGTCATACACAGAGGTAAGAGCCTGAGTGGAAACCCATTAAACCTCCCAGAGACCGTGTCAATATCCACTTCTGTGATGCATCCTCAATCAGCTGCACTGAGCTGCTTTCTTTCTTTCTTTGTCTCTCTTTACTCCATCCAGCTCTCATTCAAGGACCATACTGGTGTTTTTCATGTTTTAGCCCATTAACTTTAAGTCACGTCTGCTGCTGTGTTGAATAAATGTGAATGTCTTTCATCCGACCTTTCAGGCAGCCATTGGTTCCTGTTCATTTCCGTAGGATGTTCAAATCTATCAGCAGACTCTTGAAACTAGCATGAGTCATTTAATCCATTACAGTGGACATCAAGTCTGCATTTATTCTTTGTTCAAGTTACATTCACTCCCAGAGATGAACTGACGCATAATTATCTTTCAGCTCATTGTTTTTGTTTTCTGGCCCGCAGCTTTACTGTTTTAGTTCCCTCTCAGCGCTTCAGTGTCGTTTCCAGCAGCAGATGTTTTCGGAGAAAACGCTGTAAAAAGCCACCGTCCAATAACTGCTCAGCATATAGACACAGTTAGAGACGAGCTGGGGAACATGATGGGTCTGCAGCTTCTTCTGCTGCCTAGAAGCGGCTTAAACACGGCTATTAATACTTGAGTCTTAGTTTTGTAATTTTGGTCACCGTCTCTGTGCACCCAGATCTCAACAGCTCGCTTGGTGAGCACAATTTTACCATAACTTATAGAAATGATGTTTAAAAGTACAAAAATAAGACCCAAGCTGTAATTGATTTTTCTTTTTAAACTGCATATTCCTGCAGCAATAAGGTAACATTGACTTTGAATGCAGAGTTGGGGTTCACTCTTATGCCTGGCGGAGATAATAAATGGAAATAAATGGCAACCTGGAACAATACAAAACATACTTAAAACCCAAACTGTACAGTATTATTTGAGCACAGTCAGCAAAGATAAAGTACACATTATTTGTTGCCAAGTAGCTTCAAGTTGCAAACACACGGTTATAGTCGTAGTTCTAATTATGCTCCTTTCTAAGGGATAATGCTTCCTGTGTCAGACCTCGGAGGCCCAGCGATGACCGCTGTGTGGCTCTTCTTGCATCACAGCTTCATGTAATCGTTCAGAAAGATTAGAAGTGACAGAAATAACCAACGACCACAAAGTGTGACATTTCTTCTTTTTCAAAGCCATAAAGTGGCTCCACACAAACTAAAATTGGCGTGTCGTCTTCCTCTCTTTGCAGATGTGAAGCCCTCCAACGTGCTGATCAACACTCAGGGCCAGGTGAAGATGTGCGACTTTGGCATCAGCGGCTACCTGGTCGACTCTGTGGCTAAAACCATGGACGCTGGCTGCAAACCTTACATGGCGGTAAGCACAAAGAAGCCAAATAGAAGGATTCAGTGTGCTGTAGTTTAACTGTTTTACAACCTACAAACCTGAAGCTTTATTTTACCTACAGAGAATTATTAAATGCTGTAAAAAAACAAAACACTGTACGCTTCTCCTGAACAGCAGACAGACGCTGTGAGAGACTAGCTGGTGAACATAGTGGAGCATTTAGCAGCTGCAGAGACAGAGATTTCCCTTCAGGAGTTGGTAGAGACATCATATGGACCAAACTAGCCTCCAGGGACAGATGTATGCAGTTAGACATGCTCCGGGTTGCAGTCCAAACAAAGACTAAAGAGAGCCGACGTGTTTAAAAGATGAACATTTCATTTGAAAGCAAAGTATGTTTTGTAAAACAGCCCCAATAGCTTGCTATAACTAGAACCAAACAAATGGCTGATGCGCTGATAATGAAGTGTGGTCACAAACTGTGTGTTACCGCTCACCCTCATCTCATCTGGCCTCATATATGAGAGGTGAAGGGGAAATATGGGGAAGAAATGGGGCTGGTCCCAGGCAAGGCTCCATATTGGATTTCCATAATAAATATAATATGGACTCATTTACTAATGGGGCAACAATTCTCACCTTACGTTCATCATGCGGACAGAAAAGTGTATAAACGATCAACTATTTTAGTTTGCTCACCATAAAAGGTGATAAGTCAGTGATATGCCAATGTTGTGTTCACAACTTTTTACCAGTGCGCACAAGTCTGTTAACTTTAGCAGAAAAGACGTGCAACTTAATTTCAACTGGACTTTATGAGTTATTTTATTTGCACATCACAACTTTAGTGTGATGAAGACAAACGTTTTGGTAACTGAGGCCTGAGCTCGTCAGGTTCCCCTCTCGGTCTCTCATCATTATCCTCACAGTTACATTTGAACCTGCTCTGCTGCTGGTTGGCTGAGTGGCTTTTAGGGCCAGGTTAGGGCTCAGGGGAACATCGCCGTCTGTGTGTGTGTACAAGAAGTTTAGGATGGCAGGGAAGCATGCGGGTCATCCCTGACAACCGCTGCCATATGTGACATCATCCTTCCCTCTGTCCCGCAGCCGGAGAGGATCAACCCCGAGACGAACCAGAAAGGCTACAGCGTCAAATCTGACATCTGGAGTTTAGGAATCACGATGGTAAATCAGCTTTAATTACTTTTTATTTTTAATTTCTGTGTGAATTTATCTTGGAAACTTCTCATCTCACTCGCTCTCACGCACACATTTGATTTCCTTAATTGGTCCGTCTCAGTTTTTCTAAATGTCTTCATTAAGTGAGGAATGAAAATTATTCATAATAAAAAGAGAAATCTTGTTCTATGAGGCACGGCTCCAGACGAAGAAGTGTCTAGACGTTTTATTATGAGTTGTTAAATATTCAAAGCTTTCCCATTTGCACATTTCCAACTCAGACCAGAGAATATTTTGCTGTCGAGGATTCAGCAATCTATTTCCTATCATTTGAACCCCTTCTCTTCGCTTCTTTGAGTGGCTATTACAGACGAGCAGCAAATGTTCCAGCACAAGTCTAATTTGAATGACAATAAGAGCGCTAAGTGTTTGGTGGACAGAGGAGTCCAGTTCACATTTTAGAGAAATAAATTCATTATGAATTCTGAGGAGATGGGAGGGAGTTTTTTATGTCTTAATTTCAGGAAATCATCCAAACTGGACGAGACTGAGCGAGAAATCAATGTGTTGAGTAAAACACACCGGTGATTTTGGGTCATTACTCTGGGAGAACTTAAGAGTTCTCACCTGGACAGTGAATACTGAAATCGTCTGACGGGTGTAAAACAGTCGGGAGGCTCGGTAGCTGCTATCATTAACGTCCCGGGTGAAGTCTGAATGGGTTTTGTAAAGTGAAACCGTGAGATATATTGTGAGGCCCTGAGTGGGTTTACATGCCGGCTGATTTTAGAATCATTAATAATACGGCTGCCGAGAGAGCTCGACCCTCAGCAGCTGAAGAGAACACAATCGGCACATGTGTGGCAAATATGATGGGAATAAATAAAGATATTTGAGAAAGACATACATCAATTTGACTTCGCATAAAGAAATGTGCTGAAAATACAGAAAATCCAAAACGCTGCGAGTCTACAAAACAAGAATGGAACTAAATTACTGGAAAAACTGATGAACATGCTACTAATTAGGTTTGCTCTAACGCCAATCAAAACTATCATCCATGTGTGCAATTATATCGGAATTAAACATCAGAATAAAATCTGAAATAAACATTGTGACTTAAACTTGAACATTGTTTTTTTTTCTTTCTAAATGCAACATATGTGCAGGTGGTTTCTAATCTGTTGATTGTTATTTTGGATTAATTGTTAAGTCTAGAAAAATGTCAGAAAATACTGTAGAATGCCAAATCATGACAAATGTCTCAAAGATATTTAATTTACAGTGAAGTCATCACAATGGAGAAGCTGGAACCAGAGAGTGTTTGTCTTTTTTGCTTGATAAATAACTCGATTATCAAAATAGCTGACAGCGGTGTCCCGTGATGATGATGATGATGATGATGATGGTGTTGATGAATAACTACATCTCTCATGTTCCATTAAAGCATGATAAGTTAAGACCTAAAAACCTGGACACTCTTGTTCTTCTACGGTTCATGTTCTCAGGGTTTGAGTGACCTCTGTTTCAGCTCGAGCTCGCCATCCTGCGCTTCCCGTACGACTCGTGGGGCACGCCCTTCCAGCAGCTGAAGCAGGTGGTGGAAGAACCTTCACCCCAGCTTCCTGCCGACCAGTTCTCCCCCGAGTTTGTGGACTTCTCCTCTCTGTGGTACGTCTTTTTCTGTCCGTCCTATATTTTCTTTCACTAGCCAGAAAACTTTCAGTTCCACATCCACACAGAAACCCGGTGAAGGCCGACCAGCAGAGTCGCTGTGCAGCTCAACAAAGCCACAATAAATCAGACAGAAATGTGTTGTTCCCAGCTGAGAGGGCTGTAGTTATTTATTTAGTCATGGTTTATTTGGTAGGGACAGATACAATATGCATACAAAAAGCTTTCCAATGCAAGTATCATAGTGTTTAATGCGAATGATAGTTTGCAACAGGGCATTTATGAAACTAGGTTATTACAACAGTGAGGTTAAACAGAAAACAGCACACATTAAAAAACATTACATTTACAAACTAGACATGAGCACATGTTTGTTGCTGAATTGAGCAGGATGTGGTAGCTCTCTTAAGAGCAGTGAAGTCTGCAGCAGATTTCAAGTCATTAGGTAAATTCCAGGATTTTGTTGAGAAAAATCTGTCTGAGCAAAAGATTTATTTGCAGAATTGAACCTTAAAGTTGCCACGTGAAGCTGCTCTAGTGGATCTACTGCAGCTCTGTGTGTATTTGCAGAAAGGCTGAGGAGCAAGTGCATTTAAACGCAAGTGTTACAAAATGAAAATCATAATAAGTATGCAAAACTTAGAATCTTGTATTTACTTCACATGCAGCATTTGCTTTTTGTCCGGAGTTTTCAAGGCCCGATTATAAAGAAACTCTGGATTTAATTACAGACTGGTCGGTCTGGGACCAGGCAGCCAAACCGTAGGACACGTGTGAGAACATGATTGAATTTAGAAACAGCAAGTCAGATGTCAAACAATTTCCTATCATCTTAAAAAAAGCAAAGGTTAGCCTTAATCATTTTACAAATCTTTTTTGCATGACTTTTATATAAATACTTCATCTCTGTTACTTGTTCAATTAACTCACCTTTTGATTCTAACGTTCAAGGATTGTGTTGCAGGTAGCTTTTTAATAGAAAACAGATGGACTTTTGTTAGTGTTCAGTGTCGAACAGGAGGCATCGAGCGCAGCTGATACTTTTTCTAAGTTTCTGGCTTGCTCATCTGCAACAACTTCACAACTTCTGCAAGATCCATGTACGACTGTGTCGTCAGCGTACATCTGAAGACCTATACCAGGGCATGTTACTGGAGGGTTATTAATACACATAGGACCCAGTATAGTACCTTGGGGATCCCTCTTTTAATTGTGTAACAGACTTGAAGTTAATGATCACGACACACTTTTCATGTGAATCAAACCATGACAGTGACCATTAAGATAAATTGTACATTGAGAGTTTTTATGTTTTTTACGATTCACAGTGTCAAAGGCCTTTTTTAAATCCAGGAACACTGCACCCACTACATTTCCTTCATCAAGTGACTGTTTACTGTTTTCCAATTGTAGTCAATCGCTGACTCTGTGGAATAGTTATGTCTGAGAGGGAACTGTAGAGGGTGCAAATAATGGTTTGAATCCAACTGATGTAGCAGATGTTCTGAAACAACCTTTTCCAACACTTTAGACAGAACTGGAAGAAGACTAGTCTGTCTGTAGTGACTAATCTCTTCAGTTGTTAATTGTTAAATGTTGTTGTTTAGTTCACGTTTATCAGATTGAGTTCATGTTGACGTTCTTTTGTTGTAGCTACTGTTGTGAGGCCAAGAGTCTGTTCTGACAGGATGCTTAGGGACGTGCCAGGACTCTCCATGAGAAATATATCTGAATATCTCACCTACATCTCTCTGACGCTTTATTCTCAAATGCATTTTTTATTTATTTTAATTAGCCATTAATTACTTAGATTCTAAGTTGATGTCAGAACCCAAATATCTTCAGTTTGACAAACTCAAACCTGTGGGATTTTCTTAGATCCAAGAATATCAGTTTACAGCGATATACAGAGAAAATAAGCAAATCCTCAGATTTGAGAAGTTTAAACTGGTTTAATTCCCTGGTGATTTCTTTAGTTTTGAACTGAAGTGGCAGTTTCTTACTTTCCCTTGTAGAAATACAAAGGTGTTTTTTGTCATCACGGTTAAAGGCACGTCGACAGTGTTGTGAGTTACACATGAAGCAGATTCCTTACATCCTATCGCCACAGATTCTATTGTAAAGGGAAGTCTGATGCATAAATGTGCTGAAAGGAATTCTTAACCCCTAAAATGATCATTTTTGTATTAATTGTTAGTGAAAATGCGCTTGTGTTTAGGAAGTAGTGAACATAGGACTGGATAAATGAGACTTGGATTGTACTGCACAAGTTGTGTGAGTATATAAACGGATGTTTCGATATGGTTTCGCTGTTGTTAAACCTCCATTCACATCAATTCATCAAGACTTTTCTCAGTTTTTTGATACTTTGATTACGGCGGAGGCATGCGAATAAAGCCAAGTTTTCTTCAGGAATTTAAGGTTACAGGGGGTGAGAAATTGATACACAAATGATAATTTTAGAAGTGAAGTATTCCTGCACTTCCAAAGGCGAAAGTAACAACTCACTCCAAACTGCTCTGAGATTCAGACTTGAAATACAAGCCGAGCTTTCAGACTGAAGGCACAAGACTGAGTTTAATTTATAGCTTCGTGATGAATTAAATTGTTGTGTTGTTGATTATTTGTTATCTTCTGCAGCTTAAAGAAAGTTTCCAAAGAGCGGCCGACTTACACAGAACTCATGGTGAGTGTATTTGTATGTATATGTTGTTGTATTGTCATTATTCTGCTGTTTTAACACCTGCATGTTGTAATACTGTGAATCAGACACTGGAGGGTGCACTAAGATCATTACTTCCATGAGGCTGAAAGTCCTACCCCTCACATACTGTATGAGTAGATAAACTGTGATGCTTCGGTACATACATCAGTTCTCATATCCCAAAGATCTGATATTTTAATGATTTCTAATTGCACTCTAAGACTAAATGAATGTTATTTTCCTCCTCAGCAACATCCTTTCTTCAGCTCTCATGAGGCCAAAGAAACCGACGTGGCTAGCTTTGTGAAAGTCATCTTGGGGGACTGAGTTGCCACACTCACACAGGAGGGAGGGAAGATCTGTTATTAAGAAAAAAAAATACAACAAACAAACAAAAAGCACCAATGGCAGCACCTCTTACCTGCAGCCTACTCTCACCCCTCCCTCCAGAAACAGACAGGCGGAGCATAAGAGGAGAAGCTGACGCAGCAGAGCGAGTGGTTTATCCCCGCCCCCACCTGGCCTCCATGTCCTCTGTACAGTACCTGACACGGGAGGGGTGGGGGAGACGGGTGTCGCACACATAATCTGGAATAATTTAAAATGTCTGTATGCAAAAACTCCCTCTGTGGTTAGATTTGTACAACCTCTGTGCACCGCCTACTACTCAGACATCGTTGGTAATCAGCGAGTTGACCGTGTGGAGTTCAGCCTGTCCTCCTGGTTGTTGTTTTTCTTTTTGCTAGTGAAAAGAGGTGCAGATTATATATATATATATATATATATATATATATATATATATATATATATATATATATATATATATATATATATATATATATATATATATATATATATTAAAAAAAAGATGAATGATATAATGCTATCTATGTATAATCTAAATGTGTGTATACTCAAAGCAAGTGTTGCATCGGTTTATTAATTGACTGCATGTACAGAATATATCTCTGGGTGAAAACAGGCTCAGATGAGGAACAGTTGTAGAGTCCGACAGTTGGAGGCTCTCCTAGTGGTCACAAATAGGTACTGCACTTCAACTGCTTTCACTTGATTACAAAAGAGGTCGACTTCACGTTTTGGGCTCTGGCTGCCTGTGAGTGTGTGCGTGTGCGTGTGTGAGTTGGTGCGTGATATGTGTGCATTTGTAGGGCTGCACAATTCTGGAAAACGATTGCGATTTTTGTTGTCAGAGTTGAGATGATGGTTTTCTCTCACTATTCTGAGGGTAAGACTTTTTTAAATGTTTCCTCTGCAGTCTCATCGTACCTGTGAGAGCTTGTCCGTTATAGTGATGCTCCTGTTATTTATGTTTTTTGTGGCCAGGGGCCAGGCTTTTCAGGTAGTTTTCGTGGCCGCGATACTTTCATTTTTGTTCTTTGTTGTAGCGTTTCGATGCAGTATGTATTTTTTGCTTGCGCGACACGTACATGTGTTAACATCTGAAACAAGTTTTCTGTCAGAACTTTGTTTGACACATTGATTTCATTGATTCTGACTCTTCACGTGTTGCACCAGTTCAGTTGTAACGCAGTCACTTGTGGATGCAACGTTTAGCACTTAGTTTAATGCAGCGGACGGCCCTGCTAATGCAAAGACACAAGTAGTGTGGTTGCACAGATACGACGCGGAATTGCATTTAAAGTTTGATGAATCATGCAGCCCTACTTGACGCATGCATTTATAAGTGAGGTGTGTGTTGACATTGTGGTCAGTTGTGGGAGAAGATTGCCTATATTCTCCTTGTTGTCTGTACTGAGCCAATCACAACCCTTCTCCACTCCATGTTCAACATGAAAAGAACTGGATATTATTACTATTATTATTAATATTGTATTAATTATTTTTATTATTTAGATCGAGGGTTCCTCCCCCCCCCCCCAGATATATTTACTGCAGTTTCTCTTATTTATTACAACTGCTGTTTTCCCTCCGAAAACTCGAGCGAAGGCTTCTCTTGTGTTTGTTTTTGTCGTGTTCTTCTTGGCTCAAACACGTAAATGCTTTTAAACTGTAACTTGCAATCCTTCTATGTGCCTCTCTATAGAAAACAACTAAGGAAAATAAGATGTTGTAATAAGGATGATGCAGGGATCTCTGCCTCTCCCATCATATCGGCTTCCTCTCTCTTCACACTCATGGCATCATAGTTCCACTTCCTGTTTGCTTTCAGTACTCTGTGTTTCTCGTTGTAGATGGAGCTAGAGGTCGTCAGTATTTTCCTTCATTTGTACTCGTCTTTGTTGCCGCCTTGACTTTTTTCTCACGGTGGTTTCTGACGGCAGGAAGCTTCGAGCTCAGCCTTTAGTTGTTATGCAAGTACTACTCTAATAACAAAATGGGAAACTTGAAATAGTGTAAGCAGCAGGGTGGCAGGGTATTGTCACAGTTGGATGATAATGTACATCATCTTCTTA
This sequence comes from Cottoperca gobio, assembly GCF_900634415.1. Classification (NCBI taxonomy): domain Eukaryota; kingdom Metazoa; phylum Chordata; class Actinopteri; order Perciformes; family Bovichtidae; genus Cottoperca; species Cottoperca gobio. The sequence goes on from NC_041373.1 coordinate 4,871,337, forward strand.
CCTATAAATATTTTGTTACTGGGTTATCACTTGATGTTTTCTGCATTTGCATCTACCTTCAGTCCATTCTTCGCTGAGCTTCGGTCAAAGTTGTTTGATTATTGCTTAAAGGCTCAATCTGTGATTTACAAGAAGACAACAATTATTGGGAATGTAAACGTGTATAACACATGTATGAAAAAATTAGACTCATCTTCATTTGCAGAAAGAACGGCCTGTCCTAAAAAAAATGTAAAGTACCTTAAAAACATGGCACCTAGCAGTCCAATAGTTTTCAATATTCTCTCTCCCATTGGCTCTGTTTGGTCTTCACCCATTCCAGAGAAAAGTATTTTTCTGTCGCTTAGCGCTGAGCAAGCAGTGTACAGTGGGTATATCAGAACTTTGCTGAAAACAGCTGGTTGATAAGACTGAACCAAAACAGTGAAGTTGTGGGGCAAAACCAAAACAAAGAGCTAAAAGATGCTAAAACGCTCCGCAGAGTCGGATGATCTCTGTGGTTGTGTCACAACATGTGACCTCATTCACATTGGACATTGTCATTTGATCCTACGTTAATATACAAATTATTGATAAGTGCAACTTTAATTTAACTAATAATTAACTCATTAATTAACTTTAACTTTTTCTGATGCTGTTAAAGAGCTGTTTACTTTCTTAAATGTGTAAACACGGCAGTAAATAAGCCCAGAATTAAAATGTCTAATCATTTTCATCATCAGAGAAGTACCTATGTGTACATACCATATGTGTACATACCATATGTGTACATACCATATGTGTACATACCATATGTGTACATACCATATGTGTACATACTATATGTGTACATACCATATGTGTACATACCATATGTGTACATACCATATGTGTACATACCATATGTGTACATACTATATGTGTACATACCATATGTGTACATACTATATGTGTACTTTAAACACACGGTAAATGTAGTTGTGATACACAAAACGATTGCAGATTGGGCCTTTAAAATCAGTTTCAGTACCATCTTTAGCATTTGTTATGTCTTTAAAAAATGATATTCTGTGTTTGCTGTTTTGTTGCCATTCAAAACAATCTCTTGTCCTCAGTCCAGTTGAGTCCGCTCTGTCGTTTAAACGTGTTTTCCTGTTTTGTAGCAGATAAACTTTCCCTTCACCCCTCGCACCATAATCTGCTCCCTTCTGGCCTCTGGTCACACGGACTTGACCTTACTGTACTTGACTTTGCTGTACTAAACTGTCACCCTTCTCCATTAGTTCCTCCTATCATGATTACCAAACCTTTCACCACACCCGGCTCTGTAGAAAGCAGATGTCACACGGGGAAGGTGGTTGCGCTCTTACTCCTACGTGCGTCTCATTCTGCCACTTTTCTAACTCTTCTTTTGAAATGAAGCTGAGTCAGAGGACAGATGGCAGTCTGTCAGACAAAAGCCACTGCCAGCCACCATAATGAGAGCATTAAGAGCTCCCTCATTAGTATGTTTTTGTGCTCTCTAAGTTGCCCATGTGCTTCATTGCATGATGAAATCAGTCAAATTCAATTTACAGTTTCTGTCACAGGTCTGTCCTGATCATGTAGCGTCACGTTTGTCCTGTTTTCTATTCTCTGGAAAAGACCCCGGTGAACCCCTGAGGATTTCATGATGAGATGCATTTGTTCGTCAGATAATCGGCATCATTTTCGCAAATTAGGCGAGTACGACTGAAGAGCCAGAGTAGAAAATAGAGGGCTCATGTGGAGCCGGGCTCAGGAAACAGGAGGAGGAGGGGGGACAGTGTTTGCAGCCCTCCTGACATCCCACCTGTAGAAACTAACCGGATGCTCCCCTCCCTTTCATCATCACCTGCATGGTCTTGTAGCAATGATTTAGGTGTGTAGTATTTTTAGGTCTATTAAGTGCCTGACGATGCTTTTCTGTGGTGAACATTTAAACACTTCTGTCATTGTGAATGATGCTTAAACACTGTTTTTGTCCTTCAGTTTCTCTCTGGGACACACTGCATGTTGCTGTGATGTTTTGCACTGTACCGAGGAGCCATATCACAAAGTCACATTGTAGGCGTTGTAGGACGTTTTGACCATCCAAGGTTGCAGTCCAGTTGGACATTGTTTCAGTTTCAGCAGGGGGTTTTGGGCTGTTTTGAGAGAGTTTGGAATTATAAGGTTCTGATGGGTCTTTAAAATTGCAACATTAAATTCTCAAATAGTAGCTTTGTTTTCATCGCCTATCTTTAACCATATCTGCTCCCCTTTACTGGCTGGAAGTCTTCTTGTTTACCGCTGCTGGGCTTTTCAGCATGTTACCACCACATTGCTCAATAGTGCCACTGTTGGACGAGAATGCAACAGGGCAACTCTAACATTAAAGTACAGCAAAGCTAAATCACTTTCATCCTACAGCACACAGCAAATAGACAGAATTAAATGATTCAGAGATATTGATATCCACGTCAAATTTGTGGCCTTAATTTCTGTTAAATTACACAATTGTTCCCCAGAAGATTGAAAGTCTATATAGTAATTGCTGCTTCAGCAAGATTTCAGGACACCAAACAAAGAAATAATATGTAACATTTTTGGAAAAACATTTTGCTTTCTCCTTGTAAATTGAATTAGTTTGATTGGAAGCAGCGTTCCAAAGTTGATGTTTGGTTGACATTAAGGCTGGGCGATATATCTATAGCATATCGATATTGTGATATGAGGCTAGATATCGTGATATTGCATAAGTGTTGTCTTTTCATGGTTTTCAAGGCTTCTTTGCATTAAAGTGATATCATTTTCTGAGCTGTTAACTATTATTTGGAAATGTACATTGTGTTTACAGAGCTCTCAGTCAAGGGATTGATAGTTTTTATTTCTGTATTCTAAAAAATCAAAACATTTACTAAAGAACTTCACAGTTCTGTTTTGTCGGATAGTAACTCAAATATTTGATGCTCAGTGTCCCCGAAGCTGCACTCAGAACCTTTTAACTCCTCACTCACTGTTTACTACTTCTGCTCAGCAAGAAGAAAATAATTGAGTCCAGTAACCCGTCGTGTGTGTGTGTTTGTGTGTTTGTGTGTGTGTGTGTGTGTGTGTGTGTGTGTGTGTGTGTGTGTGTGTGTGTGTGTGTATCTGTCTGTCTGTCCCAGTCGGTGTGCCGGCCAGAGGGCAGCGCTATCTTTACCCTGCTGTTCCTCCTTTGGGAGATAATGAAGTGAGTCACGTTCTGGGGTTGATGCACTGCTAACATCCAGTAGATGAGCGGCTTTTACTGGAACAAGACGCCTCTTTTTTTCAAGTATTTGGTGGTCACAGAGAGACTTTAAGGCTTGGAGAGAATTGGAGGAAATTCAGCTCACCTTCCTCATCCTCAAAATGTGTCACCGGATGAATCAAAAATATCAAAAAGCCCGTGTGTAACACTTCCAGCCCTTCTGCCAGATTATATCCAGTGTAAATCTGTTGTTTGTGTGTGAACCGTGCTGAGGTTTCTTGAACGCTTTGTTTCACTCATCTATTGCACCACACTTCTCGCTTTGAGCGTTCTTGAGCTCGAATACTACGACATGACTTGTGAACCGTGGAGCTTCTGTTGCAGGTGGTGAACTGCTGGTACACACAGCTGTATGTGACTTCTGATGTTGCGGTGTTGTGTTCTTTAATTCGGGGTTGGGGATTTGAGTCAGGGCAGCGCAGGGCTGGTTTGTCAGAATAAGCCGTATCCAGAGATGCTACTGTACGTGGACGAGGGTCTTTCGTTGTAGTTGGGTGGGTTCCGGGAGGGTTACCGTGGCTACAGCTTCTTTCCCCATGGAAAGTGAAGTTCTCAGTATATTTACACATCTCTAAAGCCTCTGCTAAAGACTGATGACTGTTCATTTAGAGCTCAATGAATTTCTATAAATATTTTAGATTGCTCAAACTGATTATGTGCTATTGTAATGATGGAAATTCAATAAAAAAAGAGGTATTTTTACACAATACGGTCCATGTCTGCTCTGTTGTTTCAGTGTGTCTTTTATTTGGGGGGGCCAAAGGGAAAACAGGGTTCAGTGTGCTTTAAAGTTTCAATGTGTAAGATATGCAGAATTTAAACTTAAAACATTAAAACAATGAACTAATATTATCAACAGAGTGTGAAGAGGTAACAGTGTTGACCTCTATCAGAGGGACAAGAAGCACAGCTGCCTGACTGGGCAGACTCAGGGCTGGTCAACATTACATCCATGATCCCTGCACGCTTTGAGTTTTTGTGTTGTTTGTGGTTAATTCTGTGGAGACCTTAAATATTTGTACTATATTTAATGATGATCCATCCAACAGTTGTGGAGATAATTCTGTCTGCACCAAAGAGATGGACTGACTGGATACAAAGCTGTTTGCATCTGGAAGTTACTTTTATTTTTCTTTCATTTTTAACTTCACATTTAAATGCCAAAATTTAGCCTAACTTTAACATCGTTGTCTAGTCACTCAGTTTCTTTCTTTCTTTCTTTCTTTCTTTGTTAGCACTTATTTGTTGATTTAATTGCAAGTCTTAAAAATCAGGCTAAATTTGATTGAAAATGTGATTTTGAGACGTCTGGGTCACTGCATTTAAGCAACTTTATTTCAGTATGAAACAGGTCCCAGTACGATGGTGAAATGTAGTCATGTAAATGTAATCTAAACACTAAATCAAAACAACTGCTTTGTTTCGAAGACGTACAAAAAAAATAAGCTTTTAACCAAATGTAGCCTCATTTTAGCCTAAATAAAAAATAATCTAGAAGTATTTTGATCTGCACATAACAAATTCCGTTTCTGGGTTCTCTCTTTTGGTGTCTCTCTATCCGTTTTTTTTATTAACCCCGGGACGGATGTGTTTAGGTAGTAAACTTGTCTTTGGAGACCAGAGAAATGTCACGTAGCGCAACAGCTCTGAGGCGGTGTGCTTCAGGGCTGGGAACTGGACCCATTGAACTTCCGCACATGAGGATATTGCGTGCAGAAAAAAATAAAATAAAAACACAGAATCTCCTGCACACCCTGACAAACAAAAGCAAGATGAGAGAGTGAGGGGCTAAGAAAAGCAAAACAAACCCAAGAAAACCTAAACAATGTGATTGGACTCCACGACAAAGCAAACTACCTGTTACTCCTCATTTCTCACACACCACCTGCTCCGAGTTTGTTTTGACGCACATCCCTCCTCCCCTGAAGTCAATTCTTAGGCTCAGACTTTTAAGTTTGGAAGGTGGATATTTTTATCTTCACACTGTACCGCACAACGTCTTCCTTCCTTCCACGACCATCTCTCAGACTTCAGGGAGCAAAGTTCATCGTACAGTTTGTAAAACCCCCGTTCTGCATTATTAGAAAATAAATCAAATCCCCACAAATGACACATTTATGTTTATTGTTTACGAAGGCTGGAGGGTTGTCTGTTGGCCTGCTTTGTACCGCTGAACCAGGACACTCTGTGTAAATCAGCCCACCTCTCAAGGCTAAGGTCAGGGATCGGGAGATGTTCCAAATGCCCAACACTATCCGGTGTCACTGGAATGCTGTTGTGTTTATTTTTAACAACACTACAACTGGCTGTTTTTTATGCTCCAACAATGTGTTTTCACCTTGATACTTCAACGTCATTTGAGCTTCCTCTTTCCCTGCAGAGCACTCTGGTTTCACCATTACCTTATTGTCTCTGTTACACAACTCTTTGACTTGCATATTAAAGGCGCAATCACTCATTTTCCTGACTATATACATTACGGGTATATGAGCAGATGTAACCTAATCCAAGTCATCGATGGAAAATCAGCATTTCTCCCTGATCCTCCAGCTCGTAGGGGACTCTGGGGGAGACGGCTCCTCCGCCTTGTAAGACACTTTCGTGGCAAGAGAGTCGTTGCTATCGTTGCTAGCTGAAAGTGGCTAATGTCATAGTGATTGTACCTGTAGACAAAAGTAAAAAACAGTAACAAAAGGCTCTTTCCAATCATCACAACTGACGTCAGTGTCAGAAGAGTCTGAAGCTTTTCATCCTCAGTATTTGATTGTGAATAACTATCTGGATCTAGGTTCCCGGCTGGTTCTGATCCTCTTCAGTCCCTCAGGAAGCTCTGCCTCTCTGTTGGGCTCCTTGTCCTGGCTTTGTTGAAGCTGTGAAGACGTTCGTCTTCATCATCTTGACTCTTCACAGGAACAGCAGAGAATGGGAAGCTGGAGATCTCCACCTCCTTCCGCCCACTAAGCTGCTCTCCCTGCAGACCGGTCCAGAGTTCTTCCTGCTGTTCCTCTTTCACGTGGAGCGGCTCTGGGTCGTCCTGGTGTAGGCTGGGGCTCCCCTCAGCGGGGACGTCTTCTTTATCCCCAGCTGCTGGACATCTGCTGGTATCATTACTTATGTGTGTACGATAAGTTGCTTAGCAGTAAAAAATAAAACAGTTTAGCCTCTTATCACACAGCCAGTAGGCCTAACTGCTGCTGTTGCCAGGTTACGACTCTGTCTAGCACTATTACGTTCCTCACCTGTGTAGGGCTGAGTGTAGGCAGCTTTAACTTCATCATACACCTGCGCTCGTTCTCGTTTAAGTAACTGTTAGCTGAACCAAATTCAAAACCACAGCTAAACTTAGTAATACCACAGTGTAGAAATACTCTGTTACAAGTAAGAGTCCTGCATTCAAAATGTTGTAAAGTAAAATTACAAAAGTATTATCATAAAAATATAGGCCTAATTAAAGTATCAGAATTAAAAGTACTCAAAAAAAACATTTTTAAATAATTTACATTATATTATTGGATTATTATTATTGAAGAATGAAGACAAGCAGAATGGAAGGAAACACATTGTCTTAAATGTACATTGTGTGACTTGCATCCGTCCTTCAATAAAATATATATAAGGGAATTTGCACCAATCATTTTTTTAAATTATATTATTGACAGTATAGTTACTGTCCACTACTGACCAATATGTTATATACTGGGCTATATGTTGCTTATTGATACACTCCACATACACCATCCCAACAAATTCACTATCTAATCATAATCCAAATGATTATTATATTGCTTCCCACTGATACATTAAAAACATATTCAGTTGGACCAAATGGGCCAAAGACAGGACAGGAGTAAGACAGTTTTGAGAGACGGACCAACACTTGGCTGGTTTTGGTATTTTCATGTGATTTGTTGATATTTAAACACTTCATCATAACGAGCAGGTGCTGTGTTATAAATATAATGTGAGTGCAAGAGCCTCTGATGTATTGTGTGACTCATAATAATTGAGATACTGTATATGTCTTCATAAAGAGCTTATTCACAGTTGATAATTGTGCAATACTGAGCATTGGGGACAATTGTTGAGATATACAGACATTGATGTCAAATGTACACAAGATTTATGTTTTTTTGAGTTACAATTAATCAATTTAAAGACCATTTCCGATTTTAGACTGTCCTGGATCCTGGAGACACTGGATTTCTAGGAAAATTATAATAATTAGTAACATTTAACCTGGGGCTGACATTTGTTAACATTAAGAGTTGTGTAAATAAAATAAATAAATCTGATTACATAATAAGAAACAGACAACATACTGTATATAAGTAGGTCTATAGGAGGCACGAGTCCTCAGGAAATAGTAGAGTTGAGAAACATAAGTGAGATTTAAGGCAGAATTTTGTTTCAAGGTCTGAAAACACATTTCTAAGCATTAAAATGTAAATATATATAAAAACTCAAATTCTCAAGTGATAACCACTGATAAAGCTAAAAGGACATACACTTTTAGATACATATTATTTATCTATTTATTTAATTGATTAATCATTTTAATTATTAATATTAATCTTTTTTGCTAATTTTAATTTAAAAAAACGGATTGGGTCACATGTTAAAATAGGTTTTAGTATCTTTAATAAATATTAAAGGACCATAGTATTTTTTAAATCTTAACTACAAATCATATACACATCACCTTTTTGCTGTCCTGTTTTTAAATGCACGCTGTACAGTTTGGGATTTTTCCAGGCAGCCGTTAGTTTCCACTCATTTCAGTGTGATATGAATATCAATTAGCGGACTTTTAAAACTAAATAAGATACAGGTTTAGTTATCATTCCTCTGTAAAATAATAATTTGAGTTTCACACTCAGCTTTTGATGTTTGGATTACAGATTGGGCCTTTATGAACAAGCAGCAGCCACACCTGTTAACTCAATAAACATGAGGGATGTGTTGCTTTCCTGCTGCTGTGACTTCCTTTTAAAACTTTTTTTTCCCCTCAAGGTAAAAAGCCTCTTGACTCCTTCCCAACATGTACTTTACATTTCTTTTGGTCAGAGGCTCTCATGGTGGTCACAATTATATTTGATAAAGTATTCGTGGTGCAGGTTTTGTGCCACCATTTCTACGTCTTCACCAACAGATTCCTCGCTGCATGCCTGCCATGTTGCTGCTGCTGGTTTGAATTTTAGAATATAAGCTAAGACTGGCTTCCCATACTGACAGCTGATGATCTCATGGAAACTTTTCTGAGCAGCGCACTTAAAAACTGGAGAATGATTTATAATGAAATGCAGCCCCTGAGTTTTTTCTGGGGGGGTTTGGTTCGGCACGAGGGGCACGAGTGGGGAGTTTTTTTTATTCATTAAACCTTTGACATTTATGTTTCCAAGTAACTAAAAGCAGTCATTCCATCCTGTCATGTCCAGCAACTTCATTTGTTTTATGTTGTTATACTTGGGGGAAAACAGAGACATGTGGGGCCTTAATGCATGTTTTTACCTCTGGAGCCCCACAGCTTCTGACTGCAAGTATCAGTCAACAAAGCCTGACTTGAACTAACTAATCTTTCGTCTCTGAGAGTGCTGCAGAGGAAAAGCCTCAGCAAGCCACTTAGGCCCAAACTGTATGACATGACTGACAAGTGGATATTTTTGCTCCTGTTAAGATAAAAAAGTGTTACATAAAATATAAAATCCTCCTGAAAATCTCTCTGTCCTCCTTGATCTCCTCATCAGCAATGCCAAAAAGTCCGTACAACCAAACAAAAGGCTCTGTGAGGAGTGGAGGTGCAATTAAACTGGGGGAAAGAGCTGTACTTATTTGGGCAAAAGGGGGGAGGGAGTGAGGGCGGGGGCTTGGCAGCAGGAGGGCGGGTGTTGAGGTGAGGGGAGGGGGGCAGCTGGTGCACCTGCGTAAGAGTCGCTTCTTGGGAAAAGGGATGAAAACAGGATCTAAAGCTCAAACAACATCCTCTATCCCCCCCTCCCTCCCCCTACCCTCCTCACACCGCCTCCCCCCATCCCAGAAGTGTTTATGCTGTTTTTCCTGCTCCTCTCTGTAGAAAGTGGGAGAGAGATGAATCAATCAGAGTAAGGCTTGTGTAAGGATGGGACCGGGGTGAGGGGTGCTTCCTTCTGACTGTCCTCTGCTCATCAACATACAAATCTCCCGCTGACACACACACAGATTTCCCATTCATTCATTTTTATTCAAATCGTCGCTCTGGGAAATAGACCTTATCAGATCCTGTTTTGATGAATCAAAGACTGATAACTGTAACACTTGTTATTCTTTCTTTAATCTGAAAATATAACAATGACCGTGACTCTGATTTATGTGGTAAAACCGCTCTCTTTTAGGAAGTTAGAAAGAGAGGGAATTTCCAGAATATTGTGGTGTTGGAAGCACGTACAGAAGCTCACATGCTTCCTGGCACAGTTATTCTTTCCTTTATGAATTATTTTGAGCATATGGTGTAAGCGTTCTGACTAAGCACAAAAACTGCTCATAAAATGATTGCAGCTCATCAAAAAGGGTGACATGTACGTCATGTTTTTTAATAACATTTCCTACACACAAAGACCATAATGCAATGCAACATCTTACAAACAAATAAATACAAAAAATACAATTAGATAAACCAATAAACATAAAGTACAAATTCAACACAACATAAAACAAAATGATGCAGCACATTTTACACATAAGTATAGTTCTTTTCTTATCTTTCCTTATTTACATTTCCTTTTTTAGATCAAACTCATTGCAATCCGACTGTAACAAAATAACAATAACAATAATAATAAACTTTATTTATAGAGCACTTTTCATACAAGAGATGGAGATCAAAGTGCTTGACAAAAACAAAAGCAAATGTACCACATTTAAACAAGAGAAAATACGCAATGAAATTAGATTAAAAAAGAGAACATTAAGAATAACAAAATTTAGACAATTAGTAAAGAACATAATTCGAATGACATTTATTATAAGGCAAAAAAAAGAAGGTTTTCAACCGTCATTTAAACATTTTCACAGAGCCTACATCTCTTAGTGGGGTTTTCCAAAATGTTGGAATAAAGTCATAAAAAGCTGCGGTGGCTATTTTCTTGTGCATATTATTGTGCACATTTAAAAAAAAAAAAAAAAAGCAGTAAGAAGTGAGAGTGTGTGAAGGATATTAAAATGGTAGAGTTTGCAATGCAGGTCGGTTGCATGACAAATGAAAAAAGGTCAAAAGCTAGTTAGAAGTCGCTTGTCCCTGGAGAGATGCAGCTTGCATAAGATAGTATTGCATTTCTTGCTGAGTCTGACCACACACATAGTGAACGTCGTGCCTGTTCACCACAGAGGAAGTGACTGCCAAAGAGGAAGTGAACACGTCCCGTTTGTGTGCAAGGGGAAGAAGAAGTGTTAAAGTTATTAGCCGAATGGGAGCGGTGCATTCAGGGGGCATCCTGTGCACAACAAATGCTTCCTGCTCATGCCTCCAACCCCACAATCGACCACAGAGGGAGGGAAGGGAGAGTGGAGGGAAACCTCCCGACATGTGAACCTGCCCAGCACTGAACACAGGTGGAAACCATACAGTGCCCTCAGGAAAATACTCCCCAGAAGGCTGCCTCTCTATCTATACAGCGAGCTCCTATAGATGTCCTCCGACTACTCAGTGGAAAATTCATGTTTTTCATTTTAGCATTTAGCATTCCTACACACACACACACACACACACACACACAGACACACACGCACACACTGGGGCCCCTCCTTACGTGCAGCATGGGTAGCTCACTAAACTCAAGACAACATCAGATTACTGCACATTATGAAATTATTGGATGAAATGTGCGGCAGCAGGATTAACAAAGCCTGTTCCTGGCTCATCGCCTGCCGTACCTGAGCCTCCGACACACCGACCTCGACAGTGATCTGATGAGGCTCATCAAAATCAGAATAATAAGCAAGCATGTTTCATCCCTCCTGGGATCTGGACTAACACACCTCTGTGCACCTCTCTGTGGCTGTGAATTGAATGGGTTTTGCTTGAGACACAGGCACTGACGCAGGAGTTGTATTTATCGAGGTTTTGAGGGTTGAGAATGCAATGCAAAGAGGTTCTGTGCTACTCAAGAGGTCACATGATATCATACAGACCAATGGAAAGGCAAGGCAACTGTATTTATATATAGACCCTTCAACCACAGAGACAATTCATAATGCTTTGCATAAGGTGAAGTTAGAACAAGTAAAAAGCAAAATAATATACTTTTAAATAGAATAAAATGAGATGAAGTTGAGAATATTTCCAAGAAAGCGACGACACAAAATGATAGAAAACCACGCTGATAACGTGCAGAGAGAAAAGGTGCATGGGCAGAGATTGCAGATGAAATCTATTTTATTTTATTATTGTGGTTTGCAAAGAAAGTGCTAAAAATCCACCTAAAAAACTTACAGGAAAGCAGCAGCTGCAGAACACTACCCGATTCTGTGGAACAAGGAAATTACCTTTATAATAATTGGTAAGAACAGACAGACAGAATTCCAAGATTACATTATTAAAATGTAATTAACTCCTCAAATAACAAGGACAAGAGTGGCAGGACTATACTAAAATACAACAGTAAAACATCTGAAATGAAGACTATGTAGAGAGGCAATTACAGATTGCAATATTGAAAACGAAATCCACCCATAAATGGTATGAAACTTGTGGTTTGATATAATGAAAATGTTAAATGTTAACAGCGGTGCCCCTGGTAGAGTACCATTAAGCCTCACCACAGTGAGGCCCTTTGCTGCATGTCTCACTCTCTCTCTGCTCTGCCTTTCCTGTCTCTGTCTCGCTCACTATCAAATAAAGCAGAAATGCCAAAGATTTTTATTAAAAAATAAAATAAAATGAAAATCTTAAAATGAAAGAGAGAGAGAGAGAGAAGAAAAGAAAGATAAAAAAAAATGAATCAAAATTGATGAATAGCAAGCTTCATAAATTCTGGTGCCCACATTTTTCAAACTCCATGTGCAGAGTTTGTAATGCAGGCTTTCGGTTAACAATGTGTTAATGACATCACTATGAAATCATCGTGGTTATTTTCTCAGACTTGACAAATCTCCTTCAGCTCTACAGAAGACATTATAAATAGTTTTTTATAGTCTGAGTAGTACTCTTCATGATGAGTAAATGCATCTTCCTGTGAAAAATCAGCTTTAAGCATTATTTCTTTACATTATGGCACAAATTACACCGGTAGAAGCTTTATTTTTATATTGTGTTTATTGTTTTTTTCAGTTTTACAGATAAGTTCAATGCAAATAACATTTGCAAGAGCGAAAAGGACAAAACAATTATAAATAATTGAGAGATGATTAAAAACAAACAAAAACACAGACATAAAAAGGGAGGATTCAATATGAATTGGTACAGTTTGTCCAACAGCTATTTAATTCCTAAAGCCATCCTCTAAGCTAGTCTATTCTTGAGTGTCCAGACACGTGCAGGTCTGCACCAAAGTGGCCATAGGTGCCCCCGTTATGCCTACGTGACATGTGCCCCGTTGCCCCCCCCTTCTGCCTTTTGTTTGGACAATTGGCAACGACAGGTTCAGCTGTTATTAACCATCTCTTTGCAATATCACCTCTGGCACAACCCACTCCACGAGCCCTAAAGAGAAAGGAGGACACACACAACACACACAGCACACACCAGTGTCACCCTCTCTCTCTATCATCCACCATTGTTCACATAGAATCCAGTGTGTCGCTGCTGGATGCTGCAGCTGTCTGAAATCACAGTAGTGACAACATGAACTCTGGCTTTACATGCACTCACTTTACTGAAGAATCAAGAATAAAACACTCTTGGTGATTGATTGCTCTTAAATTGCAGCCACTTTTTTGTATTACATATAAACTGGATATTGTGGTGACTCATTTGTACTGTGTTTGTATTGTTTGTGTTTATTGCTTTAACCATGTTTATAATGTCCTCCCAGGTCACTCTTGAAAAATTGATTTTAATATATATTTTCCTCAGTAAAAAGAATATTCAATTTTGTGGAAGAAGAAGACCATAGATTTCAATTTCCCTTGGGCGAGAGGTGGGGAACACCCAGCAGGCTGCCAGAAATCTACATCTTGATGATTAATGAGCAACATGTCACATGGATTTGGTTTACATCTTTGTAACACAATAGGATTGAAGCAGTGGAGAATATACATACATTTTACAGGGCAGATTTAATTCTGTTATATTATACTAATAGTTATATATTTTCTATTTCATAGCTGTAAGGCTGTTAGTCTCCACTAGACAACTAGATTAGTTGATAGACAGAACATTAATCAGCAACTATGTTGATGATCGATATTTTTTCAGTCACGTAAATCATGTTCAAGCTTGAAAATGTGGGGATTTGTTACATAAAATAAATACATCTTAGTTTAAAAAATACAACCAATTTATTCATATTTCATATCTTAAATAATAAACTAATCGACTAATTGAGAAAATACTATCATAAGGAATAACCCTCATCTCCACAAAGGAAGTGAAACCAACCATTTGTGGAGTCATCTTAAATCGGCTACATGTTGATACACCTTGCTGTAGTCCCTGCATCGTAAATCAAACGCACCCTTTCTAAAAAAGGCGGGATATTTAACCTGCTCGTGCCCTGCCCGCCTATTTGGCCCGCTAGCGTGCTGCTAACCTACAGTTATTAATTCAAGTGCACTATTTCATAAACAACTACCAGTTTGAAGATTTTAAGGAGGAATTCCTCCTGTTTAGAGCCCCTTGCTGCCGCCGTCTATCAGCACCTCTGCCCGCCGGCCGCTCCTCTTCATCGGCCGCTGGTCGCAGCACCTGTCGGGCCTGGGATGGGGAAGCTTACCTGTTGGTGCTCTGGATGCTAACTACAACTCTTCCCAGGTGGTTTAAGAATCCCGACGTCACTTCAACAAGGTAAGGATGTGCTGCTTATGCTGATATGTATGTTTGTCTTGTTGTCTCGGCTCTTTGTGTTTATTTAGACTTTTCTCCTTCTGTTTATATTCTTGATGTTTGTGCTCCTGTTTGAATATTTTACATGTGGGCTGACATAGTGTTGCAGTTGGTTGTTGATTTTCATTTGGCGGTTTTCTGTTGATTCTCTGCAAACTTGCATCAGCTGATGTTGTTTATTGGCTGTAGCCTCTGCTATGAGTGTCATAACGACTGCTGCCTTGCAAAGCTCATACATGCTTTATATGGAAACTCAACATGGCTTCTGTCACACAGGATAAGTAGTCACGTATTTCTTAAAATCCAGTGGCGGGCGTGCATTTCACACCTAGGCCTTCAGTGATGTCATACACAGTCCTACCTGAATTATTCCACCTCTTAATACCATCATTATGACGCCATGGCGCTAGAAACTATATATTTAGACAGAAACGCAGTATAACCGGGCGTTGCATCACCTTAACATAGTCAAGTACAACAGAATTATATTAATATTTCCGAAGCATTTATAATCAATAAATCCAAATTTACAATTAAGAGTGTTAAACTTTAAGATCGCTAGGATACTGTCAAAACTTAAAAATAAAAGGCGCTTGGTTCTATGTGTCTATTGTGTATTTCAGCTCTGGACTACCAGCTATACCCATCTTCAGACATCTTTTTCAACAACAAACTTCAGACAGAGTGTATTTTCTTCAAATTCAGTATATTCAGACCACTATTACTCAGTGCCACAAGCACTTGGAGTGATTCTTCACTATTTTGCAAGAAAAATAAGAGAGTTATCTTTTGAATGAGAGCAAAATCATGCAGCTGGTGCAAATGGTTGAAGAGCAGCTTTCAATTTACTTTGGGTATGTCGTTTGTAGGTATTTTCGGAAAAATACGCCCACCTTCTAAGAGGTTAAGGGATTAGTCTACAAAGTTCTATTAAGTCCACTAAAAGTAGTATGTGTTCACTAAACAGCACATTGTCGCACCTAAAGCAGTTTCATTTAAGAAACGTGATGATAAAGAATAAAGACACATCAACTATTCACTGAAAATAAAAGAAAACAAACAAAGAATTTGCATTTGTTCATGAGGATATATTTGCGACAGTGGTGAAAGTGTAGTCCTAGCCTTGAATGTCCACTTTGATAAAGGTTAAACCAAAACAATTCAACAAGTCTCCTTGAGTACTTTTGCTGCACAGCTGAGCCAGTGCGCCACACACATCTCTACATCTCTTGCAGAAGCATCAAACATTTTATATATTTGTCAAAAAACTAAATGCTTGTTACCAAAACAACTGATTATTTGAACACAAAATCCATCCCTCCTTTCTTTCCTCAAGAAGTCTTCAATGACTCTGTTGTACAGTTCATCTGTGTGTTTCAGTTCCACCAATAAGTCCTTTTCTATAGACATGGAGGCTAATGCTGAAAGCCGAGTCTGTCCAGTAGCATTTCTGCCATAAGTTTTAATTCGCTTTAAGGCCGAGAATGACCGCTCGGCAGAAGCAGTGGACACAGGGATAGACTCGCTAGCGTCGGGGTTGGCTGTTCTCTTCTCACGATGTCTAGCTTTTCTTGAAAAGTTTGTCTCGAAAATGGCGTTGTAATGATATCTGCGACCAAATCGACCTCTTCTCCTCCTTCAGCCATTGTGGGTTGAAAAAACAACTTGTAGAAATATACACAAACTAGCTCGTTCAAGTTTGCTAGCTCTGCATAGCTCTGCCTCTCAATAGAGCATATCCAATCAAAAGACGTGGATGTGCTGACGTTATCGTACGCCTTCTAGCTGGCCCCGGTGTCCCCAACTCGACATGTGATTGGTTAACGCCACAGTTTTGTTTCCATTCACTTTAAGCGACAGGCGCCCGCACTGTTGATTCTGAAGGCCTAAGGGCAGATTTCTTGGACCCTGGCAACACATCATGGCTGAAATATGATTGGATAAAAGCTCTAAAATAAAGGCCAGCCCTCCAAATCTCGATCTGAGGCTGGAAGCAGCGCAACCAAGAGGAAAGCTTTGAAATGAGGAGAATAGACTATGGGGAATAATTTAATACATATACATACATAAACTCACATCCATGTACTGATATTGATCTGCTGCTTATTAACACTACCTAATGCAACAGATTGTCAGTTATCATATCTGGCATGTCCTAACCTGCTGGCAGTCATTTTATCCTTGTTATTTGCGAGGTACACCATAACAATATGGCATATAAAGTTGCATGTACTCGATTGAAGACGTAGATGTTGCAGCAAAAGTTGATACAGTTTCAACTTCTTTGGTATTATTTTGGCGGAGTCCTCCGCGTCGGCTCCCAGTGGTTTTAACTTTTAACAACCAAGCTGTTTTTCTTTATGGCATTCTTTTGGTGTATTGATGTGAAGTCCAAAGAATATCTGCTTCAATTACAATACACGTTTCATTGTTCAGTTTGTGTCAGCCCTAATAGGTGTATATCAGAAAGTTTGATTAATATTGTGATAATACCATTTACCTTGATATTTCTGTGGCATTAAGTTTGATACCAACTCTGCACGTACTCTCGTTCCACAAGCGTTTTCTGTTTGTACTGTATTAGAATACAACAGATATGTTAATGCTCCTTTAATGCTTCCTTAATACTGGGGAACAGTCTCCACCAGTGTTGACCTTCAAACAGACGATTTACAGACCAGCAAGTGTGACCAACCTGATACTGTGGGTCCAGAATAATCAGCTCTCCGTGGTGTTAGAAGCTCAGGGCCGCTGCAAAACTATTCATCACAATGCTGCTGTGTCTTGTTTTAAACAAGGAACTCTGCCCGGGAACAACACGGCATCTCCGTGCTTAAAGCGACAATGTGGAGGTCACACCGAATGACCCGGTGGAAGCTCCTCAGAGTCAAGCCTGGAAGAGGGTTGACGGCCTCAATAAAACTCCCCGGGCTTTAAAATGTAAACAGTATATGGAGTGACCGACATAAAGAGCTGCAACGTGCCCACGTCCCCTACACGGGTATCCTGTAGTCTGCTTCTTAATATAGAAGCATGATGGCATGGGACACTCGACCAGCGCGGTGTTTAGGTTTTTGTTTTGCACAATTTCAATTTGTGTTCACAAATTCAAAAATAAAATCTCTTCTTTTTATAATAACAATGTATGAAATGGCTCTGTGAAAACAACGTTAAATGTGACTCATAAGGTTTTAACCTGCACTGTAAACATTGTGACATTTGCATTCATCACAGGAAGCTATTCATTAACAATCGATAGTGTTTTTGAGGATTGATACAGTATCACAAAACCTAATATGTTGATACTCAAGTGTATCAATATCTACTCACTTACTTTACTTCATATTCTTCCACCCCTACTAAAACCCCACTGGACACCACCTGCTCAACAGCAACCTGCAGACAGACGCAGTTACAGTGTACTGTGTGTATATATACAGTAGTAGAAACTAGCTGGTGAAGCTTAGAGACAGATATTTCTCTCTGGAGTTGGAGACCAAAGACGGAGCTCAAAGGGTAAAACTTTACCCTGCGGAGTTTTCTTAAAAAACAAACAAATGTATCTTTACATCTGTTTTCTCTGTGTGTCCGTTGAGTACATTTCCTTCCTCTTAAAATGTTGGCCTAACCCCATTCGTAAAAATCTGGAATCATGCATCGTTTACATCCATGTTTACGATGGTAATGTTTACATGTTCGCTTGGTTTCTTTGCAAGTTACTGCTATTGTCAATCAGCCAAATACGTTAATAACGGTGACAGGAAGCTCGTGCACGATACGAAACAAATTACTTCCAGTAGTCAAAGACTGTGAGAGTTAATGGACACTTTATTTCTTCAACGAAGAACTAGTTTAGAAAGCAGAACATTTGATATGGACATTTTGAAAAGTGAAAAACACTGTCTCACTTACTGCATGTTTATTTTATATAGATTTTATAAGAAATGTTAACATAAATTAAATCCATCAGCTGCATATATATATATATATATATATATATGTATATATGTGTATATATATATATACAGCTGATGTATGTGTATATATATATATATATATATATATATATATATATATATATATATAAATAAATAAAATTAAATACGTACAAAAATGAAAAAATACATTTAATTAAATACATATATAAATTAAAAAATCAAAGATTCTATCCAGGTAATTATGTCAAAAGAGGCATCTTTTCTTAAAAATGAATGAACACTCTCAAACAACGGCGACAAGAGGTAAATGGGAGCAAAATTGCTGAAATTCAACATCAATGGGAATCTTGTTTCCATATTACATTACATTACATTACATTACAGATAGCCATCCCTGGTATTGAACTCACAACCTTCTGGTAGGTCCTTGGAAGGCATACCAGACCACTACGCTATCACTACCCACATATAAGACCCATATAAGAGCCACACTCTGTTGTAGACAGAGGGGGTGCTGAGGAGTAGAGCTCAAACTTAAGGTTTTTTGTGAATTGATCGCAGCGGCGTAACTCTCACAGACGAACCCGGATGAGTGTTTTAAGAGCAGGAATGTTTGGAGTGAATGAGGAGGGGGAAGCAGAGATGTTGGCAGCCTCACACAGTTTCTCCCCTTGTGGTTTCATTGTATCGTATGTCTCCTGCCCCTCTTTCTTTCCACTCGCTCTTCCTCTGTGTAATTCAAGACCACACAACACAATTGGCTGTGGCTTGGGGTAAAATTGAAACATCAAAGGGGGAGTTGCTGAATGGATAAAAAGAGACTGGAGATCATGTATTTTCCCCCCCTTCTGCTACTTTCACTCGTCACGTTTTTTCCGTCTGAAAACCCCGGGAGATCATGTTCCTTGATTGCGGTTTGTTTCCCCTTGTTAAAGAGAAAATAGAAGCGTAGGGGTTAAATTTAGATTGAGAGAATATCTGCTTGGAAACTTCTACATCTGCTGGGTCAGTGCATCTGTCTCTGTATCTGCGTCCCTGCAAATAGCAGTGAGGAGGGATGGGATGAACTTGATTGATGGATTTAATCCACCATTAAGACCAGTAGCTTATCGAATAGTGTGAACGCTTCCAAATAAATATTAGTAGAGGTTGTTAATGGATTAATGAAAACGTGTCTCTGTGAGTGAATGCAACAGTTAAACTTTGATAAAGTTGCACAATTATGCTAATGAGCATGTTTCTGTTGCCCTGCACGCTGACATTTGAGGTCAATGTGTCGGCCATTGTAGACTCCCAGTTAGAAGCATTACTGGTACATTGTGCCGAGCTCAGTGACTTTGAATTGCTTTCCAGCGGCTCGAGAAATAGACCCGGGTCCTTTTTTTCCCATGTAGTGCTGAAAAGATTAGTTGCTTTATTAACAACAACTGAATTGGTAACTATTGGTCATTTCTATAATCGTTTAATCAAAGTTATTTGTCAATTAAAAAATGAAGATGTTTTTATATCATTGTTAATAGAACATCTTTTGGATTTTGGACTGTTAAACATCAAAAACAATCTGAAGACGCCACCTTGGGCTCTGGTGATGTGTGATGGACAGTCACTAGATAACATTACATTACTTTTTATTTAGCTGACGAAGTGCATTCACCGCTGTGGATACAACCCAACATTCAACTGCAGCAAAAATGGCAAAGTTTCAAGAGATTCATCTAGAAACAATAAGAGACAGAACATGTGTTTGTTTGTAAATTATTTTATTTAAAGTATTTTATGGGACAAGGTGCAGTCTAAACGGATGCATTTTCTGTTTGTGACGGAAGATTTGTAGAGTTTCTACTTTTTTGTCATGTTATTTATATAGTTCTTTATCAGTATGTTAGATGATACTGATCGTCCCAAATGTATATATTTTTTACAATCAAAACTTCTATTGAGGTGAAGCTTCGAATGTGTACCGTCATATTCTATGACATCATCATCTTAAAGAAAGATTTTCTGTTATTGTGGTTATATAAATATAATGTATGGAGCTGTTAGACCGGCCTTAGATACAGGTGCGTGCCTCACTTTGTTTGCGGCAAAAATGTTGTTTTTGAAAAGCTAAACGCCAACAAATATGGATTGAATCGGAATATTTCGTTAGATAAAAACATGCTGTGAATTTTGGAAATGATTACATATGTCTTTTTTCAGTACATTGTACTTTTGGACTTTACAACGCTCTGGAGTTATTGTAAATGTTTGGTACACACAAGTCCTTCGCAGCCACCACTGGAATGTAATTCTTTAAATAGTATAAAACTAATAATATTAGCCTAATCTTTATCTGAACCTGTGCGGAAATACCAGATGCAGTGTTTTCTCTAGGTTTACTTCTTTGGGGGGGCGCTGTGGTCCGTGCGAGGGGGGGGAGGGGTTATTTGTAGTTCCCTCCGCTATGTGTGTGTGTGTGTGTGTGTGTGTGTGTGTGTGTGTGTGTGTGTTATAAATTAGATAAATAACATAAGCGTTTACTTTATTTAATAGAAGAGCTCCTGTTTAATGTGAAAAGTGAATTAGTTGTGAATATAATAAAAAAACAAAACACCTTGAATTTCAGGGGGGGCAGCGCCCCCTCCAAGACAATGGTAGGGGAAACAGTGAGATGTAAACACAACACATAGACATAGACATCTTTAAAATGATCCCCTGATCTGCCCAGACACCGATACTTAGGATCAGCTCGGGACATCTTGCTGCCTTAATTCCTCCTCTCCCACAGGGGGGACTCCTGTGTGACACAGCAGGGACTCGACATCCTTTGTGTTGACCCTGGATACGGCACACAGCTTAAGCTCATGGTCATAATCACTTGTCACTTCAGTTTGATTGACACAACATTCTCTCCGTCAGTTACCACCTACTGACAAATCTGACCTTCTCCGTCATAATCACCAATGAGTGAGAAGTGGAAAAAATATGATCCCTGCAGTTTCACCATGAGTGTGTATGTTAATACAGACGTGGAAAATATTTTATTGTTCCCATCGGAGATTTTTAATGGCCAACAATCCTTTTAATGGGTGAAGTGGGAGACACAAAACAGAGTAACCCAAGCCGGGGTATCCACGGCACGCGTTGTTTACTCCTAGTTTAAGATGGGGCTGTCTTAAAAGAAACTATTTTTGAATCTACCCTTTCGAGTGGAAGGTGAAACACAATATTTACAGGTCTTGAAACAGGGACAGCTGCCCGTACACAAACTGTACACAAACACAAACGAGCGCGGGTCAGGAGGACAGCTATGAATCATGGGAGTTACCAGAGCTGTAGGATGATTCTATTAAGAGATGCACCTTGTTTCTTGGAAGCTGTTATTTATTTGATCAAGTTTCACGTTTGTGATAAAATTCTCCATTCCTTTTATTATTATATATCGTTTGATTTGTATAATGTTTTGTAAATAAGGTTTTCAGAATTGGGATTTTATAACATTTTTCAGTTGCATTCAGATAAAACATGCATGAATATAACCATCATTTTGAACTTTGATAAATGTGACGGCGGTAGCTCAATCCGTAGTGACTCTAGTTAATTGGTGGGTCGTTGGTTCAAGGCCCCAAACGAGGTTCCAGGAAGGGTTACATGCAGAGTTCACTGTGTGCTGTGCTCATGTGTGGAGGTTAAAAGAAAGTTGATTTGATTCCTCCATTTGCAACTTGTCAAAATGTTGGAATACCAATTCTCTGTACTGTCAGAATTGGTATTGGGAGAGGAAAAGTTGGATTGATGCGTCTTATTTAAAGTTACTTATTCTATTCACATTTTGACCTTTTAATATAAATAAAGATTAAGGGGGTTTTAAGGTTTAAAATGACAGGGTTCTTTTTACAGTCAATATAAAACAAAACTTCATCTTGACCTGCGTTCAAACTTGGGGTGTCTCGATTTTAAGGTCATAATTTGATTCAATCTTCAGTTTAACCATTTTCTTCAGCCCTGACGGCTATGCTATTGTTAGACTTTAAAGTCTTGATTTGTAAATATCTTACAGATCATTGCTTTATGCCCTGAAAATTCTCTTAAAAAAAAGATAGGCTGCATGGTCTCAAGTGTGTTATAACCGTCATATCTTTCTCGAATGTACGACACTATGGTCTAATTAGAATGATTTACTTAATATTTAATAACAATAACTTATTTCACCAGTCAATTGGGAAAAAAACTGTTAAACACGGAAAACAAAAAGAAGGAAAGAAAGATGGCAGAAGGGAACTTAACAACACCTGCTTGTAGTTTCTCAAAGTTTACGGGGTACACCTGAATGCACCAGGAAGTCATTTTACTGTACAAAGCGATGTAGAAATGATTTTAAGTG
Organism: Cottoperca gobio; assembly: GCF_900634415.1. Taxonomy (NCBI): domain Eukaryota; kingdom Metazoa; phylum Chordata; class Actinopteri; order Perciformes; family Bovichtidae; genus Cottoperca; species Cottoperca gobio. The sequence continues at coordinate 4,893,923 of NC_041373.1, forward strand.
GAGATGGCGCGACGTGGAGTTTCCAAAAGCCACCACAACCTCGTTTGTTGTCTAGATCAGTGGTCCCCAACCAACGGACCGGTCCGCGGGTCATTTGGTACCGGGCCGCACAGAAAGATTGAATAAAAAAATATATTATTTTGAAAAATCACCGGATACATCTGTCTGTGCATCTGTGTCTCTTGACACATGTCAAGACGCTTGTCTCAGTCAAGTGATACTTTACTACTAATTAAGCCCACAAGCAACAATGAGTGGAAAACAAACATCTTTAAAGAGCTTTTTTGGAAAAAGGAAAAGACCCAATGAGGAGACATTTAGAAGACAATATCAGGAGTACTACCGTATTTTCCGCACTATAGAGCGCACTGGATTATAAGGCGCACTTATCAATGAATGGTCTATTTTCGATCTGTTTTCATATATAAAGCGCACCGGACTATAAGGCGCATTAAGCGAAACAAAACAGTCAGATAAGTCAGTCAGTCAAACTTTATTAAACGTGTTCACAATAACTCAACATTGTTCAAATGTTAATGAGCGTAGTCACAATAACTCTCGAAATTGTTCAGTTGTAACACGTAAAATACAACACAATACACTCACTTTTTCAGTTCATTCCTCGTCCACAAATCTCTCAAATTCTTCATCTTCAGTGTCCGAGCTTAACAGCATGCCCGGATCCCTCTCGTCATTATCGGAGTCAGTGTCGTTGCTGTTACCTGGCAGTTCAGTGATGATTCCGGCCTTCGTGAAAGCTCGGACCACAGTTGAGACAGATACCTTAGCCCAGGCATCCACGATCCATTGGCAGATAGTAGCGTAAGTCGCCCGGCACTGTCTCCCTGTCTTGGTGAATGTGTGTTCGCCTTCTGTCATCCACTGCTCCCACGCAGCTCGCAGTTTAACTTTGAACGCCCTGTTGACACCGATATCTAGCGGCTGGAGTACTTTTAGTTAATCCACCCGGAATGATGGCAAGCTCCGAATTAGTTTGCTTCACTTTGTTTTTAACAACATCGGTGAGATGGGCGCGCATGGAGTCGCAGATCAATAGGGACGGAGATTTGTGGAAAAAGCCATCTGGTCTCTTGACGTAAATTTCTCTCAGCCACTCACTCATCTTTTCCTCGTCCATCCAGCCCTTCGGGTTAGCTTTGATGATGACGCCGGCTGGAAACTTTTCTTTTGGCAAAGTCTTCCTCTTAAAAATGACCATAGGTGGAAGTTTCTGGCCATTAGCCTGGCAACCGAGAACTATAGTGAAGGATGACTTCTCGTTCCCTGTGGTGCGTACAGACACCGTTCTGGTCCCTGTTTTCTCCACGGTGCGGTTCACGGGGATATCAAAGGTGAGGGGAACCTCGTCCATGTTGGTGATGTGCTCTGGCCGGATCTTCTTTTCAGTGATCTTGTTTTTGCAGTATACGTGGAAAGTGGCCAGCTTTTCTTCGTAATCTTTTGGCAGTGGCTGCGAGACTGTAGTTTGTGTGCGGATGGAGAGATTACGTCTTTTCATAAAACGAAAGCACCAAGAAGGAACACCTCGAATGTCATTGATATTCATGTCCTGTGCTAACGCTGTTGCCTTCAGTCGAATAGAGACTGTAGAGACGCTTATACCCGCTGCTCTCTGTTCAATAATCCAATGTTCAATTTTGTCCTCTAACTGTGGCCATCTCGCTTGGTTCCCTCGGAAACTCTGTGTGGTCTTCTTTACTTGGCGCAAGTCATCTTCTTGCTTCCTCCACTTCCGTACCATTGATTCATTAATGTTGAATTCTCTCGCAGCTGCTCTATTCCCATGTTCTACTGCGTGACTGATAGTCTTGAGTTTGAAGTCCGCGTCGTAAGCGTGTCTCTTGACAGGTGCCAATTTGGCTCAGGGCTCCCACTAATTCAGCGTAATGGTGAGTTTTTTATGCACTTTATATTTGTTTTTGTGCCGGTCGTATAATTTTATTCCGTCATATTTATCCCCCCCCACTTTGAAGGCCGATCCGTGAAGATATTTTCTTACATGAAACCGGTCCGTGCGCAAAAAAGGTTGGAGACCACTGGTCTAGATAACTCACGGGGAAGGTTACATGTTGCCACACTTCATGGAAACAGAAGTTTCCAGTTCTGTTGTTTCTTAAACATCTCTGTCTCGGAAAGGGCAGCTGCAGGCTCCCGTTAAGCTACGCGGTGTCATCTTTGTGTCCATGTGTCGTTGTTTTGATATCATGTGCTTTTGATATCGAGGATCGAAATCGAAAGCTCGTCTCGATGGATTTTCAAATTTAGAATTGTGACACCCTTAGTTCAAACCGACTCAGTTTCAACTTTGAGCCTTGAGTCTCAGGCCTACAATGTTGCAGATTCTACAACATGTATAAATCCTATTCATCAAACAGATGCTGCAGATAAACTTCATTGTATTTAGAGTGTCATATGGAGACCTTGCACAGTGGAGACCTTGTGATGAAGGCTGACTTTTCCCTGTGAGCCGGTGAACCCACAGGTTTGCAGCTCAGCAGGGCCGCGCTGCAATAAACTGCGGGAGAGCTGACGTAGGCCGGTGTCCGGCCTGAGCCCACTGGCCGGCTGCCTGTAAACAGCTCCTCCACTCAGTCACACCGACTCCCACAGCAGCTGGTTCCACCTATTGTTCCCCGCTCCCGGAGAGAGCGTCACAGGCCGCACAGCGACACCTCTCAAGAGTGTCCCCAGAGCGACCCAGTGCACCTCTTTCACACAATTCATCTCAATCTGTCAGGAAAGCGCCGAATGGAGAACTCCACGACTAGTTTCACTGAGCTGAGAGATGGAGGAAAAGTTCACTCACATGCTTAGTTGACTGCCCATAACAATTATTTTCATTGTTGATTAATCTGCTGATTATATTCTAGATTAATTAATCGTCTGATCTACAAAATCATGAACAATGTCCTTATTTCTTAAAGTCCAAGGTGATCTCTTTAAATGTCTTGTTAGAAAAACCAAAGATGTTCACATAATATGATATAAAACAGAGAAAAGCAGGAAATCTCCATATTCAAGAGGCTGAAAAGTGTGTGTGTGTGTGTGTGTGTGTGTGTGTGTGTGTGTGTGTGTGTGTGTGTGTGTGCTGTCGTTTGTCAACTGTGAGTACAGGAATGTGAGTCAGACAGGTGTACAGAGCTCTGCAGACTTACTGCAAGACAGGAGATGACCAGTGAGGCTGCCGGCTATGACCTAATCAATAGTAAAAAAAACAGAATAATAAGTAAAGTGTCTGCGACCTGTTTGACCTCAGCAGCCTGCATGTTGCCACTGTTTTCACTGTGTTTTATTTTAGTCGCTAAGGGAAGCTATTACAGGAAATCTGCGGGAGGATTTGAATCCGGCCCTTCCTTCTATCTTTTTTCCTGAAGTTAGGAAGTTCCTCTTTATATTTAGATCACAGCTGTCCACTGTGGAAATACTCAAGGCCTGCAACGGCTCATGGAAGGTGAGAGCAACCAAACTTAAACATAAACTCACGCAGAGCCAAACGGGGCTGGATGGGGATTGTGATGCAGACACTGATCCAATCCAGATTGAGCTCGAAGAAATGTAATAAGCATTTAAAAAAACCTATTTTATAACGTTTACCATTTAATTAAGAAGTACTCATTAGTTGCAGCCTAAACTGATAACAAACACATGCAATTTAGTCTTAGTCTTTACTTTTTTTTTTTTACATTTATTACATAAAAGTGCCAAATTCTGAAACGTGAGGATTTACTCACTTCTTTTTTTATTTTGTTTATGTCATTGCAAATGTTTTAGTTTTGGACTGTTGGTCAGAGACATTTCAATGTCACCTTGGGCTCTGGGATTTAGTGATGGTCATTTAAAATTTAAATTATAATATTGTCCTGATTTAAACAATTCTGATGAAGATCATGTGATATGATCGAAAACTCCAGAAAAAAAACTAAGACTGTTTTCTCAGATGCTGTTTCCAAGGTCAGGAATTATTGACCAAATGTTTATAAAATACCAGAACATTGTTAGAAATGCATCTGTGCTTGATAATTAATAATAAATAACTTTATTAATTGTTGAATCATTTTCAGTAAGCATGTGGATTTGAGTTTTGAACACGCATGTGTTTTGGAGAGTTCATCCCACTTAACACGAGAGAAGAATAACAACAATAAAATGTTATAGTTTCAGTTTAGTGGCCGTGATCCTAATTCCAGTTATCAGCATGATAAATAAGAAATAGAAACAGAAAGGCAACTATCATTAATCTTTATGTTTTAATTGCTGACAGATACTTTTAAGCATCAACTGCTCCTCATCACTACCAGAGCCTCCCGCTCTGGGATTTCCCACATCTCTGTGACCTCGGCAATGTGCACGTTCCCCGCAACCAGCTGTCATGTTCCTCGTGTGAAACAGCTGTGTGAGGGGAAAAAGGGTGTGACGGACGGGAGACAATAACTGTTGGAGGGCCAACGTCCTTTTTTAGACTCCACTGACCCGTTTCCAGTGTCAGTCAGATTCCAGAGGAGCTGGGAGTGTTTGGGCGGCTGCTGCAGGAAGAGCAGGACAACTGCGCTGCAACTTGTAGCTGCTTCAAAGAGCCTCTGAAAATAAAGTTTTCACCCTCTCGTAATAAAGGTGGTTTTATGTAAATGTGTTTGAGTGAGTCTGGATGCCCCCCGTCTTCCTGTAATTGTTCCAGTTATGCTCCTGTTACCGTGACTGCAGAGTGTGACTTACAACTGAAGAACACAATAGAACTAGTGCTTGTGGTGATATAGATGCAAAGCTTCCTGAACATCCTGTAGAAGAAGACAGATATTAGAGTACACATCTCCAAAAGCGACTTGTGTTTACATTTGGCTTTGCGCTGATTTTGGTGTGATGGACACAGTTTTCAGTTAAAAGGCTCTGGCCCACAAATCTTTGACATCATTACAAAAGAAACATTTGGTAAAAAAACTAAGAAAAATTTCTCAGAATTCAAAATTATACTTTATATTGGATCCAATATTAGTTGAAAAGCCACCAAGAAATTGATGTCACCAAAAAATAATGACCATATTGGACAAATGTGCAAAAATATGTTCCACGAAAAGTCCAATAGCAACACTATCCAATACTCACCTTCTATAATATCTATGCATGCCATTAAAGAAAGGTAGTGGCATATAAACTATTGTTAGGGTATGCTTAGGCAACTCAAACAGATGGTCAGGGAGAGAGAAAGATGATGTTTAAGGTTTATAAAACGTGGTGAACGTGCTTCCTGCGTTGGCACTGAATGAACGTTGGCATTGGATGGGAATTGTGGTGTGTTTTATTTCTTGGGATCAGGGCTGTATTTTGGTGTCATTTGTTGGAAGCAGTTGGCCAGAGAAAAACACTGATGCACATGTGAAACCTGATTGACTACCTGAATGAATGAATGAATGAATGTCAGGCCCCCTCTTGAACACAGAGGTCTTTTGCATTTAGGAAAAACATTTTTTTTCGATGATAATACCAAGAATGTCATCTAATATAGATTTTTATACACGCTGAGGGTTCAGAAGTGACATGATTCTTTTCATTATCGATTAATCTGCCGATTATTTTCTAGATTAAACGTTTAATGGTTTGGTCTATAAAATGTCAGAAAATAGTAAAACATTTCAGTTTCTCAAAGTCCAAGGTGATGTCTTTAAATGACCTTTTTTTCCCATCCAAAAACCTAAAGATATTCACTTAAATATGATATAGAAATATCAGTTTATATTCATCCTAAAGATCAAAAGGAGCAAACTGAGAACAATCCGGAGGCGATGCAGACAAAGCTCGTCTTTGACTTGCTTCATGATTCCAATGATCACAGAAAAGACTCAATCTCACAAATCATATCGGGGAGGTCGAAACAGGTGAAGAATCACAAGGTCAAAGGCCAGCTGTCCTGTGCAAGTTCAAAACTACCATTAAGTCTTTTGTTTGTCACAACCTTCCCCTAAATCATCACCTGTATCTGCTTACACAGCAGCTTTGACTGATGCCCAACTCGTCTTTCACCAGATCGAAAACCACTGCAGCGTTCCACAGAGTGAGCTGCTTTACACGTAATCCACATTAGTGTAACGGAATACCAACCACAGAACCACGAAGCACGTGCATTTTGTAGCTAGATAACAAGGGACGTCTACAAAGTAATGTTGAATTAGTGATACTATAACTGCAGGTGTCTAGAGATCCATATTGGTTATTATTCTGCTTTCATTGGGGCCGAGCCAAGTTCAGCACTGTAGAGAACGTTTTGGATCAAATGCTTAGTTTTTAGCTTGAGGCAGTGTCACAGTGTCACTGAGGGAAGATCACGTTTCTGATGAGTAGAAGCCACAGAAGAAGTTGTAAGATGGGGTTTCCCATTTATAAAAAAAAAAATACAAAGGAAAGGAAAGATGGACCTTTTTATGCAAAAAGCATAAAGTCAAACTGCAAGCGATGGGATGTTTCTTTGTATTTATTACGAAGAGAACGTTACTATTACGGCTCATCATTTTATTGTTCATAAAGGTAACTCTGAGACAAAAGGACACCTGTTACACACTCTTTTTTTAGTGATATTTTATTCTGACGCTCTTCTCCACAAATATTATATCATATACTTTAAGACAGAGTTATTCTGCTATTGTTGCAGCTGTATTATCTTTGGAAAATGAACAGAAATATGAATAAATAGCAGATTACACTTTTGGCATCAGGAGGAAGAAAAGTGAAATGTTAATAACTGTTATGTCAAACATCCATTGCATTAAAAAAAGCTGGAAAGTAATTTACTTCAACATTTCCATTTCATATGTTTATGATACTATTTCTCTGTACTTTAATACAAATCAAAGATCAGAATATTTCACTTTCACTGACTCTTAACAACCTGCCAGTCAAGCACTCTGCTTTTGAGTGACTCAGCACATTTAAAATGACCCACAGCTACAGAACTCCTGCCAAACAGAGCGACCGTTTTTGGCTGCCATCCGACTCAACAGGATTAACAGAGATAACTCCTCACAAAGTATTTCCTCATTTAGTTCCGAACCGATTTGTGTCATTATGTGGAACACATAATGAGCTGTACTGCTGAGCCAAGGAGGTCCACTCTGCTCTGGCAATATAAGAGATATAACCGAATGCATGTGGTTTTGAAGTCTGTATCCCAGGTTTACCCACTGGTCTCAGGGACGAGTGGAAAAGTACAACCGGCCCGTGTCGAACTGCACAAAAGGCTGACTGGCCGATTCTAGCCTGCAGCTTAATTTCTAAAATAGCTGCCTGACACCAACGGGACAATGACAGCACTCACCAATATAGTTTCTGCCATATGGCACGCAGTGACCAAGGAAAAGTATTCCCATAAAAATATCTGTCGCATATGAACTAGAAGAGAAACCACCTTCAGGGAAATCTGTCGGATCAATCTGTGTAAATGGTTGGCACACGTTTTACAATGTGACGTGCATGGGATTAGAAAGTGTTAGTTCAGAATTAAAACATGGGTTTGTTTACATTTTATATTTCTCAACAGAAACCTGTGCGTATTCTTTTTGTTGATTAAATGACTCGTCATTATTTGCAATGTTGGTTTTTTTTGTTTTTTAAAAAACCTTCCTTACAAAACCTTATTTACATTGTCTGACGCTTTATTTCCTCTCCTCTTTTATTGCTTTATTGCTGCCTGGTAAAGGATCTGTACCACCACCAACTGTCAATATGGAGACTCTCGAGGGGCCGCAAAGGCCGGCAAGTCGAAGGATTGCACAAAGATTGCAGAAGATGTCAGTAGTAAGAATGCTAATTTAGAAAAATAAAATCTGACTGATAGCCGACCGATAGGCGACCCTCGTCAACCTCTGTAACGTAGCTCTTTTACTTCTAGTGTGGGAGTCAGTGAAGAAGTGCACAACACAACTGATAATCAATGTGGTGCATTTCTTTATTCTTTCACCTTGATTTAGTTTTGACAAAGAAGTACTGTATCACTGATTTATTTAATTTGATAATCTAATGCCAGACTTCATGAAGCAACACAAAGGGCAATTTGTTTCGCAGGTATAGCTCACAACTGATATTTTCAGCCAAGCTAACATTGTCCGAAAAATGTAGGATGTCTTAAATAGCTTTGGGTAAAGTTTTCCTCATGGTTGAATTTCTAGCCACGCTAGCGGTTTAGCTTGAGGAATGGTCAGTCCACCACCATTTATTTACCTATTTATTATAAAATCTTGTTCAAGCATTCATGGTTCCAAGAGGTTGAATCTCTAGCACCACCATGAGGTGTACAATTTTTGTTTTTAATCAATTTTCTCAACAACTACTGGATCGATTGCAATGAGATTTGGTACAAACATTCATGTCTCCCACAGGAGGAATCGTAACTTTGGTTATATTTTCTGTAGCATCATTAGCTTTTCTAATACTTTGGTTTATGTCCAACATTGCACCAACATGACACCAATCTTGTCATTGTGAGCCCTTTTACAGATGATGTAATCTGGAGCCATACAAAGCACCGTCTCTCCCTCAAGAGACTCTCAGATGAAGAAACAAACAGCTCTATTGATAGAATAAGAGGAGCTTCTCTTTCCTCTCCTCCTTATCTCAGGATGCATCTCAGGCCTCTCCTAATACCTGCCATCCTGATTAGATGTGGAAAAAAAGCTGTTTGCCGTCCTTCCTTTCTTTAATTGCATCACCTGGATTGATCATCTTGAGATCGAATTAGATACTTTTAAATAGATTGATGGTCAGACTTCAACAGTCAGTTGAATTTGAAGAATGAAAAATGTTTAATTAATCTTAGCACTTAAAGCGGAATCAGACAGCATTTCCTCCCCTAGTGTTTCCACGTGGTATTACTGCTGTTGCAAAGACAACTGGATCACTTTCTGTTTTCCTCAAAGTCTAGCAAGTACCAACATCACGGGACACATTGCATTTGTTTCCAGACTGACTGCACAATGGAGACGGGGATAACATACTTTCTGTCTGTTGATTTTCGTATTAACAAGAAGTTGGATCTACATGGCTACCAATAGTACCCTACTGTCCAAGCAAGGAGCTATTTCAATCAGAGTAAATAAAGTTATATCAGACAGGCTTCTCTTGTAGATTAGTCACTGAAATTGAATGCTTTTGTATCAAGCAGCAAAAAAGTTGTAGCAATGTGATTATTGCACATCGCAATCTCGATCCTGACACAATAAACCCTGCAGCCCTAGTTGATACCATTATATGGTATTGTATTTTTTAATGGTAAACACTTTGCATGTAAGCAAGCACATCATCTAAGTAACAACATCGTCAAACGTCGTACAACCATCGGGCCCAACTTTGCCCCACTAGTGGTATAGATCTAAGAGCAGCACATTGTCTCCTTCTTACATTCAAACATGTTTTTATGGTTTGAGATGAGCATTACATTCTCATGGGGCTACCAACGTTTTTAGTCGTGTTATGACAGTCTTGATATACAGTACACCGTATACACTTGGTGGGCTGACCGAGGCTGAGAGAATACAAAAGTCATATTGTGCATAAATACAGTGACATGTTAGCAACCTGATGAGCCTCCACTAACGTGGAAGACCAGGGTGTTTACTATAGCTTATAGCTCTGGGGCATAGATGGGCCTCCCACTCCAAAGGCCCTAAGGCCTTCAAAGGATTCCCTAGTTTCTTATGCTCCAGAAGACCTGAATGTGACTTCAGGGACCACACGGTACACGCCGGGAGTAGACATTTAATCAAGAATCCTCCCTGATGTGGAGTAAACACTCAAACAAAGATTACTTAAAATACAATCCTTCTGTTCAGTTCATGCAAATACTGCATGAAAACTTCATAATAGCCATTAACAGTTACAGTACTGTCACTTATACTCCATCAACTCTAACCTGTTGATGGAACAGTACATTCTAATATGTTTTAATCAAACCAAATATATCAGCACATCAATCGCTCTTGAAAAAAAAGTATAGAAAAGCAGAGATAATGTAGTTAGAATCTGACCATCACACTCAAGAATGTCTAAGATGTGTTTACCTGACTGATCACTCCCCTGGTTGCTATGGAGAGACGAGAGCTGCGAAACGAAGAGTCTGTGACTTAGGACTCCGGCAGCAGCAACAGCGGGGGCATCAGGCCAACACTTACACACACACACGGCACCATTAGCATCCATAAAAAGCCAGGGCTTGTCAGCATTAATCACCCATGGCCTGTTATTGTGAACTGTTTAGCCGAGGTGTACATGGACATCCAACAGTAGGTTTTTCCTCATCATCATGTGTGCACAGCCCATGTGATCCGACAGGCCGCAGGGCTTCTGAAATTCACCTTGTCCTCCACTAGGAAATTGTCACAGGGTTTGAAAATAGTTTAATTGCCCCAAACACTTGAGAGTGACTTGCTGTCCAAATGCATCTTTACCATTTATAGTGTCACTTTGCCTTTTTATATACTTAAAGCTGACGTTAACATTATCGTATTTCCTAGTAGCATTAGTTTTAAATTCGAAGTACTTTGACACCAAATCCTCCGCTGTTGTCTTGTCGATCAACTTTTGTTACACTCGTCCTGTGATGAGTGAAATCTGGCTCCTGCTCCTCTGTGCCGCGACTCTGCTGCTGCTGTACGGAGTTTTTGGCAGATTACTGCTTTCATTCTGTTTTACTTTTAACTGTACTTGTATGCTACATGTTCCTTCTATAGGACTCTCTCAGGGGTGTGTGGACCCAGAGCTAAAGTGGTTGGTTGTTAGCGTCCTCCTACTCCAGGCTGTGTGCCCATAGCAACAACTGGGGGTGTCACATCTCCAGTGTAAGCAGAGATAAAGAAAATGCATGATGTTCTACTGTGCAGATACAGATGTAGGGTGCTGCTGGGATCCCTTTTACGAGAACTACACAAAGGGGACACATTTTGTGCTTTTAATTCCTGTTTGGCTGTTTTAAACTATGTGGCTATTCAGTTTATGCCCCTTAAGAGGACCAGTCCTGGCTGAAAGAGTCCATTCATCCAAATTACACATGTCCTCTCTTAACCCCAGAGGTATATAGACAGATACTTTTAGTTTTATGTGCCAAGACTTTTTAGTTGTCTACCTCTGGAACTTCTGCTGTCACACTGGAGACGAATAGAATGTATTTTCCTCTAATCACTGAGAACATTGGTTTCCATTAACATTGTCCCAGTTGGTGCCTGGTTGCACCAGAAAGTGGCACAGAGCAAAATTCAGTTATGCATCCTCGCAAAATAATTGGTGCTAGAAGGTTGATGACATAGTGGGGCGCTTTAGTGGTGGTGAGCTAACATCTAACATGCTTTAGCTAGCCACGCTAGGGGGCTTGCTACCTGTAGCAAACTGACTAACTGGACTGATTAAGTTAGGGGAATGTTTTTGTACCATCCAGTGATTGCAAACCATTCCTCTTTTGTACTCAGAATAGGATTATGTAAAATTGGATGGTGAAACGTTCTCTGTTCCCTCAAAGGCAATATCAAGACTTGATCAGCAGCAAAGTGTAAAAAATTTGAACTCTACACTAAAGTCCTGAGCAGGTATTCTAACAAAAACAGTTGACAGCAAGGCCTGTAGTGACTGCAACACTGTTTCTGGAAAGATGCGTTTGAATAAAATTGAATTCAGCTCCATTTAGAGATGCACTGATCCAAACCAGTCAGCTGATCGGGCCATGACCAGTGACCATCTGATTAGTCAAATGTACACAAACGTGCTGCATGATGGTTTTACGTTGCACACACAGGGGCACAGACTGTAACGTTACAGCCACACACTCGCACACATGCCGTCGTTGTGGAGGTTCTTCAGCGTGAGTAAAGAAGTTTCAACACATCATTTTCTGTCAAATGTTGTATTTGTACTATGTTGTTTATCCTGTACACACGACATCTATTGCACGTCTGTCCGTCCTGGGAGAGGGATCCCTCCTCAGTTGCTCTCCCTGAGGTTTCTTCCATTTTTCCCCCTTTAATTATGGGGTTTCTTTTAGGAATTTTTCCTTGTGCGATGCGAGGGTCTAAGGACAAAGGGTGTCGTATCCTGTAGAGTCTGTAAAGAACACTGAGACAAATGTATAATTTGTGATATTGGGCTATACAAATACATTTGATTTGATTTGAGAAGACATAAAGCGTGCAATTTTTTAACAACTGCAAGTCTAAATTGAGCCGTGGAGGAACAACCTTTTTAAAAACAAGCTTTTGACAACTAGAAGGTCCAGTAACTTGGTGCAATGTTTGAGAAAATGTAAGTTATTTTATCGCCAATGTTTTATTAAGAACACACAATTGAAATTTTCCATGAAAGAAAAGTTACAAAAATACTGTAATTTGTCATTTGGGAAAACTGACCCTTCACAGCACTATTTCAACTCTTTGATTGGACAGTGTGTCCTCACTGTCATGTCAGGCAGAAGTTTGAGTAATGTATCCAGGATGCGGCTGCTCTCAGAAAAGGTGAGATAATTGAAGTGCTTGCCAGACTTCAGCCGGTGTAAGGCTCACTCTCTGAAACAATCCCATCCTGTCCACAGCTGTTGTTTTCTCTCCTCTCTGTCCCAGTCCCCGATTAACCACACTGACCAGTGAATAACCCCCCCCACCCCCTCCCTCCCCATTCACTCCTCCCTCACTCTGAATAGTTAATCCCTCTCTCTGTTTGTCTGCAGATATCTGGCACACACAGCAATGCAGCCTTATCCCGAGCTTCTGTGGTGTCCATTTAATCATTGACAATGTCTTTGTATATCTTTCATCCTGTGCGATAAAATCACCATGCTAACAAAGCCATGAGCTCTCCTGACAAAATGAAAATGAATGGCAATGTACATGGATCTCTGGAGTTACCGTTTTCAATGCTAATTGTTGACTTTGTGTACGCACTGTTGTGGAGATTGTACTCCAAACACGTCATGATTTTCCACCTGTAGTCATTTGTTTTGACTCATCGATTAGACCATAAAATGTCAAAAAGAATAATAAAATGGCCATCAGAAAAGCCCATTAGGACGTCTTCAAATGTCATGTTTTGCCTGACAGTGATATTAATCAGAGAAATCCAGCAAATCTTCATATTTGAGAAGCAATTTTCTGAATTTTTACTAAATTAAAGACGCACAATACAATCTTTCTCCGCTCCTCTTCCTGTTTTGGACTGTGATCGGCATAAGTAATTTGGTGAGGTTATTTTTGCTCCATGAAGAAAAGGAGAAAGCCTTCACTTCCTCCCACTGAATGAAAACTCCATTAGCATTCGTCTATGTCGTGACCACAACAAAACCATTGATACATTCTGTAAAAGATGTAGCAATTTGTAGTACAGAATAAAATAAGACAACAGTCGGGACACAATTTGGCGACAAGAAAGTGAATAAAGCCTGTTGAATCAAAGAACACGGCTTCTGGCTTTAAGACAAACATGTATCAGCCTTTCAGATAATGAGCTGACGGCTACAGATGCCCTATTAACAGCTGTGGGAGAAAGAAACCTGGAGCGCATTGCACATTTATTCCTGTAATGGCTCTTCAAATCATAGGCAACAGCAAGGGAAGTGTGCAAAACTGACCTTTTGTCTTCCAGGGGCAAACTTGTGACAACTAAGTGAGCTGACCCTGCAATTCTGCAAAGACATTGTTATCGAGATGTTGAAAAACATATTTTTAGCTCAGCAAAGGATTGAAGTAAGATAGTCACTGTGACATTATAGATAGCAAGAGGCACATGTTCATGTCAGAAAGCCCTTTCAGTATAGATAGATCCTCTGGTCGAAGTGAAACCTCCTTGTCCTGCACTCGACCACCCCGCAGAGGAAGAGTTGCATATGAGCTGCAACACAGCTGGTTAAATCTTAAACCAACAGTCAGTGGATACTGTGAGGATATTAGAATAATCCCACTTATTACTGAAACCGGAATCGCTGACACTGGTGTAAAAGCGTGAAACACAATGATAGTGATCAAACAGTATGGCAACCCGTGCACAAGCCAGCGGTGACGTGATATAGAGTCGTGAGTAGGGATGGGAAGATATAGGATTTAATTGCGGATTGCAATGATTTGGCATGGTGATGGCTTAGTGGCCTAGTGGTACGGCTTCCAAATACAACAATACAAGATGGTTGTGAGTTCAATACCAGGGCTGCCACCATTGTACCCCTAAGCAAGGTACTTAACCCTGAGTTGCTCCAGGGAGACTGTCCCTGTAGTTAGTTCACTGTAAGTCGCTCTGGACAAGAGTGTCTGCTGAATGACCTGTAATTTGATTGTGGTGAATTTCCATTATTGGGATAATCGTGAATATTCTCTCATGACTGACTTTAAAATGGTAGAGAAGTAAACAATACAGCCTTATTTAAAACATATAATGTTAGGAAAACTGGACTCACAGAATGCTATTTTTTATCCTTAATTTATGCAGAGGGACCTTAAAATTTATGATGACCGTATTTAAGATTGTTGGTTTTTCACAAAAAAATGACGTTCAGTAAAAAGCATTTTTAAGCATATTTTGATGATTATTGGGATAATATTTTATCAATTATTTTGGCCAGGAAAATCATGACATGACATTTTCCCATCGTCCTATGCCAACTCGTGAGCCAAACACTGACAGGCCGAAGCTTCTCCCTCCTTGTCGAATATGTTGGTCAGAAGAGAGGAACATGAGTTCCTGTACAACATTTCATGCCAATCCATCCAAAAGTCGTTGAGATATTTGTATGTAAAACAAAAGCGATGGACCGTCTAACTGATAGACACTTCCAGAGCCACGCTGTTAACGTTTTTAAAACACCTCAAACTAAGCTCTTCATTGTCAGACTTGGCTTAACTTTCATCCGTCTAAGATCTACTTGGGAAGGTGCAGCTGTGCTTTAGCGCAATGATTCACACTCAAGTTTCACTCTTAAGATCTTAAGGCCCTGTCACACATATCCGTATGGCAGAAACGTATGCTGGCGTATATGAAAATTTGTCAGAGTCCAAATACGTCCAACTTTTCATCAGATCGGAAAAGTCAACACCCTATATCAATGTGCGCATAATTATTAGGCAGTTTCTTTTCCTCAGGCAAAATGGGCCAATAAATAGATTTTACTGACGATGAAAAGTCACAAATTGTAAAAATTCTGTCAGGGCGATGCAGCACTCTTGAAATTGCTAAGATATTGGGGCATGAGTGTCATAAAGCCATCTTTTAAGACAGTGTCATGTATGGTTAACCCTTTTTATGACTGTTGCATGTTATATATATTGTTGTGATTTTAATGTTGTTGTGCGCTATCATGGCGATGAACTCTTGTTGTCTATAAATATTTGCATGCTTCCTTTAACCTTTTCGACGAACTGTCATAACAAATACACACAGACGCGTTGCTAATTGACACACCTGAACCCAGCGTTGCTAATTGACACACCTGAACTCAGCATTGCTAATTGACACACCTGAACCCAGCTAAAATCAGCGATCTCATTCGCCAGTTGCCGACTCCACTCCCCTATAAATACGCCAGATTACCTGCTGAACCAGACCTGGAAGGATGTAGACCCTTACAGGATGTTTCCCTCGCCGCGCACTGATCCTCCTCAGCTCCTCCTCAGCTCCTCCTCGTCTGGTGAACCAGACCTTGAATGATGTTTCCCAGGACAGTTGCTGCCTTGCCTCCCCGCAGATCGGACCGGATCGGATCACTTTTGCTCCTCGCCGTGCACTGACGGGAAGGATGTAGACTCTTACAGGATGTAGACCTTACAGGATGTTTCCCTCGCTGCGCACTGATCCTCCTCAGCTCCTCCTTGTCTGGTGAACCAGACCTTGAATGATGTTTCCCAGGACAGTTGCTGCCTTGCCTCCCCGCAGACCGGATCGGATCCCTTTTGCTCCTCGCCGCGCACTGATCCTCCTCAGCTCCTCCTCGTCTGGTGAACCAGCCCTTACAGGATGTTTCCCTCGCCGCGCACTGATCCTCCTCAGCTCCTCCTCGTCTGGTGAACCAGACCTTAGAGGATGTTGCCCAGGACAGTTGCTGCCTTGCCTCCCCGCAGATCGGACCGGATCCCTTTTGCTCCTCGCCGCGCACTGATGGGAGGATGTTTCCCAGGACAGTTGCTGCCTTGCCTCCCCGCAGATCGGACTGGATCGGATCCCCCTCGCCACACTCTATCGACAGTCCCGCTGGAGCACGTCCTTTCCCTGGCGCAAGGGAAAACGTTCCATATTACTGGACTGGACTTTTGGTATTTTAAAACCATTTGCCTGAACTATTGCTTGACACATTGAACATTATTTTAACTATTTATTAATGAGGTGTTTTAAAGTAATGTTGCAATAAAAGCAAATCACTTTATACATTTTGTGGTGTCATTCTCGCTGTGTTAGTGTGGCCAGGAATCCGAACCTTTTAGATAAATTTGATGTTAGCGGGCTACTCTAGTCCGTTACATGATCACAGAACTGTCAAATGTTTTGTTGCAAATAGTCAACAGCGTCACAAGAAACGTGTTGAGAAAAAAATACGCAAATGAACTGCCAAAGATTTGAGAAGAATCAAACGTGAAGCTACCAGGAACCCATTATCCTCCAGTGCTGTCATATTCCAGAGCTGTAACCTACCTGGAGCGCCCAGGAGAACAAGGTGTTCAGTGCTCAGAGACCTGGCCAAGGTAAGGAAGGTTAAACTTGACCACCACTGAACAAGACTCATAAGTTGAAAGGTCAAGACTGGGCCAAGAAATATCTGAAGACAGATGTTTCCAAGGTTTTATGGACTGATGAGATGAGAGTGACTCTTGACGTACCAGATGGATGGGCCCGTGGCTGGATCAGTAATGGGCACAGAGCTCCATTTCGACTCAGACGTCAGCAAGATGGAGGTGGGGTACTGGTATGGGCTGGTATTATTAAAGATGTGCGAGTTGGACCTTTTCGGGTTGAAAATGGACTCAAAATCAACTCCCAAAATCACTGCCAGTTTTTAGAAGACACTTTCCTAAAGCAGTGGTACATGACGAGGTCTGTATCTTTCAATAAGACCATGATTTTTATGCAGGACGATGCTCCATTGCATGCATCGAAGTCCTCCACTGCATGGCCAGCCAGTAAAGGCCTTAAAGATGAAAGAATAATGACATGGCCCCCTCCCTCACCTGACCTAAACCCTACTGAGAACTTGTGGGCCTTTCTTAAACGGAAGAATTACAGTGAAGGAAAACAGTCCACCTCTCTGAACAGTGTGTGGGAGGCTGTGACTGCTGCTGCACAAAAAGTCAACGGATCAAGAAACTAACAGACTCCATGAATGGAAGGCTTGTGACTTATTGAAATGAAGCGTGGCTATATTGGTCACTAATTTTATTTTTTTTAAATGTCAGAAAAGTTTATTTGTATATTTTGAGTTGTTTGTTTATTATACTTTAACAGATGAAAATAAACAAGTGAGATGGGAAAACTTTCGTTTTTTCATTTAGTTGCCCAATAATGGTGCACACATAGATATTCTCCTAAGAAAGCCAAAACCTCACTTTTGCTTTCTTAAATATTCAGGTTTGAGGTTTATTAACATTTTGGATTGACCAAGAACACTGTAGTTCAATAATAAAATGAATCCTCAAAATTACAACTTAATAATAATAATTATATAATAATTGTGCACACAGTGTAGTATAAAGGGTCCCTGTGAGTAGTTCATCCTCACTTCTTCACAGTACGTCTTGATGAATACATCAACCCAGCATCAGAGAGCATGGAGGATGCTGAGAGGCTGCGACACGGATAGTATGGGAAATCATTTTACTGTTCCGCCCTCCTCTTCTTTTCAAAATAAGTTTGACTAAACTGTCTACATGTCTTATTTTCTGACCACACATGCTTTGTCCCCATTGGACCTGTTTTTAACAATGTTGCCTCATTCGGATCTCCCCTGACAGCAGAACACCATGAATGGAAGATTCATGGAAGAGCCTGTCTGTGCAGCTACTGTTTGACGTCATCTGTCAAAATATGACCAATGGTTTAGTCCCAGTGGGTGCCACTAGCGTTTGCAGTTATGACGAGCTGCGTCTGTGCAGGGCCTCTTCTAACTCCCCACTTCAGCCATCAAAGCCACCTTAAATATAGTTCATGTTGTATGTTCAAGAGACATTCATTGATAAATCCTTGTACTGTAAATGTTGTTGTGATGTTTTTCCCGACCTCCTGGTGGGCTGTGATGTGGCCAGGTAATTGGACTGTTTTGCTTTAGTTTCACTTCATCATTCAGTCTGACATCGTGTTCATGTTGGCCAATTTCTGTTTGGGAGTCGGGAGGTTATTGTGACCTAACCAATCAGTGACTGATGTATCCATCCTCTTGATGCCGTTCTCAGTCAATACTAGGGATTTAACGATACCAAAGTGCAAAAAATGAATTGCCTTTTGCTTTGGCAAAGATGAATACAGCCTGGGCCTCCAGGTGTTAGTGTTTGCTCCCAGCGAAGACCGGACCATATTTTGATATATTTGGAAGTTGTGCTTAAATAAAGACTTCAAGGGATGGTGTGGAGGAATTGACGGCGTCTAGCGTTGCGATTGCAGATTGCAACTTACTAAATACCTGTCTGCTCACCCTTCCCTCAACAAGTCTTCAATAACGTTGTGATATCTTTCGGGACCTTCACCTCGCTCAGAATCCATCCTTACCACAACACTACTTTAAAAACAATGAAATGTAGGTGGGGGCTGGCATTACCGCAGTCTTACAAGCCTGTCAAAAAATTATGGTGGCCTTCAGGTAACGTAAAAATGTGAAAGGCCCCGTCTAGAGCCAGAGTTTAGTTTGTCCGTTCTGGGCAACTGTAGAAACATGGCGGTGCAACATGGCGGACTCTGTGTAAAAGATATGTAGATATGAAGGGCTCATTCTAAGGTAGTGAAAACACAACCATTTAGTTTCAGGTGATTATACACAAATGACAACATAGTTGCCTTTTAGGACTGGCAGACCTTTTCACTAACGATGAAAGCAACTATATAGAGCGGCAGGCAAGCTGAAAATGGCTAAACATAAATGGTAATAAAAAAACACACGTTATTTTTATAGCCAGGTCTTTTTATTATTAGTTATATATTATTAGTCTGCTGCTCACACACTGTGGGCCAGTTTTCAGGCTTTTAAATTTGACTAAATACAAAAGATGTACAGTGTGACCCTGCATGATGTCACTGTGTACTGTATGCACGTATGTTGTTACCTACACATGGTTGTTGTGGTCTGCTCTCCTCCCTCACAGCAGACACGTGAGGGAAAGTTTGCCCTCTGATTTGATTTGTCCAACGTGTCATGCTCTATAAAAAGACCAAGTGAAGCCGGATTGAATTAACAAAAATGATTTGGCCATGTAATGATGATGGTGATGGTGATGGGAACGCTTCCTAATTGGCCGTTACACAGTGTGTGTGCACGGTTATCAGCGAGATGAGGCCGCAGATATCTCTGTTCGTATAACGAGGAGTATTAACCCGTAATGCATGCTTGTCACTCTGCAGCATTGGCACCCTGTTGTGGTCCACCACAAAAGACCGAATGACCCTTCCGTTACGCAGCTATAACACACCGCTGCTCGCATCCCTCACATTCTTTGGCTTTTTTGCCAACCTGACATTCTCGTGGGCGTTTGATGGGCGAATAATAGGAGGATCAGAACTGGAATTTGTTGAACACACTGTGGTGCTTTGACTCTGAAACCATTATTGTGGGTCCACAGAGTCCCTAATGCGGCATTCTTCACCCAGGTGAAGCAAACGGATAATGATTTTTAACACTTTTATTCTGAAATCATTAAAGAAAAAGGAAGACAAATTACATACAGTACCAGTCAAAATGTTGGACACACCTTCTCATTCAATGTAAATGAGAAGGTGTGTCCAAACCTTTGACTGGTACTGTACGTTTTTGAAAAAACAATCCTCTACACACGATTAGAAATATGAGCTGTGTCGGACACCCTTCACTGGCTCTCCTAAATATATTCACATAACACGATTGACTCTGCACTACACCTACAAAGTGTATTGTAGGTTTGCAGGTAAGCATATGAACAACAACCCCACAAACTTCTTCCTAATTTAGAGATTTGCAGATCAAAAGAGATGCTACATTTAGTTACATAATGATAGTTGTTTCAGTGTTGATATAATGGCAATATTTGAATATAAATTCAGCCCGATTTTAACTTTGATGTATTTTGACATGTGGCTTTCATATAAATATCATTCGGGGACATATGCAGCTTTGGACATATGCGTCACATCTCCCTGCTTATTATCTCATGGGACTCATAACAAATCACAGTTGATCGAAGGCTTTGCATCCCAACATGTATCTTAAATTCTCCTCATCTGTCGGCATGCATGAAGAGGCTAATCCCTGCCGCACTACTCTCCGAGCTAAATATGAGGACCACCCTGTCTGTCAAACAGTAAAGCCCCCCCTGCCGGGCTCAGGTTGCTGCGAGAGGCTGCACCTAATGTGTGTGATGTGTGTGATGTGTGTGTGTGTGTGTGTGTGTGTGTGTCCACCCGGTTATTGTCCTCAGCAACCACCAAGGTCAAGGTTAGAATGCATGTGCCGGGCATACAGTATGCAAAACTGACTCAACCTCCAGGGCAGAGCCTCTTTCCAGAACTATCACTGAAATATGCTTGGAATGAGTTCTTTTTTTATATTTAGAAGTATTTGGTTCATTAGCTGATCCCGGAGAGGTTTCTTTCAAAGATTATCACAGTTTTTTATAATCCTGAAAATAATTTATTCATGTTTATTAGTTAAGCTTGCAATACAATTTATTGGAAAGTTATGTCATGGGGCAAGACATTTATTTTTGTTGTTCATTCTGGATTTTTCTTCTTTTAACATGGGACAGTCTTTTCAAACCCAATCCCAGTCTTTCAACCATCCGTTATTCAAACAACAAGGATTTTATGATGGGAACAAAGCCTATTTCGTATACTCCTGTGTGAATTAAAAACTTGTCAAATAGAAATACTGAGTATTTTCTGTTTTGATTAAGAACTTCAGTGCAAAATTAACATCATTCATAGTCATAGTGAAATTCTTCTCAATAGATTATTTTATTAATCCATTAACCGTCGTGCAACAGAGATACTGTTCCTACACAAGCAGGCACTAACAAAACATTACGCATTTCTGTACCATAGTCCGTAATCTGTTTAAGGTGAAGAGAAAATGCACGTTGTGCTGATTAATGACAACTGACAGTCTGCACTTCAAATATACCTTCAAATATACCTGTAGTGTAGGAACACTGTGTGACAAACTTTGCAGTATGTTTTATTTTTTTTAAGTAACCCCATTTTGGGTACAAGTTCTGCACGTTGTGTTCTCTCCGTTCTAGCAAAGCAGTGACATCGTCCAAATAATGTAAATATTGCCATAACGCAGTTCAGCTGCTGTTCTCCCCCCCCCCCCCCACAAACTGAGGTTTATTATTATTTATTATTTTCAGGTGTGAAAGCCATTTACCATATAACATTTGGGACTTCTGCTTCGTATTCACATATATTTACTACACTCTTTTATCTTTGCTCAGCTCTTAAGGAAACATACCGTCAGTGTAGAAGAACAGGAGCTTGTCATTTTTCTCACACCATCGTTACTGGTTTTGGTTTTCTCTAAATTTAAAGTATGAAATACTCTGCTATGTGGGTATATGTGGGGCCGCTGCCTGTTAGCAGATGCAGGAAATAGAAGCACCTATTTTGAGAATATGATTCGTCTGATCTGAAGCTCTTGAGATCTCATTCTGATAACACACGAGGAAGAACAGCGTCAGGATGGCTGATGAATTATTACGGATGTAACTTTAAAGGCAACATATTGTTTACCAACCTTCTTTTCATCCTGTTACAAGCTGCTGTTTAAGTCCTTATCAATCAGTACGGCTTTCATTTTGCTGTCAGGGGAGAAGGCAGGATGTCCAAAGCTTCTGTACTGTTTGATAGCAGTGAAAGGATACTCAGAAATATTTGAAACATGATGTGCAAAATATTTTTAGTGCGAGGACTCCAATGTCTTCCCTCGAACACTCTACAAGCTTACTATGACTTTGGCTGTGACCTCTTTGTTGACAACACAAACCAGAGATGTAACAAAGCTCCCATCTGTCGAGCCCACTGCTCTGGATTTTGCCAATGCAAGCAGACCTCTACAGTATGCCAGTGGCTCAAGACAATGCAGGAGGATCTAAAAACAAGACTGGCTGCTTTGCTAATAAGAATTTCAATAATGAGAAGAAAATGTCAATGAATGCAAGAAGTTATTGTTGTGGAGAAAACTATTATTTGCCGTATGAAGACGGGTTTTGTCTCTATTGGTGACGGTGTTTGGCGTCACATCAAAGTCTGTTCAACAGCAATTGGCAGAGCTTCAAAGTGCAGCGAGGCGTTCGAGGTCCACTGGATGGTCATCCCCTTGGAAAATTCCACCGTCTCTCTGCAGGCCTGTGTGGCTGAGATACACACAGTAACCTGCTTTATTATTATTATTATTGAAAGGACAACTGTTCTCAGGAAATGACTGTCAATCCTACATACGATATTTGTGGTATTTGTAATATTAGTTATTGGAAAGATTAGTTAGTCTCTAACTGTGTCTGCTGTTTGCTGCTGAGCAGGTTGTGTACACTAGGAGAGCAGTGTGATTGAATTAAAATAGTTGGCCGGACAGATAAACAATGAGCTGAACCACTATAAAGTTCCGTAAAGCTTTAGGGGAGCTTCAGACTCAGCTGATAACTCTCTGTAAGGGTCATCGCTACGAACGACCCCTTTCACATTGTGATCGGAAAAAATTGATTATAGGCACTTTAAATCCTTCTCCAGCAGCTTTTCCAACTGATCTAATGCATGTAACTTACATAGCAGCACATGCGACTAAACATTTTCATTGGTTGAAACGATGCGGCTGGTGCGCCTGACATTTAGCAGGTCCGTCTATGCGAGTAGCGTTACTTTGAAAGAAATATTTTTTTTATAAATGTATTTTTTAAAATGTGCATGCAAGCTGGAATTCAACTGTGGTGTTCTGTCAGGAGATACAGTGACTTAAGCCAAGTAAGAGTAGAAGAGCTATGAGTAAACCGAAGTCTGCTAGCAGCCCGGCTAATTACATTTTAAATTACTATAGGATTAAGCTAGTACAAGCTAGCCCCCCCCCCCCCCCCCCCCCCAATAAAGCAGTCAAACTTGGGGAAACACTGAAACCTCTGCGTAGCTTCGAGCTGCCTATCTTCTGTGACAAGGGTTTTGTCTGGCTAAGCAGGGGTCTGTGTGAAGCAGGAAGACGTGGCTTCAGCTAAGGACAAAACACACTGAGGATCACAGGTCTGGACGAGAGCTGAGCCCGTTTGAACGTCAGGTTCCCAGAAGCTTCGATAAACGCCAGGGGTTCCGGTTATAGTTCAGGAGCACATATTGTGTTTGTGTTGCAGGTCCAAGCTCTTTACTCCGTCATTGTTGTTTCCAGATTGTAGCTCTGAAAGTCTGAACAAGGCTCAATCAGCTGTAGAGAACAATGTATAAAACACAAATAAATAGTGATAAAAACAGTTTGGATATTTGATATCTCGGGGTTTACACGCGAATAATGGAAGTTGGCCTAACATTTACCTTTGGCTGTTTACTCCGCTGATATACAGTGTTATTGTTTTCATAAACAGGGAGTGAGCAGAGCTGCACAATAGAAGCACACACGTTCACCTACAGAGCTGCAGCACTGCGACACTGCACAGCACTTAACAATGTGCCACTTTTTTTTCCTTTCCGACAGGAAGTAACTTCAATGTGCCTTTCCTGGTCACAACTCTTTTTAAATTAATAATTCAATAAATAAATGTAATATCAAATGGTGTGACCGGAAAGTAACTCTTTACTTTCCCACCAGTGTCGTCCTTCAGGGACAAACTGGTGCCACCTTTTGTGTTCTGGAAAAAAACCAAAACGCTTTTGTTTACAAGAAAATAAACAAGTGAGGTGAATATCTTCTACGTCACCGTATTGTGTTTGTATTTTTTCTAGATGATTTTTCTTTTTCATCCTGTACAGAATTGTCTGTTGTGGTTCAAAGCTTGAAATGTGATTTTAACATTATGTCTCATAGAGGAAATATGAAACACAGATCCTGATTATAATAAGCAACTGAAACAACCCTGACTCATTTTCTCTCTCTCTCCCCGTTTGAAAATGATCAAGATGAATCAGATACTGTAACTGCTTTATGTCAGATGAATAGAACACACACACACACACACACACACACACACACACACACACACACACACACACACACACACACACACACACACACACACACACAGACACGTTCAAAGCTGAAGTTCTGACTCCAGAAGTTGACATTAGTGTCAGTCTTCCTTAATGGTAAACCTTGGAATTTTCCATTGAGTTGGGTTGACGTCCAGTATTTTTTTTCTGTCTGTGCAGTTGAAGAGAAGAGGTTGAGCTTTAGAAGGCAAAATGTTACCAGCATGAGAATTTGTAACTCTCTGCTTTCTAAGAACTCATAATTGGGAGCAAATTAGATAAAAAATCCTTATGCTCATCTTTCATTTGGAATACATTGATCACTAAATGCATCTGTGTGGAAGTGTATTAGTTTTTTATATCAATGGATAATAAATAATAAAGGGGATTTTAGTGGATAAATGGTTCCAAACCTTCTTAGAATGTGACTTTTAAAATGAAACTTAACTTGTGACCCCTCATCACATGTTAATAATATAATAATAATACATTTTCAGGACACCCAAGGTCGCCTTACAGTGCATTTAATGTTGTACATGTTACTTGGTGTCTATACAGTATGAGTAGCGGAGTCAAAGAGTGATTATATTAATCAGATTGTTTATTTTCTCTCATTTTAGACATGAGTACATGACTAAATAAAAAGGACTAATGAAAAATAAACTAATGACTAATAAATTTACTGAATTGTTGCTAAAACAATAAAACCGACACAAGCAACTTGGTAAAACATCTTCAAATTCAAGTGTTCTTATAAAATGCAGCAACACATTGGTCAAAACTAAGGCTAGTCAACAACCTTACTATATCCTTTGAAATAAAAATATTACTTTCTTTGAAAAATAACTGCTTAAAAAGCCTTTTTAGCTATTAGCCTACCTACTCAAAAAGAAGAATGTTTCAGTAGCTTACTTACATACTGTAGACCAACAAAAATATTAGTTTTGCGAAATGTAGATTTAATTTAAACAAATATAACTATAATAGAGAATAGAAACGTAAGAAGTGTCTTATAGGCCCCCCTGGTATATTAATGGCTGCCCAAGTAGGCCTATATTTGCATGAGTGCATCCCTATTTCTGCATAAAATAACAAACAAGGTTGAAGGGGGAACTGAGACTGAATAAAAAACATCAATATGCAGTAAAACAACAAGACTGCAGCCATGCTAGCAGCTCTGTGAGGCTGCTTTGAGCTAAATGCTAATGTCAGGAAAACGTTAGCTAAATGCTAACGTCACAAAAATGCTATCATGGTCACAATAAAAATGTAATACGCTGATGTTTAGTAGGTATAATGTTTACCATGTTTACCGTCTTATATTGGCGTGTTAACATTTAGCTAATTAGCGTTAAACACAAAGTAAAACTGCTGTGGATGGAACATGTCAGGAAATCACCAAAGTCATGGGGATACAGTATATCTCAAAAGTGAGTACACCCTTTAGATTTTTGCAAATATTCTGTTATATCCTTTCAGGGGATAACATTATCCTACTGAAACTTTGATATAACTTAAAGTAGTCAGTGTGCTGCTTGAATAACAGTATAGATTTATTGTCCTTTGAAAATTACTCAGTACACAGCTGTTAATGTCTAAACAGCTGGCAACAAAAGTGAGTACACCCCATAGTGAACATGTCTAAATTGTGCCCAAAGTGTCAATATTTTGTGTGACCACCATTGTTATCTAGCACTGCTTTAACCCTCCTGGGCATGGAATTCACCAGAGCTGCACAGGTTGCTTCTGGAATCTTCTTCCACTCCTCCACGACGACATCACGGAGCGCACGGATGTTGGACACCTTGCACTCCTCCACCTTCCTCTTGAGGATGCCCCACATGTGCTCAATTGGGTTTAGGTCTGGAGACATACTTGGCCAGTCCATCACCTTAACCTTCAGCTTCTTCAGCAAGGCCGTTGTCATCTTGGAGGTGTGTTTAGGGTCATTATCATGTTGGAAAACTGCCCTACGGCCCAGTTTCCGAAGAGAGGGGATCATGCTCTGCTGCAGGATGTCACAGTATATATTGGAATTCATGTGTCCCTCAATGAAATGCAGCTCCCCAGTGCCGGCAGCACTCATGCAGCCCCAGACCATGATGCTGCCACCACCATGCTTGACTGTAGGCAAAACACATTTGTCTTGGTACTCCTCACCAGGGTGCCGCCACACACGCCGGACACCATCTGACCCAAACAGGTTTATTTTGGTCTCATCAGACCACAGGACATGGTTCCAGTAACTCATGTTCTTGGATTCATTGTCTTCAGCAAACTGTTTGCGGGCTTTCTTATGCATCGGTTTCAGAAGGGGCTTCTGTCTGGGGCGACGGCCATACAAACCGATTTGATGCAGTGTGCGGCGTATGGTCTGGGCACTGACAGGCTGACATCCCACTTCTGCAACCTCTGCAGCAATGCTGGAAGCACTCGCACGTCTATTTTTGGAAACCAACCTCTGGATATGACGCTGAGCACGTGGACTCAACTTCTTTGGTCGACCCTAGCGAGGCCTGTTCCGAGTGGAACCTGTCCTGGAAAACCGCTGTATGATCTTAGCCACTGTGCTGCAACTCATTTTCATGGTGTTGGCAATCTTCTTATAGCCAAGGCCATCTTTGTGAAGCGCAATAATCCTTTTTTTCAGCCGCTCAGAGAGTTCCTTGCCATGAGGTGCCATGTTGTCCAGCATTCAGAGAGAATTGTGCCCAAAACACCAAATTTAACAGCCCTGCTTATCATTTACACCTGAATCCTTGTAACACTAACGAGTCACATGACACCAGGGCGGGAAAACAACATCATTGGGCACAATTAGGACATGTTCACTATGGGGTGTACTCACTTTTGTTGCCAGCTGTTTAGACATTAACAGCTGTGTACTGAGTAATTTTCAAAGGACAATAAATCTATACTGTTATTCAAGCAGCACACTGACTACTTTAAGTTATATCAAAGTTTCAGTAGGATAATGTTATCCCCTGAAAGGATATAACAGAATATTTGCAAAAATCTAAAGGGTGTACTCACTTTTGAGATATACTGTACATCCTCTGGGCACCACACAAATCTGTACCAAGTTACATGGCAACCCTATCAATGGTTGTTGAGATATTTCACCTCAAACTAACAGACATTGCCATCCATAGAGCTGTGGAGAAAAGAAAAGAGCTAAAAGAGGCTAACAAGCTCTGTAGAGTTGGTAATAATACTCTGTTACTATAGAAAACAATGATAGCTTTTGACCATTTCAGTGCCATAAAAGTGTGAGTAATCAATGTTTTAATATAAACTGTGTTCTTCCCAGAGCACATCTGTCATTAAAACAACATTTACACTACTAAATGACAGATCATTCCACCAACAAACACCACAGTGCTGAAAGTGAACCAATTTATCAGCTCCCATCAAAGGATGTTTTAAAGCTAGTAGTAATTGAATTTCTTTGTTTTTGTTGATTTGCCCAAGCTAATTTGAGTCCCACTTATGACTCTATTTCACTGCTGTGAATGGATTCATAGCTGGAATATGACAATTCAGTGGACATTATAAAGACCAGAGGGACATAAAGAGAGAGAGAGAGAGGATGGAAGAAAGGATGAGAACAATGTATGTTGAGAGCTAGAGAGAAAAGAGAGGGTGTTAATCCCTCTGACGCATGACTAGGCAGCTGTTTAGTGTCGCAGCACGCTGCTGCTGCTGCTGGAGATGTCAGGGCTCCAATGTGTCTGGTGGAAATCTTGTATTTGAAGAAAGTACATTTCTAAAAGGTGTTATATCATCAAAACAAATTTTAGGATGTACTAAAATTTGATTTAAAAGATTTACAGACTTTATCTTTCCTTAACTTAAGATGAGAAACTTGGAACAGTATTTTTTACAGTGTTGCTTTGCTCTTATTAATTAACGCCTGGGTATAATGCTTTATAAACTAATAGTGGTGGAAGACAATATTGAGATATTTTATTGCTAAGTAAAAATATATATACCACACCATAAAAATACTGCAAGTAAAAGTCCTACATTCATAATTTAACTAAAGCAGAAAGCAGAAGTACAAAAGTATTAGCAGAAAAATGTGTTTAAAGTATGAAAGGTAAAAGTATACATTTGTAAGAATGGCTCATGTTAGTGTTGCATGAAGCATAAAGTTGCATGCTGGACATCAGAGTAAAGTACTTCAAAATTGTACCCAAGCACAGTCCCATTGAGTATATATACCCATGTACTGTGCATTAATTTCATATTACAGTATTATATTATCTGGATCTTGTTATTCAAATGCAAGATGCTCATAAAGCTGTATTAATCCTAAAGGTCAAATAAGTCTCATCTGACCCTCATCTCCATTGAGTCTCTCCTTTGTTTTCTTAAGTTGTTTTTGTTGAGTTTTATAGAATACAAATGTCGTATCTGCCTCTGATCACAAGCCACACAGCATGATTCTGATTGTCCACTGACATTTTATTGAAAAAAGAACAATATATCATGTACAATAATAATAATAATAATAATAATAATAATAATAATAATATTAATACAAAAATCTGTACATTCCGTGGTTTTGCAGTACATTTGGAAGACTGATACAAAATAACTGCAACAGGAAGGGAGGTATTTACACATGTAAGATGTATTGAGCCCAGTGGCTTCAGTCAAGGTTAAAAAAAGAAAAGAAAAAAAAGATACGATATAAATTTTTGTATTGATGCAAACTCTTGTGCAGTACACCTTCATATGCTGGGGTTACAGTACATTTTGCTTTGAACTACGCGTTTTCCTAATCTTACATTCTCAAATAAAACAAAAGCAATACAACAGAGAATGAAAACTCAAGCTGTGTTTTGTAATAATGTAGGCTGATCTGTAGTCTGCGTACAGCAAAAAGGGAATGTGGCATTAAAAAATGTTTTACTTGGAGATTTGATATTTACAATATCCAATCATAACACTGTATCAAATTCAGACATTAGAAAGGAGACAGAGTTCACAAAGAAGTTATTTAATCTCATTTCACTTCATATTTTCTACCCTTTTAAAGCAAGTTTGGCTTTAAAATAAATGTTTTGGTTCAATTTGACTAATAAAATCCTTCAAACATCAGTGAGTTATTGTTGTAGTTTATCAAACACTATAGAACTTGTGATTCCTGTTTACTGTCCTCTGCCACTTTTGGTTGATTTTTAAATCTTCACTTCCCCTTTTAGACTTTCCAGATTAAGGCTTAATGTAGTGGCTCAAGATAAAAATGATCGACGTAAAAAAGAAAAAGGAAATGTACACACATTCTTGAAAAACAAACCCTAGTAAAACTTCCTAAACGTTCTACTACTGTACCAAATCTAAGCAGGTGTTGTTTTTAAGAAACACATAACTATGATAATAATACTCTTTGGTATTTTTTATCAAATGTAAAAAAGAAAAGAAAAAATAAGCAACATCATAGCAGCACTTTTAAGAACATTCAGATTCTCATATCACCCCGGTCTCTGTTTAAATTAATGATTTTTCTGTTAGTTTGATGCAGTTAATACTACCCTGCTCCATCTCTTGACATGAGCAGGCATGTTTCTATCAGTCTGACCAGCAATGAACAGTCTCTCAGATCAATAACGGCAAAGGATAAAGCAGAAAATCAGTGCGGTCAAGTCAGAGGAAATCACTAAAGTCTTCTACTTTGTTGCATACAGAAAGTTTTTGGTGCAGTTTATTTAGACTTCTATGATGTCTGCTATGAGACCAGCTCGTGAGCAATGACTCTACATGTACCTTCACCTCCAGACATCTACCTTTCGTGTACTCTTTGGTTCCAAGAGAAGGCACAAAGTTGAACTTCCACTATTTTCTAGCAGCACTTGAGAACATATTCTAACTATAAAAACCACCTTTCTAAAAGCGTCTTGTTCATGCCGGACAGAGAAACTGAGACATGCCTGCGATTTTCAAGTCATTAAATCAACCTCCTCTCTGTCATCTTGCAGTCATCAGACACTGAGCACACATTCATGGGGACTTCATGGAGAATTCTTCCTGCAATATGCACATGGTTCATAATGCTGTGTTTTGTCATACTGTATGTAGTCAAAGTTCAAGCAGACTCTTACACACAAAGTCCTAAACTTTGCTGCTTCCCACAGCAGTACCGTGTGGCTTGTCCTCCACCCAAGGCCCAGCTCGGCTGCCTTTCAGAGCAGAGAGGTGATTTTAGAGAATCCCTCACATGAGGTCCGAACAGTCATATTTCTGATTCTCGTCTCAGAGGCCGGGGCTCCAGCGGCACCGTGGCTTGGCTGTGTTCAGTCTCGGAGATGTTGTCTGTCTGGGTGCCGTCTGGCCCAACGCTGCCCCCGTTCCCCTCGTCCGTGTCCTCTTTGTTCTCCAGCGCCATCTCATTTTCATAGCAGAAGGAGTTGGAGTTTGAAATAATGTATTTTTTCTCTGCAAAGTCTCTGGCGCTGCACAGAGGGGTGCTCGGCACCTCGTATGTCTTATGGAAGCGGGAGTAGTCCACCTTATAGTAGTTCTTCTCCTCGAATAGCACAGGCTCAAACCGATGGCCCCAGAGGATCTCGCCGGCGACGTAGGAGCTGCGGCACTGCGTGGTCATTGCGGTTGCCTCGACCATGCCCTCCAGGATGACCACAATTTCAAACTCTGAGTTCTCCAGGTCCTGTTTGCTCATGTCGTAGAAGGGGCTGTCCTCGTCGATCTCGTGGACGATGGTGATGGGGGAGACCAGGAAGATGCGGTCGACTCCGCTGTCGAAGCCCACATCTATGTCCATCTGGTCGAGGGGGATGTACTCCCCCTCTGCTGTTGTCCGGGATTTCAGAAGCTGCGCCCGCACATGTGCCTCAACCAGATGGCTCTTCCTTAAATTCCCCACACGCCACATCAGGCAGAGCTTGTTGTCCCTCATGGCCACTGTGGCATTATGGCTAAAAACCAAAGTTTCATTCCTCTTCTTGGGTTTTGCCATCTTTGCCATGACAGCGCCAATGATGAAGGCATCAATAATGCAGCCCACGATGCTTTGGAAAACCACCATGAAGACAGCGACAGGGCACTCGTCTGTCACGTATCTGTAGCCGTAGCCAATAGTAGTTTGAGTCTCAATGGAGAACAGGAAGGCGGCGGTGAAGCTGCTCACGTTGGAGACGCACTTCGTGGAGCTATTTTCTAAGTCCCCGTGGAAGATGGCCACCAGCCAGAAGATGCAGCCAAAGAACAGCCACGACAGGAGAAAGGCGAGGCAGAAGATGATGAACATC
Organism: Cottoperca gobio; assembly: GCF_900634415.1. Classification (NCBI taxonomy): domain Eukaryota; kingdom Metazoa; phylum Chordata; class Actinopteri; order Perciformes; family Bovichtidae; genus Cottoperca; species Cottoperca gobio. Next base: position 4,925,548 of record NC_041373.1, read on the forward strand.
CACCTCCAGCGGATGTCCACGCACGTAGTGAAGATGTCAGCCAAGTACCGCTGACCTTTCTCACTCACGTTGATGAACTGCACGTTGCAATGACCGTCTTTCTTTACAAATCTGCTTTGCGGCTGGTGCCTCGTTTGCACCTTGCTCTTGCCATTCCCGTAGCCGTTTGGTACTGCCATAGTGGCAAGCTTCATGCCGTCCTCCTCTGATGACACAATGCTGTAGCGGCTGGCTCGCACGCTTCCCATCACCTCAGTCTGGGAGGGCTGTGCTGCTTCTGCTTTGGAAAACAGTCTGAGTTTCTGGAAAAAGCGTTGGAGAAACACTTTTGAAACACTTTTGGGGGACCAACTCGGAGAGGAAATGGTGACAAAATGAGGCGGGCTGAAGGGACACCTCTTCAGCCTCACTGGCCTCTAGAGGTCAGATAATGGAATGCAACAAGAGGAGGATGAAGTGGTCACTCCTCTTTCATCAGCTGACTGGAACCTCATCAAGTTCATCTGCTAGAAGAAAACAGAGACAGAAGACGTCTGTTAGTCAAACCACTTCCAGATAGATCAGATAAACCTTTTATAAAATCCTGTTCAGGGCATTTATTGACAACATTTAACGGCTCTTTTGCGCAATTGTTGAACACGACATGTCAGAACGTCACTATTAGATAAGAGGTGCGTGCAGCCTGAGAAAAACCATGAAAAGATTTATACTTGTTAGTTTCTCTCTGTGCCAACAATATTTCATCCAGTTATGACAAACAAAACATTGATATTTAACCCTCATCTAACATTTCAACTTTCACTGAGAGAGGCCACCCTGTAATTGCACTCAGGTCCCGGTATTGGTCATTTACGAAGTCCACTTGTTTTACTTGGCTGCCCTGCGCTGACTCCATCATTTCTTGCTGGATTGTGGGTTACAGTGTTCCTACAGGATCCCATGAACCGATGGTTTTGCATAACTGATGGATCGAGTTAAAAACTTAAACTGAGAAATGTTAGATCTGCAGATAATTTTTCTCGTCGACATCTCTTTATTAAATTACGGCAAGAAACTTAAAATGCACCGCAGTTATACAAGTTAAACCAAAGCAAAATCTAGTCTGGATTTCAAGATGGATCATTCATCACATCACTTGCAAACTTTTGACTGGTTTTCGCATTTAAAGCTTTCTCAAAATCAAGATTTATTATTATTTTTTCTTTCATTTAATCCTGTTGTCATCCGCATCCACCCTCAAACTTTCATAATAATTTAATTTCCAAAGTATCGTTATAAGAGTATGAAGCAGTTTTATCAGTGATCTGCACCAAACAAAAACACTTTGCAAAACAGGCACAGTTTATAAATGACATCAGATCTGCCTCATAGGTAGTGTACTTGGTGTGTTGTTTAAAGAATCTGTGAGCTTTGTGTTCGTCTGTGCAGAAGTGATGCACAGCTTGTTGACTCTCAGAGAGTCCTCAGGGACTTATTCTCTCTGCTGCAATAATGGCTGTCCTGTGAGGATTCGCCTGGCACCACTAAAACATCACTCATTAGTTCTGGCTGTCCTAGCAACAACGTCTGCTGCAGTCATCGTCAGCTATCTTCTTTTATTTTTTTGTCAAGATGTATTGCTCTCCAAGGCATGAGGGTTAGATATGAGATGTTTTGTGGTGAAAACTATAAAGTTCTTTAGTGTCACATATATGCATATGGTTTCAGGTCACTGAGTCATAATGTCGATTCACAACTGCAAAAAGTGAAACTGGCTGATGCAATTTGTCTGCAAGACTTTTACACACATCACACAGCTGCACAATTGTATTCCAAAACAACAATACAAGTACATCCAAGAAGCATCTGTACATGCACATATGATCCTAATTACTAAGGATGCTGTGTTGCTAAGCAATGTGGAATCTTTTTTTTAAGGTCATGATTGATATGTGCTGCTGGTTTTCTTCAAATCAAGTTTATGCTGCAAAATATATACTTTCATTTCAAAATGAGATGAGGTGTACATAATTCCCTCAATAAATAACGCAATAATACTTTAAATGGTCATTATATTATTATTATGCGTGTATAGTCTTTTAATAGTATTCATAAACAGTGTCTGACTGTTAGTGGACAGGCAGAGCTGCTCTCAGAATGTACCAAATGCCAGCGACAAATGTTAACAGGTGCGGGGAAGAGAAAGGAACTGACTTCTGATGCAATCATCCACACACACACCCCTCAGGCAGGGAGACACATGTACATTTCATTTTCCTGCCATCAGAAATAAGGACTTATTTTGAAATGCAAAAAAAATATGAAGCGAAAAGATGTAAGACCGGATAAAGTGAAACTTTTTGGCGGGTCATCTGACGGTTGTTGCAGCAGAAGTCGTGCGTAAAAGCCAGGAAGTCGGCGCGTCATGCAGAATAAAGTAAACCATCACAACCTATCATGAGCGGCTGTTTGCCAAAGGATAACAGTTCTGACATGCGTAAAGCTCTTGTTAAGCACATCATATCTCATATTAAGGCAGAAGAGAGGACTCGTTCTATAAAATAAATGTCTCGTGTTTCCTCTACCTGTTGGTCATTTGTGGACCGGTTGGATTCAGCTCGGTGAAATATAATCCAGACGTTTTGGGCCTCAGCTATCCTCGGCGTCGTTTCTGCGCGCTTGTTATTTGTTTTGGGCAAACAAGATCAAGTGTAAAACTTGCCTCACATCTCTGGAGGACCGGTCTCGGTAATGTGCTTCGCGATGAGTTCCCCCAAAGCGTTTTAAACAGCACGCACCGGCATGTCCCGCCCCCGCTCCGAGCCAGAGCCAATGGAGAGGTGGGGAGCGCGCACTGTGAAACGGGGGCAATTATACTGTGTTTTTGTGTCATTTTATGTGTTTGACTGAGAACACAACATGGAAGTAATGGAGAGCAATTTGAATCAAATTGGGCGATGCCACTTTCTCAATTAGGGGTTATGTACATACGAGAGGAGGGAGGCCAAGGAGCTACATAAATGACATATAAACAACAAATAAATATAAGAAAAGCATCAATTTATTGCTTTTTTATTATTATTGATGAACTAAATCTGGTTAATGTTACTACTACTTAATAAAACAAATACATTCAATATGCTTTAACTTTAAACATGAGAGACAACATTTAAAAGATAGAACGTTTTTAATCTTTTCGTTGCAGAGGCACCCTTGGATGAATGTGTCCTTCTTACCACCTGCTGCTGACCCAACTGACCACGACCCTCATTTTTGTGATTTCCTTTGTTTTTATAGATCTTATTTTTTAATGTGGGTATGGAAAATGTGTTCTGTTGGAAAGAATGACTCACCCAATAAAGGCCTACATGCCTGTATTATGATATGACTGTCTTTCTCCACGAAGCTATCACGTTGCTTCGGATGTTTAGACTATGCATCTGTTGCCCTATAATTTTAGGTCAGGCTGTAGCCGTGTTGTCCTAAAGCCATTGACTAAATCATTCTTGCTGCTTACTAATTCATGATAAACTTTAACCCGCAACTGCATGTTTTTCAAAAAGGCTTTTGAACTGCTCGTTCTGTGAGTCTTGAGTCTTATTTTTAGTTGTGGTTATTTATAGCAGCACATATATTTAGCCCAAACCACCTGTGTCAGTGAGCTGTGTGCGTTGTGTGTGTTTGCTTTCCATGCCCAATTTCCAGCAATAAAGAGAGCGATGCATGCAGTAGCCAGTGCTGCGTGTGGACCACAAGGTGGAGAGCTGGAGGCTGGAATTAACCATTGACACACACACACACACACACACACACACACACACACACACACACACACACACACACACACACACACACACATACATGCACACACAGCTCTGTAATGTGAGTAAGAAGCAGACAGCAGCACAATGCAGAGGAGGAGGGCGGACGCTGCAACTGCATTTTTAATGCATCTTATGTCACTGCAGCAACAGCATCTAAAGAATTTAGGTGAAATGTTTGAACTGTACAGTAAAGATATCACTTTAAGATGCAGACATTTCACTCACTCACTTCTCAGCATATCATTATCTATTTTGGAGAAGTTCTCCGATCTAAACAAGAAGTTGTTTGCCATAAGAGCTTTGCAGAAGTTTGTCAAACTTGAGAATTGACAAACGTGTGCAAAAGGCTGGTATTGACAGCGTAGTGGAAAGAATTAAAGTGACAGTACTACAGTGGAGTTGGTCTGATTGTACTTTATTATACATTTTAAGCATGTGGTAAATGTGTCTTTGTATTAGCGTTAGTAAACAATGGATTAATGTAGCTTAAAATTGTAAACGTATACTTTTTATATGAGTAAGTGGAACGTTTTAGTGGTGCTACTGTTCAATACATTACAGGTCATTTAACAGACGCTCTTATCCAGAGCGACTTACATTGAACTAAGTACAGGGACAGTCTCCCTGGAGCAGCTCAGGGTTAAGTACCTTGCTCAGGGTAATGGTGGCAGCCTGTTATTGAACTCCCGACTAGTGTTTTGTTTGGAAGGCGTACCACTAGACCACTAGGCCATCACCACCTGTACTGTACCTTACCTTTTATACCTGTAGTACCCACATTATGGCTGCTGGTGTTGCACTACTGCATTTTATTGCACAAATATTTACAAAATGAATTTACCCAGTTGAAGGTATTGTGAAGTATGTAATGTAAATACTGTTGCTTATTTTTATATATTGCATTTATTGTTCTTAATTAGTTTTCTTACCTCTTAGCCCATATCTGTGGTGCTGTGGTAACATGTAAATACCATCTTATTTCATAAAAACTGGTGATATAGACATTTGGCACTGGGGGTGTCAAGATATCGATGTATTATCTATATATAACCATTGTCTTAAATCATTTTATATATACAGCTATGGTTATAGACTTTCCTCACCTCCCTACACTTGCATTTTTAGTCTTTTTTCATTTGGCAAAAAAAACAAACAGGATGAGGTGTGTGCGCTGGGTGACCTGCTCCAGTCTCTGTAACAAGGTCAGGAGCCGCACGCGGCCGTGAATGGACAGATAGAAATAAGAGCATCGCAGTAAATCAACACTGTCATGATCTCCGGCCTGACTGCTGCCTGAATAACACCAGGAGCTTTGGATTGATCTATTTTGGATGGATGATAAAAAATAATATATATTTTGTAACTAGATTACACCGTGATTGAAATGAAAGCAGCACGTTTTTAAAGCAGCATCTGGTTACTTTTGTCTGTCTGGTTAGATAACATCAAAGTGAGCTTCCCGATCAGAGCTTCTGTTCTTCGACAACAAACAGGAACCATCTCAGACAGATAAATGATTATTAGAGAAAGTGAAGACGCAAACCACATTTGAACGTAACTTTATTGAAATTGTCGACACTGGTATTGTCTTATAAGCAATATTGTTTTAATATTTTATAAAATCTACATGATGATGCTATACCAACAAAATTAAGTATACATTTCTGTGTATATTCTGTTACAACAGATCCTCAATTTATTATGTCCATAAGATTTTTGAGGATATAAATTATTATTTATTAATTACAAACATCTAAGAAAATAATCAGGCTCATATCAATATATGGATATAATATCGATATATTGCCCAGCCATAAATTCTTAGATTTTTGTGTGAGAACCGGTTTTAATTTGCCTGACTTCCTGGTAATTACTAAACAAATGGGATTCCACCACCACAATCATAAAGAAAACTTAACATTTTACATGTTTTTCATATAAACTCTGATGACTTTACTCATAATAAGGGATATTACTGCAGTCGCCGCTATGACTTGTGTTTATTTACAATCCACAGTGACCAGACTTTACACTTTAGTGATAGTCAGTCAAAGTCGTGTAACATGAAGGATACAATGTAAAGACCTTCTTTTGAAATAACTAACACCCTAAAGTTTTGGTCTTTCTTACCACACAATTTCTTTTTACACTTTACAAATAATATAAACAGTTGACAAAACAATCTCACCTCAAGGTCCATTTAGTAAGCTTTCTGATTGTATTACATGATCTTCCTCAGCAGATTGCCCAGTTGTCATTTTAAGGAATTTTCATCCATGTTGGCTTAAAGGTTGAGATTTAAAGTTAATTATTGAACTTAGAAACATCAGTTAATGAAACAATCTCACCACAAGATCCATATCAAGTATAAAAACTATTTTCCACCCACTTAAACCCACTTTCATTGTTTGCCCTCAAGTCTACAATAACCTTAATATGAATACTACAATAACCCTACAAAGAAATGTATTAAATCTGATCTATATTTCAAACAGTGAGCTTCTGTACATTATAGGTTTTGTATTCGGATGGTGTCGTGGTGACACTATTCCTAGTATTTATATTTTGTGTATGAAGTATTGACTACCTGTAGGCTTAAAAGGTGGCTGTAAGTAGTTTCATCGCTCAAATAGCGCATCTGCTGTGGCTTAAATCCATGTAAAGTATCACAGTGAACTCCAATAGTGACCAGTTTTAACAAGGATAAGTGTCAAAACATCCATTTAAACTTCTGAAGCCACTCCTGCAGCATAATTAGTCTCCATGTCCTTTCGTATGCTTAATATATTCGTAACACTCACTTAGCACTTGTTCTATCTCATATCCTTACTCACAACCTTCTTGAACTTGTAAGTATCGCGTCTGTTCATTCGTCTGAATTCCTATTGCAGTTTACAGTTTGGGTGTTAAGCACGTCACTCACTGGTTATTCCCTCTATAAGCAAAGTTATTTTGACCAATTGAAGAGTAACAGGTGGGAACTCTTATATGCCCAATCATGGATGTATTACTAGAGCTGGTTATAGCATGGTGAGTCAGCTTTGCTGCCGATTTGTCCCAGTGGCCAACTGCAGAACTGCAGCTCAAAAAGCATGATTTAAACTCCACTGTTAAAGACACGTTGCTGTATTCCCTTTGCATCGATGATATTGGATCTTTGATCATTGAATTGATATATTGATCCAGATCGATGGATCGTTACAGTCCCTAATGAGAAGGTGGGGCTTTTCTAATGTAGCCTACCATTTGCAAGGTGATTGTCATGTGATGGAGGCAGCCTAAGTCATTAGTACACGCAGTGTAAAGCCTGTACTGTTTTGAAAACCACGGCTAAGAATCCCTTCAATAGCCTACATATCTTCAATAGCCTACATATCTTCAATAGCCTACATATCTTCAATAGCCTACATATAGCCTATTTGCTGGATGAGCCGCTCTCATTGGAAGGAATTGGCGTCATCTTTCGAGCCTACAAGGGGGTTAGGTATTTAATACGCAAAAGACAGATTTTTTTGCTGGACTCACTTTAAAAACAAAACAAAAAATATCATATGCTAAAAAAACACAGAAGCCAAAAATAACTCTTTACATTCTTACAGTAAATGAGATCCAGTAGCATCCTCGATATTCCTCTTCAGCAGTGACATCAGGACAATGTCTTAATGAATGGCCGCCTTCAACATGATGGTTCTGCGTTTATATTTCTGTATTTGTGAGGGAATTTGGCAGAGTCAACGTATCGTGATGTTGATTGTCTGCTTGAGATGTTGAAACAGTTGGTTGAGGGCCTATATCATTCACAAGTTCCACAGTTACCGTTGGGGGTTTTAGAGGTTTTTCTTGATGATTCCGCTGCTTTAACCTTGGAGAGGGGCGCGGGGAAGGTCGTGGGGAATGTCGGGGAGAGGGCCTCATCTGCTTCTTGTGTTCGTAATCCTCAGCGCTGACCTCAGGCACCAGCACCTTTGCGGTGTGATTAAACAAGGTGTAATCCACCCTGTAGTTCCTCCTGCTGACCCTGATCATCTCCTGGAACAGTTGACCCCAGAGGATTTCAGCTGGAGTGTACGAGGTTCGGGTCTGATGCAGCATACCTGAGGAGTCGTCCGTGTACGTAAAAGACACCACCAGCTCAAAGTCTGCTTTCCGCAGATCTATCAAGCTCATATTGAACAAAGGGCTGCCAGGTTTGATCCTGTGGAAGACAGTGGTAGGTGTGACCAGAATGATTTCCCTCTGCTGGATGACCAAATCTTCGTATGTCACGTCCATTTTTCCTGTGGCATGCACCGTGGACCGGACAATCTGTGCGCGAGCCGTCCCCTCCACCAGGTGGTGCCTGCGGAAGTCCCCGACTCTCCAGGAGAGACACAAGTAACCATCACGAAGATTGATGACGGCCCAGTTGCTGAATCCCACCGTCTGCGCCCTCTTCCTGGCCGAGGCCATCTTGGCGACGACAATTCCGATGACAAACGTGTCGATGAAGCAGCTGATGACATCTTGTATAGTAACAATGATAATGGCAATCATACAGAACTCGGACATTCCTCTGGAACCGTAGCCAATGGTCGTTTGAGTTTCAAGTGAGAAGAGGAAAGCGGCTGTGAAGCTGCGCACCCCGTACATGCAGGGTTCACTTGTGTTTGTTCTTGTGTCACCGTTAGCGAGAGCGATGACCCAGTAGAGGATGCCGAAGAAAAGCCACGACAGGATGTAAGACAGGGCAAAGATCAGGAACATCACCCTCCATCTGATCTCCACCAAGGTGGTGAAGATGTCGGTAACAAACAGCAGCCACTCCTCGGGAACATGGCGAAACACAACATTACAGCTGCCTTCTTTACGTACGTAGCGGTATTTCTTTGGTTGAAGTTTGTTTTCAGTCTTCACAGTGACGTCAGCAATGGGGCTCACCGATGTATATTGTTTATGCATCTTCCAGAGTCTGTAGGGAAGATGGCAAAGAACAGTGAGCAATCGTATTGGTAAGTATAGGGCGTTATCAACACATTGACTTGAATCAACTGTGTAGGATTGTGTAGGATTGTATGTATTCATTGCTGTCTACTACCAATATGGTGCCATGGTTTAAAATCTCTAATTTCTACACATGATGGTTTTAAGTATCCATAAAGAAATAACCTCTTTTATAGTTTGATAATAAGATAACATATGAAGACCAGAACATACTCAGTCAACTCTCACATTGCAATGTTTTTCAAAGATTTAGATTTGGAAGGCCAAATATGATTCCCAATCTCTGTATTTCTAGCTTGGTGTCTCTCCTTTTAAGTATTAATACTTAATACTTTTAATCAATTAATAGCATTTGCCTGGTAACCAAGGTGTAAATCAATCCATGATCAGAATCCCACACCGGCAACTTTCAAACATTTGTCAAGTTGGACTAAGAGCTTTGTAATTTTGTTGTTTTGTAGGTCAACTGACCTAAAACATTGAGAGAATGCAGGTCATGGCGACAGCAGCAGACTGATGACTGCAAACTAGACCAAACGGTTACTGAAAGCTGCCTGATCTCTGACCTAAATGAGGATGTCGGGGTCCACATTTGTGACACAAATCTGACACAGAAATCCAGATGTAGTCATTGCTATTAATAAGCTTCTGCACAAATTCAGAGGAGCATTGTCGAAAACCCCATGTTATACGTTTTATTTTTTTCATTCATTTTATACCCCTTTTTAAAGCAACATGAAGCCGAAACCCGTCCTGCCCATTTTCCGACATTTTTTCTCCAGCTGCTAATGTTGGAGGAAACAATTAACAGCGGAGTCTTCCATGTATCAAAACCATTGGCTTATCACTGGAAATCTCCAACCTCTTGCTCTCCTTCCTTTGGCATGTAATATAAGTACATAATAAGCATAACGTTGTTGACAACAAGAACAGAAAGACGGGGAAAAAAAAATCATTGACTAGAGAAAACAAAATCTGTTCTGTTGCCCATTTTATAGTTTTTGTTTTTCACAGTTTTGGGTTTTACTTATACATTTGTTTTCTTTCATATTTCTTTTCCCACATTTTATGCAACTGTGCTACTGGAGTTTTACAAAATTCAGTTTGGGCCATAAAGGCCATAATGGAATAAGCACATTAAAAGTCAATGTTCTTCTGTTTTATCAGTGAAGCATTAGTTGATTAAAACAACAACAATTCTGTAAATGCATCAAATGGTGCAGGTACAGAGTATATTTTACACTTCAGCTCTACTTATAAAAAATCTGTTTAGTTTTGAGTGGTCTGTTGCTGTGCCACAGTAGGATGTCTTTTGCCCCAGTAACGTTAGAGTCTCTGTAAACATGCAACAATGTTTCCATGCAAAGGTTTGCTGTTGTCCAAAGCAATGGCCCAAGACCTCTTTTTTTTTTTTGGGTGGAGGTCAAAGAACTGTCAGAGGGCCAATAAAGGACGCACTACAGGACTGAACTGGTCTAAGTTAACAGGGCAAAAATGAATGTGGAAACTGGAATAGTGTCATGGTGCGATCACAGGCAAAGGAAGGATCAATCACAGCCAAACCACTGAGAGCATCCTCTACGCCCAAAACAAATGGGGTTTGAATCACCCCTATCTGACTGAGTGAACTGGGCTCCAGACACACACTCCACTTTCTGCTGGCTACAGCGAACATCCCCACTGCCAGACTCTGCAGCTCACTCCATGAGGTCATAGAAATAACGTCCTATTAGCTTTCCATAATCCCTTCCTAACTACCCTGATATGGACGGAAAGAGAAAAATGCTGCATCCTACTTGAAAACCACGAGGCGCTCAGTGACTGTAGCATTTATAGGTTATCAGTCTGTAATCAGACCTTTATATGACCTGCAGAGGCCTGTTTAAAGTGCAAAGACAAGCAGTTATCCTTACTTCTTCAGTAGTACTACACAAGTCTGTCAGAAAGTTGCTGCTTCATCCTGCTTCCACAACTTTGAATAGTTGTGTACATGTCAGTCTCATTTAAGTACAAAGCTGCAATGATTTAGCAACTATTTTCAAATTTCGACCAATTGTTTGAGTCATTTTTGTCTCTATGGATGGCAACGCAGTCGGTCGGTGAAACACTTTTGTCTACACTGAAATATACGTATATATATTTAATATAATAGCAACTGGATGAATTGCCATACAATTTTGCACACACATTCATGGTTGTCAGAGGATGAATTCTAATGACTTTCGGGATCCTCTTACTTTTCCTTTTGCGCCACCATGAGGTTGACTTTTGTGGTTTGGATTGAAGTATCTATTATATAACAATCATCATTATCTATATAACTATTGGATGTACTATCATGAAATGTGGTACACATGTATCTTCTCCCCTGGCCTGAATTGTAAACTTTTAGCACAATAATAATGTCAGAATTTCAGCTGTACTTTGGGTGTAGTGCTAATTAGCAAATCTTAGCTCACTAGTCCAACATGGTCAACATTATACATCAGTGTTGCCATTTTTAGTATTTTAACATTCTGGTTTTAGCATTTATCTCAAAATATGCTTTGCCTTATGCATTACCTAGTTCTAGCGTCTTTATGTTATTGTGAACTTTAATATCTTTTGGAATTTGGGGCATTTTTCTAAATTCTATGACGTATCATAAACCAAACGATGAATTGGTTTGAGGAAAATAAACAGATTAATTGATAATGAAGTTGGTTAGAGCCCTCCTGTTTTCTAATTGCTAATACATCAAATATAAAGACAGAAATATCGAAAACTTTGTTTTAGTAGATCATTAAATTGTTACTTGATATATTTTACTTAATAAAATAAATTGCAAAATTACGTATTTCATAATTAATTGTGGGAGCTACTGTTCATACAGTAGTTGTGCTGTAATTGTGTCTTCCTGCTCTGTAGAGTCGGGATAACAGCACGTAATGAAGATTAATGCTTAAACAGTCCATGTAGACTCAAACAAAGATGGTGAAAACGATGAATAAATAAATAAAGTCTGAGCTCTTCGAGTATCTTAACGGACGTAAAAGTGAAATTTCGGTTCCTCCCATCGTGCAGCATGTAGTCAGAAAGTAAAGTCAAAGACTCAATTAATCCACTATTAATTCTACATTTTTTAACGTGATGTAACTGTTGTCGAAGCATCTGGAGTATCGGGCCATGAAAGGACTTTTTAATCAACACTGAATGTTTTTTAAGTGGTTCAAGATACTGAGGAGGAATTTCCACCACTTGCAGTCGACTTAATACTACTGTAATACATGGGAATCTTTTCATTTTCAAAGAAGTGATGCTAAATCGTCAAGCTGAGCGCAAAAAAAATGTTGCTAATTAAGTCCTTTGCATTTTCACTGTATTGTGGTTTCACCCACTGAGCAGTACAGCAGCCCTGATGGTTCTGTGTTGTATTGACCCACTAGGTTGAGCTGTTTTCTTCACATTCACTCTGCCCATTTGTGGAGCTTATGACCTGAAACATGCAACTCTGTGTACAAAACAAGACATTACACAGAACAACCTCTTACAACCAAAACACATCCTGACCTTTGGCATAAAGTTTCCACTGCACTTTATACGAACAAAGCTGTGATACTTGATATTTTTGAGGTTTGGATCATTGTTTTTTTACAATAACAAGAGCGTCCTTTTGTATTCTAAACTTAGACTAAAGGTTCGTCATCCACTGCTGACAATCGAGGGATGAACTCCGGAAACAACTTAGGCAATTGGCATGTTTCCACTCCTGCTCGGCGTACTTACGACTCCATTACATGCTCACTTACTGCAAATGACATTGTGCCACCCATCTGTGGTTCACTAGAACAGAACAGTGTACACGGGTGGCTAGTCTTAGCTCTGCCCCGGGGCTTTCTGCCACCTTGAATGACCTTCAAAACCTCAACGCTGCGAAATATTTCCATCCTAAAAAGTCACTTAACCGCTCACTCACTTGTCGAATGAACCGTTTGGCAGCGATGTTGACACAACTCCATTTATTTTGGGAATATTTCAAATATGTCAAATTGTCAAAGTGTCAAATCTGACATTGATCTGCACTGGAAGTTCTCCTAATGTCCAAGAGTTTGTTTGAAATGCAGTTTACCAGTGAGAGTGCCATGAGACGTTTCTACATGAGCGAGTCAGGATTTGTGTCTGAAGGTTAATAGTTTATCCAAGCTTCAAAGGGCCAAGTGGACGAGAGCGCATGTTTGGTTTTAGTTTGTTTCATCAGAAATAGCTTAACGTTGCTTTTTAAAGAGGAAGAACCTGAAACTAGACACATGATTTAACTTTAGACGTTGATTATTCCTGTGAGTGTCCATTCTTCCTTTTCTGTTTGTATAGGGTTTATGTTTGATTTTAGACCTGCGTCACTGAATTTCAATGAGCCATTTGTTGTGCTATAACTGTCATGTCAGCAGTCAGTTTCTGATTTTACTTTGTGACTACGACTGTATGATTTTTCTTGAAGACCAACATGACCTTTTGGATTCCCATTCTTGCACAAGTCACTTTTTTTCTTAAAGACCAACAGTCTGATATGTATGAAACAGAGTTAGTCCTGTTGTGACAGCAGGGATGCCGCCTCACCCTCTTTGTACAACACACCTCTTCTATTTTTATCTAATTATATCAAACTTCAGATTTATTGTTCTCTCGGCAAAAACATCATCCAATGGTTGTTTTCCATATAGGCAATATAAACCTTTTTCTCTCGCATGACTCTGAATGTGATCAGATTTCATCGTGAAACCTGATCACAAACATTACTTATCACCTTGACCAAATCTTGTTTAGTTTTTTAAGCATTCTGGCATTGGATTACTTCTCTCTAAACTGAGGCTCAGGTTACCGATTGTTCTGCTGTCCACAGCCTTTACTTATTGCTTGCCTCAGATTCGTTTCAGCTCACCTTCAAACAACCAGCAACGTGTAATTGTAATATACAGTATGCATTTGGTGAAGTGGCCATGGTGGTTTATTATATTATATTATTATATAAGAACATGCAATCTTTTTCCCAGAGCATTTATTCTGAGTAAAAGTAAAATAAGCAGCTTTTTAGTATCCAAATACTGCAAAAGTGTAACACAAACAAAAGATTTCTCAGTAATCCTACCTTTTTTTTTTTTTGTAAAAAATAAATGCTGAAGCAGTCGCAGGATTTGTCTGTCGAAAAGCTCTCCGAGGGGCCGTACAGTAGCACAACAGTCACCTGCTGGAATGAGCCAGCCCACTTGTCACTGCAAAAACTTAAGAGTGACACCTCCCCTCAGCATCACATGGTATCATACAGACAGGTGAGTGTTTGTTTTTCTGAATGTGTTTCTCTGCAGGTTAACGTGAATATGCATGAGTGTGTGTTGTGGGTGAGTACACATACATGCAGGTGCTTATTAGGCCTTTGTGCATGCTTGCACTCTGTACTTTGTGATAGGAAACTTTTGTTTAAGCAATACAACATTTAAAACGGCAGTAAACTATTCAAAATGTCATACTAACTCCGATCCAATACGTACATATACCTAGATATTGCAATAATAATAAATGAGATTTAACCTACTAAATTTGGCACCCAACAAGATTCTTGACCCAAATACTGGAGATCCTGGTTCAAAACTATTAAGTTGACGAGCTCGAATTATTGATAAGATATAAATGACAGTTTAAATGGGATAATGCGAAGACGGAAAATAATGTGACACAATCAGCTAGATCGTTTTACTAGGAAGGACTCCATTTACAATGTTGCCATCACACCTGTATGCCCAAATAATATATAATTTTTCACATTCATATTCTAAGTTTCACTGCATACGTAAGATAAATGCTCTCACTGTAGGCTGCCGTAAAGGAGAGCAGCGCTGCAACACTATCAGCCTTAGGAGGACAAAACTTTACTTTACTTTTAAAATATGCGTGGATCTGCCCAGATACTGAAAACCTCATGTCTATTTAGAAATACACTATCGCCAAGCTTAATGGGTTGGTACTCCCAAATAATGAAACAACACTTTTTTCTGTATCACCCATTAGCAGTATTAAACCATGCAGATAGTGCTTGTTTTATTTGTCCAGTTTTTGAGGAATCCACCTCCGCCTCCATCACAGAACAAGAGGTAAATCAAATTTATTTTTGGTGTTAAAAGCATTGAAAAATTACATTAAACATGTTTTAAATTGTGAGAATGTGCTGCTTTTCTTTTTCTAAATTAACTGTCTTTGGGTTTTAGATGGTTGTAGAACAAAACAAAACCATTTGAAGACACCAGCTTCAAAATAAATGTTTTTGGCATTTTTTCTTTTTTTACTGCACATTTTTATAAACAAAACAATGAATAATTTAGTCAACTTTAGGTATCAGTTTCTGAATCCAAAAGAGAAAAAGTGAACAAGCTAATAGTTAGAGAAAGTTCAGATAAGTGTTACTGGTTCTAATAGACTTCATCAGTGTCAACATTACTACATTGTTAATATATGTGTTGATCTTTATGAATTTGATCTTCTCTTTCAGCTCATACACCTTTGTTCACAACACAAAATGACAAATTGGTGAACACTCTCCCTCCTTTGTGCCTCTTTTTCAAAGACTTGACCAAAAATCCCTTATTCCCAGCTTGAAACTCCTTAGAGAGCTTAACTCAAACACATCTCTCACTTAATAACTGTTTTGCAACCAAACTCTATTCATTGTCCCGAGCAAAAGAACCCTAACTCAGGTTTCAAATATGGAAATCTATTGACTGTCAGCCTGTGCTCGGCGTGGAGAAAAGGCTTGCAGGTCTTACATATTGTGATAACATGGGCTGTCTTTTTTATGTACCCACAAACAGATCTGGGATGATGGAAATGGGAGTCTGCTGTCAACATGACTTTTCCATCCTGGTGGTGTTGATGTTTATTGTGTGAATAGTGTGTAGATGACAGAGCTCCTGAGCAGGGTTGTGTAAAGGTGTTCTGTGCCTTTAACTATAGGCTGCCTGTCAATAAGTATTGTGCGGATTTGTTAGAGGTTGCAGTCTGAAATAGAAAATATAACTTGGTGTAATTGGAGGAAGATTTCAGTGTGGGTGTTGCAGTAAGATGCTTCTTTATGATAAAACCCTGTAACAACTCTTAGGAATAAGAAAACAAGCCAATAGAGTTCTGCAGGAACGAGTCCTAAAACCCGGGAATGAGTCAGCAATTTCCAGTTCCCTCGTCTTGAAGTCAAGAGGTTTTTTTTTAAATAGGTTTTTGGTTTTATTCTGTTGTTAACACAAGATTTGAACGTTCTGTTCCTCAACATAAAATAGGTCGGTAAATATCCCGCTCATGAATTTTGAAGCTTTTACGTGTCTTAAACAAACCGGTTGCTAACTAGTGGCTAAATGAGATTACTAAACATCATCACGCCAAACATTTAGCTTAGTGCTGGTGATGTGACTTACCTCAAAAATCCTTAAAGTGGTATTCATGAAGTAAGCTTATCGTGCTAAACAAAACGTTTAAGTATCATAAACTTTAGTTTGCCTCGGAGCTTATTTTCTGCTATAATCCAAAATGGAAGCTTGTCGAGTTAAATAAGTCATTAATGTTTAACCTCTGGGGACCATTAATGGTTAGTTAGATAGTTGTAGAAATCTCACTGGAACAAAATGTTGGACTGAGCATCAACCAGAATATTAAAGTCATGGTGCGAGTGTAGCGGAAAATCAGCCACATATTCAACCAGCTTTAACCACCGGGCGTGTTTGAGAGTTTGATGATATTTTGTGGGTCATTCAGTCAGTCATGAAACTTATGCTCCCTGGCTCCTGCAGCAGGAAAACGAAGTAATGCAAGCGATTTGACACCTTTGTAAAATCTGCAGACTAAGAGGGCAAGGCATATGAAATGACTCAATGGTTTTATTTTTCTAGTTGGAGCGCAGTGTGGGGTCCTCACAGTAAATTCCTCTGGGTGTCTAAGAGTATGTCTGAAAGAAAGCCAGTTTTTATGTTTATGAACCTCACTGCATTTTTTAAAAGTGAACAAATGTGTGTGTGTGTATGTGTGTGTCCATGTGTCCGTTTGTGTCTGTGCGCATGCAAGTGTTCAGAGTGCGCACAGTTGGTGGGTTAACGGGGGTCTCAGCAAAAAGTGGACCTATAACAAATCACCTCATTTCCAGGAAAAATAAATAATTTGTTCCCAATAAAAATGATCCACAAAAATACACGAGAACAGTGTTGAGCACAGTCAGAGCTCTGATCAAACGTTTCAGCTCAAAGCCAAAGCACAAAATTAAAGAGGCCAGAAAGATTGCAGGGTGTGAAACGCAGACACTGGCCGCTTTCTAAAAAGATCAGTCAGGATCAGTTGCATCACAGAAAAGGTGAACTGGGGTAGCGACCATTTTCAGTTTAAATGTAATTTAAATAAATCAAGTGAGGCACTGCTGTCTTGATAGAAAAATACATCTAACATGTGATTTAAATTTAGCATGAATAAATAAATAGCAACTCAAATATGATTTAACAATTTTATTACTGGGATCTTTCCGACTTTTAAATCTATTATTTTTAATAAATAATTAAAGGTTCTATATATGGCATTCAAATCATTATTACAGCAAACAACTGTTTACTTTGTAAAGGTATAGTGGAGTAATGTCTACCTGAGCGGAGAATGAGGTCCCTCTCCCTCCGTGTGTCTTTGTTTACTGAGCCGGTCCGGCCGTGTGTGCATGTGTGACGAGCTAATGGCCGCCGCTCTTATATGGCAGTTACTGCTGATAACACCGTCCCGACCCGCCGCGTTGTCGGGGGAAAGCTTAACGCCCACCCTCCGGTTCCCCCTCAGGTTAACACGGTTAGCTCCGTCAGCACTGTTGCCATTGTTTGCAGAGCTTTAGTGCTGCTAGCTCAGTTAGCTGTTAGCTGCTAGCAGCCAGCTCAGCTGTCTACATGTTGAGAGCTGTGTGGAGGCAATCCCTCAATCGTAGATATAATCTGAATTCCGTATAGAGATAATAAAGATGTAAAATATGATATGTATAAAAAACTTGCATTGATGTTATTGGATCTTTAATCAATGAATGGATAAATTAAATAGGGATGTCACCATACCAGAAATCTAGTAGTCTATACCAACACCAGTGAAATTCCGCGATTCTCGATACCCAATTTGATACCACAGTAAAAAACTAAAACAAAACAAAAAATCTCATGTCTCAGCACACGCTCCTTTATTACTGTTTGCATACCTTTTTTTGTTAGGAAGTTAAACAAGTCATATATCCCCCTCTAATATCTATTTTATGTTGCTGTGAAAATATCTCCTTCAAACAACTGTATTTATTCAAGCTTTTTCCAAAAACTACATTTTACAAGATTACATTTGAACACATGATAATAACGTTGTAATTTACCTTCACCCAATACTCATTTTTACTGAATAGGTGTGCCTATTAAACACTTACTCTTTGTGTAGCAGCCATATTAATGAATCAATCATATCTCTTCTTTTTAAATGTGTTTTAAGGAACTAAAATGTACATAGTGGGGGTGTTCTGTGCCGCTGAATTGCCATCTGTACCCACACCCGTCACTAGCAACACTTGCTCAATATATTCTTAGAGCATTTTGCCAGGGCCCACTGCCATGCTGGACCCCTGGCTGTCCACTCAGGAAGCCCTGGTGGTAATTCCGGACGTGTCCCTCTCACATATTTGTTTCCTGTGTGTGCGTGAGCATGTTTGTGTTTACGTGTTTCTACTTCTTGGCCATCTGTGCAGCGTGTGTGTGTATGTGTGCGAGAGATTGCATGCATGTAGTGTATATTCCTGCATTAGTAGGTTTGTGTGTTCAACATGAAATGATTCAGAGTGTATCTTCTCCTAAAAGGCAGAACAAGCAAACAAACAGCTTTGCAGTAGGAAGCTTATCGGCTGTTTAACAGCTGCTGGGGTTCGGTTCACTGCAGTTCAGCTGCCTGATAATGACTCTGAACAGCGCAGGGAACACTGTACTGAACACCCTGCCTCTAGTTTCACCTGGTTTACACCGGCCTACCTTTCATGTTCATTACACAGGATACCCTTCTTCCCTTCTCTGTACACTAAGATGACAAGGAACTGCACTAATTGTAGGATATGAAAGTAGACATATTTTGCCTTTATTGGATAATAGACAGCAGAGACAGACACACATTTACCTAAATAAGATATGGAACACAATGTCTTTCCTTTTATTTGGTTTTGAGCACATCTTCCACATCTGGGGTGGCATCCTATACTCTCTCTGGAGTTGGTTATGCTTTGAGCTAAGGCTGCAGCTATCGATTATTTCGAGTATTATACCAATTATTCCATAGATTAATCGAGTAATTGGTTAAGAAAAAGGCTATTTTTTATTTTTTAAGGAGCAATAGTAAATGTACAAAACAGAAAATAAGACTGAACAACTAATTGGTTTCCCTTTTAGAAGAATAAACCTTTTTATTGCTTAAATTGCACACAATAATAGTATCTTTCAAAACTAAACCCATTTAGTAAAAGTAAAAAAGGATTTTTAGTAATCAAGGTTTTATCGAGGAATCATTTCAGCCCTACATGGAGCCAGATCTATAAGTGTCACCCTGCTTGTCTTTGTTCTCTTTATTCCCTTCACCACTTATTCTCATGTGTGTTCGGGCCTTCTTTGGATTACAGAAGATGTAGGTTAGCCCTTGTTACTCGATTGTATGGGAAACAGCTGAAATTTCAAAATGCTATTGCTTAAATCTCAACGGTCTTGTGTAAGAGAACACACACACACACACACACACACACAAGTACAGACCAAAAAAAGCGATAAATCGGTCAGTAGGGAATTTCGTGCTCACTGCACTGGCCGGGGATCTGTGAGGTTCCAGTAATTTCCCTGTGTCTCTTGTTTCATTCAGAAGTAACTGCTATGCGTCGTGTGTGCGCGAGTTTATACGCATTCTTATGTCACGGCTCATGATGCTGTGATGTGACGCTAATCTAGCCGAGCACCACCAAGGGAAACATCTACTTTATACTGGCTCTCAACCGCACCAAGCCATTTGGCAAACTTTTCAGGTTTCCATCTTCACTCGTTGTCCCTCTCTTACTGCTTCTCAGCTCCTTCATGCATCTGTAATTTGTCTTACTTTTAATATTGCTTCTTTACACAAAAGAAGAAATAAAGCAACAAGATAATCACAGCGTTGCAGGCAGAGGCAACAATGGCCCTCGGAGAACATAATAAGTCCCATCACTGCAAACCTTTCCTGACCCAGTTGTTCCCCGGTTCAAACACTGTAGTCATTGTATATATGCAGTCTCATGTTACAGCTATTATTGCTTTAAGACATTAATTTGATCAGACAGACTCATTAAAGATTAAAAACATCATTAACCTATTTGGTTTTAATCACAGATGAAATGGTTTATAAACCCTGTTTATGGTGCCATGCTTAGAGTTTGGATCTATAAAATCAAGGTGTCTGAAACTTACCGACACACTAACAATTTCCTTCGTCTTATTTGTGCTGTTTACTGGCTATTATACAGGCAGCGTAAACAGCTTCTTAGGTACCTCAATAAAACCAGGCCTGTGATTACTCGACTCATACTATATCGTCAAAGAGGGCTACATTTGGAAGCAGGAACTACCACTACATCGTATTATGTCTTCACTGCTGACTCTGTTCTGATTTGGTGTTTCTTTTGTAACATATCGGCACCCTCTCTTGCACAATTATGTCTTTTCTAGTAGTTATCTAACATCCAGTCTTTGAGCTGTCAAACTGCATGTCTTTGACTGTGCTGAACAAAATGATTCAACCTCTTAGAATCTCTTGGAAATATATTTGTTTAAACTATCTCATTCCAGCTGCACTAAAAATATCATCGACTTCAAGCGTTGTTATGCGGTCGACACAAGTTTGGTTTGAACATCAACTACAAAATTTCCAATCAGATTGACAGCATTCTGCATGGCAAGTGTTCAGTTCTTAGCATGAGGTTGAGCTTGCTTATTTAGCCCTAAATTCATCCATAATCTCCATCAAGAAAGTCTTGGCTTCATTTGTGTGCTGAGATAAAAATAGTCTTCAACACAGCCAAAGAGTTTACTGTGAGGAAAACAGCTTTGATTAGCTTAATGAGAACTGAAGCTCATTCACAAACTAATGCTCAGAGAGGAGACACAGTCGACCACAAATGTATTCTTCAAACCTTTTGTGACACATAGATGCTCAATAATGTGTGACACAATCACTTACTTTTGCAAAGTCTTCAACTCCAAAAACTATAAAAAAGAAAAAGAAAAAAAGGTTCTGAGGCGAACAGTTCTGATGTTTTTTTTTATGGTATGTCTTAAAATTTAACAACTAAATACTAATGCCAAAATTTAAATCCTACCAAAAAAAACTACTCTTTGCTTGGAGTCCTTCATGGCTGTGTTCAGTGTTGTATTTCTTCTAAAAAGATACACTATGAGCCTGGACACTCTCATTGTACATTAAACATCACTTCAGAAATAACTGACCTGATGGCATGGGGGACAAAGTCCCATCCAACCACAGAACGCTGAATGAACACATTTTTGTAATCATTTGTTTTTTAAAACTTCTTCGTGAAGCACAAAGTGCTCATAAAACGTCACTCATGGCAGCTCTGAAATGAATCAGTCGGCTCAACTTTGTACCAGCTGCTAGTGCTGAATGATTTGAGAAACATGTCTAAACATGTCTCTTTTCTGACCAATATTGCATTGCAATGTGAACTGCAATAACTACCTGTATTTGTAGTGTTTTAAACAAGATGTGACTGCATCCAGCATTATCACAATTATTTCTTTGTACATGAAACTAGAAGGACACTCAGACCTCCGCCAAGACCACTGCCATAAGTGAAAAATACTGCGTGCATCTGACCCGTGATTCGAATCCGCTCTAAAATGTAATGGATTATTCCTTGGCCCATGCTACACCCTTTCACCAAGTTTCATAAAAAGTTGTTTTTCTTATTCCTGCTGACAAACAAACAAACAAACCTAACATAAGCTCCATGGTGGAGGTAACAATACAGTTGCTTGTTGTTTAAATATATTACATTGATGCTGCATAGTTATGGTATGGCATCGTCCAGTTATGGTAATAATGATAAACTGCTGTTAAGTCACATCTGATGACTCCAAATAAAGCTACCATTAATATTAGCTTTTGCGTCACTTGTCAGATGTGATATGGCTCCTTCTAAGATAAATTCTTGCAGAAGAAGAAAACCCAGCACTAGATTTCCTAACGGAGAAGACATTATGAAGCTTTGCTGCCACAGAATTTGTCATGCACCTCTGCACTGACCACACCAGTCTGGTGAAGTCACAGGGGAGGTTCTACATCATGTGAATGTAAATGCACATAGCATGAGAAAGACAAATTACCAGGTCAGTTTTCCTTTTTCCTCAATCTCCTTCTCTTTCTCTTTTTACTTCTACACACAGCTTTGGAAAATTCTCTGGAGTTTATTTGTAGATTGAAACAGTTGAGAATGGCTTGTAAGTGTTTCCAGCCATTTGGGTTTTTCCACGGTTTCCACTCACTTTTTAGTCTAGTCAGCACCATTAGTACATATACCTTTTTTGGTTGTCAACTACAGATCCTTCTGTGCTCATGCAGGCCTTTCATTATCGGATTGTAAAATTGCAAATAATGTCCACTATAACTAATTGTTGCCTCTCTAAGATGGCCACAGTGATGACAAATAGAAGGAACTGAGATAAAAACAGAAAATGGTTATTTGTTCTGGATAATGAGCAGCATCAAGAGCAGGATTAACAATTGGAGAGGATCTGACAAGAAGCACAGTAAAATGAGTTATTGTGGGACTAGAAGCATTAGGCAGCGGCATAACAAGCAAGAGAAACTCTGTGAACCCAGACAGCACCAGTCAAGTTCCAAACAGAATCAAAGGGAATATATCTTCCCATTCTGGAACAGCTGAAGTGGGTGTTGAGTCATTTGACTGAAAAGAGCATGAGGAAAATGTTGAGAAACTGTGCCTGTGTGAATACACGTCCCTCACGGGAATATTATTAAAGACTTTGCTGAAAGGCCTCTAGATTTATGAGCCATTGACAACTGATCTGCACCGAGATGCTCAGCTGTAGGAAAGAGGAGATGGATAAAACCACTGCAGCGCTGTCACTGAGTCCCTTGCCAGTGTGTGGTGGTCTGGCAGGAGTCGCCTGGGCTTGACCCGGGGCAGACCACAGGCCAGCACAGTACAGTAGACCACAGTAAGGAAAGCTGTTTTATAGTCACTTCCTCCTTATGTCACTCTTGAACTCTGGTTCTTGCCATGTCTCTTTTTTCATGATCTCCTTTCCTTCTCTGTATTAAAGCTGCACTCTGCTGCACCTGCAAGAGGTATATAAGTGTTATTTGGTGAGGCTCCATTTTAACCTGGAAAGTTTGTAACATGACTTATTTTTTAGCCCTTTGACCTACATCTATATGGTAAACCAGGGTGCCCACACTTTTTGGGCTTTCGAGCTACTTTAAAAATGACCAGATCCAAGTCATCTACCTGTATTAAAAATGCTGCGACACACTCGCGATCGACCGGTGGGGCACCCCTGTGGTAAACCATAGTAACCAGTGAGTCTAGCTTTCTCGGAAATTTACAGTTTTCTGTCATTAAGGCTGCAACTAATTATTATTTTCAGTATCAGTGAATCTGTTGATTTGATTTTTAGCCATAGTGGCATGGCTCTAGGGATTGCAATGTCGGTCAGTCCACCACTTTGGTCCAGACTGGAATAACTCTATGCGATGGATTCCCACTAAATTTTGGACAGACATTCATAGTCCCCAAAGGATGATTCCTACTGACATTGGTGATCCCTTGACTTTTTCTCAACCGCCACCGTGAGGTTGACATTTAGTTTAGAGTGAAATGTTCGGACAACTATTGATCGTTTGTAGTGAAATTTGCTACGTATATTCAGGGTCCGGATTTCCTCCGTGGCCGTGCTTTGCAACCAGCTCTAGATGGGATCTGAAAGGCCCGGGTTGAAGGAGGCTTCAGCCCTACAACCAAGCGTTTCGGACTTAGTGCTTCAACTCTTTGGTCATCTTTGATAAAGTTCAGTTGATATATTTTTTTTGTATCAGTTTGTATCAGTAGTCCCATGTAAACATGTCCACTTGATCATGGAAAGGAGCCTCAGGCATGGCCCGGATGGGGCTTCATTCTGAACACTGCTGGTTCCTCCAGCTGGCCCTACATCCTCAACAGCATCACACACTCTGCCCCACCTGTGACAATAAACAGCTTTATTACCTCCTCCCGTCCACTGACGCCATTTATTGCTTTCACTGGGATCATTTTGGGGACAGATCCAACCACAAATGTACTACATGCATTTACACCAACCCCCCTAAAGCCGACCCAGTAAACAGAGTGGCATACATTTAAGGTTATATGGAATTTAAGCAATGTTTGCTATTTATTAGACCATGGCTTGAGCTTTTTCATTGATTCATACATATGATTTGCTCATTTTATCTAATTTGGCTTAGTCACTTTATCAAACATCCTTTTGTGCGGAGTCTTAGACCTGTAACCCAAGTCAAGGTAATACTGCTGAATGAAGTCATAAAGCATTTGATGGTAACAGCCGCAGGATAGTTTGATACCACCTTTCTTCCCCCCAATACCCCAATATTGAGAGTCCTGACGACACTGATTCCAATCTGATATTTACATATGAAAACAGGCAACTGCTGCTGTAGTTACCACATTATATGTGATGGTATGTTTGTCCGTAGTTTGTGTTTGATTGTAACTTTCTTATTTTTATATATCTGATAACTGATACAGGGTTAGGATTAACCCATAATCATCATAACCTGCGATGCAGTGTGAGTTTTCACCATACATCAGGTCGTCCCAAACGGCGCTCTCCGGGTTTGAGAAGTGAAGCCCATTGTATCGAAGTCTATGAGAAAATGAAAGTTAATTGTAAAATTTTGGTCTCGTAAAAATCTCTTGCTCAGCGTTGTTAGTTCAATTGTTCAATTGTAGTTAGCTTTACCCTCTTGTGTCACTTCTGGTTCCAAAAAGCCAAGACGGCGACGGCCAAAATGCCAAACTCAAGGCTTCAAAACAGTAGTCCACAAACTAATCTGTGACCTTCGGTGGCTTCACTTCTTTATACAATCTATGGTTCTCCATAAATACACACACAGACAGCCTCTCATGTAAAGTTCAGTAGAACGTTTAGTTCATTGAGAAGTAAATGAATGGTCAGACAGATTAATTGATCTCAGATGTGTGAATGGTTCCAGTCCTGGTGAGAAAGAAAGTTTTTGCTCTCTCTCTTTTACAGCTTCTGGCTTATTCGTACATATATATATATATATATATATATATATATATATATATATATATATATATATTTATATTTGTGTTTTTTGTGGGGCCATATTCTGCCCAGTCCTCATAACTCCTCTAAGTCACACATACTCATTAAAGTGATTGATTGGCTGCTCAGGGCTTTGCTTTTTCCACCACTTTATTTACCTGTTTTGGAGCGCATTCGGGCTTACACTAGTGGTTGGTAACATGATCTTTTCTTTTCCGTTGAAGAATTTATATGACATATGTCACTGTGTACTGTAGTTTGAGTAACGTGTTCTGATTGCCCACCTACTCTTTTCCGGGGGCAGTGTAAAAGACGGCTCTGTAGGTTAAGGAGTGTTAAAGAGCCACACACATAGTTTTCCTAAGCTGTAAATTTTATGGATAATTTCTGATGTTGTTACAGATTTAACCCCCCCCCCCCAACTAAGCACCACAGCTGCAGGTAATTACTCACTCACCCGTCTTACTCTACCTCTACTTGTTCACTCTCTGTGTCTCTTCGTGTCTCTCTGACTCAGTGGCCTTTGAGTCATTCGGATGATGAGAAAGTGACCAACATGTATCTACTGACATGGAGATATTGAGACACTAAAGGGAAGAGCAGAAATTCAACACCAGCGTTGAATTTGAACAGAAACACTCTTCAGAACAGTAAGCAACCTTTGACTTGTGGTCAGAGTAACGTACCTTCGTGGAGTACTCTAGTTAAGCAGTATTTGACATGCATTAAGCGATTGACTAAACTGTTGTTGGGTAAGAATTCTTCCGTACTTACACGTGCTATTTTGAGACAAGTATGGCAAAATGCAGTGAACTATGAGTACTGGGATGGTGTACTCATAATTCTCAAAAAGTTGATTGTGGAATGCTGGACACTTCTCTGTGTTTGACCACTAAATATCAATTTAGGCTACTTTTGATCATCATAAGTTTATTGGGTTAATGTAGCAGTCTGTAATGATTTGGTACCGCGAACGTTAGCTAGCTGTAATCGTAATTTCCGGTAAATTCAAAACAGGCGTGTTCAATTTGAGGCAAAGCTAATGTTGGCAAACTAGGCTCACTAACAAACACAAACTTTGCTGTGGACACTGGAGGTCATCCCACCGTTGAATGCTAAACGGACAGACAACTTAAATTGTTAATGGTTGATAGCTAATGTTATGCGTAGATACATTTGTAGGATATACGTACAGTATGACGTTTTCCAGTTAGTAGTGCATCATGAAAGTTGACTGCGTGTCTTTCTTTCAACAATGCCTCGGAGTTATGACCCCAGAGACTGGAGGCTTAGACACTCCAAAAATGTGTTAACGTGAAAAGAAAAAAAATATGCACAATAGCGGAAGTATCATTTTTTTCCCACAAAAATAGAACAGAATTCGAAGTGCTGTTCGGCTTGAAGTAAAGGATGTGAATATTTCCTGCAAACTGCTTGTGGACAGGTCACGGCACCCGTCTACAAACCCATGTCACATCAGTCAAACAGTTGCAGGCTGATAAATCAGTCAGAACAGGACCTTGGCAGCCCGTGGCGTTAGGTGCACTCAGTACACTCTCCCAGGCTGCACTGGGGTGAGGTCCCACCATGCGCTCATGCCCATAACTCAACTGTAGCCAAACCAACTCATTAGTGAAACAATCCTCACCACGCACTGGTGTGTGTGTGTGTGTGTGTGTGTGTGTGTGTGTGTGTGTGAGTAAAGGTTGAGATTTCATGTTGTTCTGGAAGATTTGTCATCACAAGCTCAGAATGCATTATATTGTTACAATATCTCTCGTATTCCAACTACCTGTAACATTTTCCGATTTGCTAATATTTTCCATGATATTTTCCCACATTCGCTCAATCACTCCCAACACATTATCCACACATTATCCAGTCTTTGCTTGCACAATATCTATTCATGTTACATAATATTCCAAATGAGTGCCCCAATTTAATGTGCTTATTAACCTTTATGAAAACAGACATGTTATGAATGTGTGCGTATAAGCAACACCTCAAAGCTGACTGTGAAGACTTTAATGAGGAATGTTAGCCGCTCACTGAGCTCTTTGGCAAACGCAGTTCAGTAATCCATTTATACACACTTTGCCTTTCTGTCAGACCTGGTCGTTAAATCATGTGTGGATGTTACAACTCTAACACTGTGTGACAAAGTCCTCATTAGCATCTACAGGTTTTTAGTCCTGAACGCCCCCTGATTAATGTACTGCTGAATCACACGATATGAATGTTATTTTAAGGGGAGCTGGGGAATGAATGCAGCTTTACATTAACATGCCAGTTCACATAGTGACCCTCTAGAAATATATTAGTTTTTGCATTAAAAGCATACATTAATATAAATAAATCTATGTATTCTTTAAAAACTGAAGATCTGAAAGCTTCAGATTTGGTGGGACAATGTCTTCAGGAATAGACAGAAAAAATAATTTAATTTGAATTGAATCATAAATATTAGATATCCTACAGTGTGTGTTGAATGTCTGAGACATACATTAGATGTGAGGTCACAGAATACGTTTCAGAACTTTGGCACTATTAGCTTAGTACCTAATGCTTCACCTGATGAGCAGCTAGTGAGGATGTAACGATCACTGGTTTCACGATAAACCAATTCAGACTTTTTTTTAACATTTTCGAGACTTTGTAGCATTTATTCACCAACAAATAAACTGTACACACACTGCACTGCTAGGTTTAACAGCTATGACATTACTGCTACTCACTGTCACACATGCTCTCTCTCTCGCAGCTAGCACCGCTTGCTTGCGCCGTGAATTTTTAGGAAGGAGGCACACTTGGATGGAAATGGTTAAATAAACGTATCATGGGAACTTCAAATGAAAAGTGAATCTTAAAGATCATGACATGTACCGATGTTTTCACTTTGCATCGATTGATTGCTAACCACTAATTTTGATGTGAAATTTTCATAGCGTTTCATCTCTAGCAGGTAGGGTTGTTAATCCATAAAAGGATTACATTTATCCATTTAACTAATGATTTCGAACCCCATGTTCCCATGTGCTTCAATTCAATGGCTTATCATTAGATGCCAGTGTCCAACATGCCCTCAGAGCCTTACCACTAAAAAAACAAATTTATCATCATAAATGTCTTTTTTTAACTTTATGGGATGAGAGGTGCAGAACAGTCAGCACCTCTCTTTGAGGGTGTTCCAGTTCTCATTAATGTGCAGCTTTAAAGGCATTAGCAAAGGAAAATCAAGTCATAATAAGGGTACAGTTCACTTTTTCTGTCCCGTCTACATGAAAAATTTACTGCTATGACTTTGAACTCGCAACCAAATAGTAAATCTTTCCCACTAGAACAAAGCAGAGGAACGCTGCAGGCAAGAAGTAAGTGTTCATCTCATTATAAAGAGCTTATTAGCTTGTGTTTCTCGTTAGGCCACATTCAGAATATTGTGTGGAGTAATGCTATTACTTGTGTTTTAATTGAGTCTTTGCCTTCTGTTGTAGCTTAATAGCAACTATTCAATAATATAGATGTTTAAGTATATACATTAATTCAGCTGCTCTCACTCACACACTCAAGGCTGGACTCAATTATCTGGCCCAGTTGGGTTGATTTTGATCGTTGGACAAGCAAATGAGACATGACATGGAAAAACATATCCCTTTTTATACGAACCTGAAACTGCTTTAAGTGTGAGCTCCGCCTGCCCATTTGACTTGATGTATTCTTTGGGAAATTGATACAACCTTTTGATGCTTTTAAAAGTAATTTAGGCTACCCCCCCCCCTCCTCTCTTTATTCATTGTTATGTATTTCTTGGCATGAGTAGAGCTGAATAGCAAATACCTTGTTGATATAGTCACCGGGAAAATAAAAGCACACCAAACAGAATAATGAAATTATTTCTGCTGATGGTTAGTTTCCATTCAGTTTCATTTCATACATTTCATTCTTTGCATTCATTCAGACGGTACAAGTACTTCTCTTAGACATGTATCAGGACAATTAGCCAATTTTACTAGATAAAGGTCATTTACACAGAATTATCTACTGCTGACTTGGAGTTGTATGATCAGAAACGTTGGTTGTATGGGGTTAGAAATGGTATAACATTGACCAAATTAGCAATAAATTAGAATATAGTATCCTTGAATAATAGATTTGGCAAGGAGATGAATCCATGTTCTGTATTATTCTGCGTTCATGTGATATGGGATGGATGGTAGGACTGTTTATAACTTGCGAGTGTCATGTCATTGGACAAAGTTGTATTACTGCAGATGTGCTTGTGCGATAGTTGAAAATACTATGCATTGACAATATAGCACTACATTCATGCTGTTTCAGTTACCTCGACTGATGATGTGAGGCATCTATTTCTTTGTCAGGCACTTTTGTATTATTAGGCGCCCAGTTGTTAATTATAACAACATTCATTTTGACTTGACGTCTAATTACAGGTTGGATACTGGTAATTATGACATGCAGCATTAGTGCCACGTATATGACTAATGTACTGTATATTGAAGCTGTTAGAATATTCACATTCACAATTACATACATACAATACAATACATACATAACAAATACATAACAAATTATTATACGTATGTCAAACATTGATAGCGTATCACTTACTTATTTAAAACGTATCGGAGCGTCTGGCCAACGGAGCTGGAAAAGTGCCATCTGGTTCACGTCATGCTGATGCTGGAGAACGGCTAGAATGCTGAACGCTAGCTGTACTGTAGAAACACGTTTAATAAGTTACTTCGTCGTCAGGCATAAATGTTGCAGAAGTGTACTCACAGTTGACTAAAGGAACACTGGTACTGTAGTAGCCTATTGCCCAAAACCCAGCTAGTTTCCTGTCAAACCCGACCTAATGCAGTATGCTGCCAGTCTTTTAGAACACATCGAGCTGGTGTCTGTAAGACAAGGTGGGGATTTCAGTTATTTGATGAATACTCTTAACCTGAACATTGCCAAACCTTCATGATCTGACCTAGTGACGGTACATACTCAGGCTCAGCTGGTTAATGCACAGCTTTGGTTACTACTGTGTTTGGTGTTCTTGGCAAGTGTTGCAGTGAAGCTCATAATGTGATGGAAAATTGCCAGCAATCCTGAGAGAGCTGACATGGAGAAAAATAGAGCAGTAAGTGAATGTTTTGATTTTTACTCACCCAACCTCTCGGTGTCCTTCCGTCTCACTCAGTTAATGTTAGTTGGGTTAGAGACATTGTGAATGATAGATTTAAATGATTGATATGTTGCTTCCTCTCGCTACTCTTCGCTTAATTTGTCAGTTTGTTCAAAAATAAGAGATGCCAGTAAGCAGACAGAAACAGCTCTTGAGCCTGGGTGCTGTCCAGGATGAACAAAACGTGTGGTTTTCTCCTCGCATGAAGTGGAGCTGGTCCACATTCTGGTGGGTAAAAATAATGAGAGGCTGACTCGGACAAAGTGTGCGGTGAAGATGCTGAGGTAAGGATGGGAAGAGGGAGGGAAGCAGGAAAGGATACAGGGAGCGTGGAAAAGGGAGTGGCAGAAAGAAAAAGGTCACAGGGTGAGAGACGGGCCACACACTCACCATGATGTAAGGAGCAAATATGTGGAAAGAAAACTGAAGCAGAAGGTGTAATTTTTATTCTCTGGCAGAATAATAATCTGCCCACAGGATTAGGATTGTGGAACAATACTGAAAACTCACCAAGCACTGAAACACAACCAAGTGCAACAGCATGATTGCCTCCAAGGAGAGACGGTCCAACATTTGCGCCATTCATTTTCAATTAGTGCATTAAAAAATACAAATTGCTATTAATTGCGATGGGCCACTAAAGAGACAGAAACATCAGATCTATGTGCAGCGATGAGGAGACTGTGTCCTTCCTCCAATGAACAAAACAAACATAGTTCCATCATGTTTTTCCACAAGATTTTCCATTGTTTTAAGCTACGACTGGCGCGCTTTCAATTACATCATTTCGTCGTGTTCTATTCTTCTGCAATGGTTTAATGGCAACTGACAGAATCGTCTTGATACGTCCAACTCCTAGAACAAACATTAGATTTAATTTATTTCAGCCATTTTTCTGGAAATTTGGTTTAAAATCTTCACAACATTTGGATGGAAACTTGACTTATGACAGCAAGACTCTCAACCCACCTTTTGAGTGTGGGCTTTGAGAACAGGTTAAAGTATGAACACTTGTACAAATGAGTCTATTTGAAGCATAATTAGGTATTTAAGTAATTGTTGTTACTCTTAAATGTCAGGTCCTGCCACTTTTCTTGGTTCTATAAGTAAACTGGATATCTTTGGGTTTTGTTGGTCGGCCAAAATAAGACATTTGAAGACTTCACTTGGGCTCTTGGAAATTGTGAAGAGCATTTCTCACTGTTTTATGACACACAGTCCTAACACTTGCAGTAAATAATAACCAGAACAATAATAAACTGAATACTTAATAATACAATAGATGTTAGTTGCAGCCCTAGACGCACACGACAGTTACTTTGTCAGCTGCTGAGAATTCTACCTTCCAGAACCTTTTGGCTCATGTTCTGTTTTGGAACAAAATCTCTCTTCCCGCTGACATTTCAAGACGCACGGAATCTCCTCTGGCCCTCCCGCCCCACTCTCAGAAAATATAAACAAACGAAAAACCATTATTATTTTATTGCATGGTGAAACTTTCCTGTTTGTATTAGAAGATGCGAGATTCATGCGGTGTTTGGAGTTCAGCCAATAAAGATTGATAAAGGTCATAATTGTGCCTTCAAGAGACCTTATAACAGACCATGAACTGTGAATACATGTATAGGTGACCTAGATAGGAGGATCGGCAAGCTGAGTGCACCTGGACAGTCTGGGCCAGAAACGGCCAATTAACATGTTGACCTAAACCTCTGATGTGTAAATGCATCGTACCCCATCGGCTTGCCACAAGCTAACAGCCCTGCTGGACTCCAGGAGGCTGGACTCTGCATAGTTTCCACTCACTTGTTCACTTACACAAATAATTAAAGGGCATGTTTTTAAGGGGCTCTGGAGTGGTCCTGATGTCTTCTCGCCGGAGCCTGCTGTCTGATCTCTGCTGGGTTCAGAGGGACCACCGAGTCAGGTCACTAACTGTTAAAGGAACAAAGGGTGCTGACCCTGTTGCGGTAGAGGCCACTAGTTTGTATCGGACCCTTTGGAGGGGAAAGGCATTAAACTCCAAGATGTTTTGAGCAGGAAAACTGTCAGATACTGTTTCAATATGATGGGAAAGTAATTTTCTTTGTTTTCATTCAGAATTCTTTTCATTAGTTTGGAATTGTGATCACGGGGCCAACTGTTTACAAACTGCTGTTATGACTCTGCTGTATAACGTGCAGATGTCACAGCAGAGGGAGGATTTGTCTGCGGAGCATCATGGCCTCGTTTAAGAACCAATTATACTGCAGATCACTGACTCCCTCACAAATACCTGCACCCATTGGGAACACATTAGGAAGCAATGTGTTCATTCTTTCCGAACAGGGGTGATGCACTCGTCTGGTATGGGCGGTTGTGTTTGGTGGGCGGCCTCGGCCAAACCCTTTTTTTTTTTTTGAGGGGAGAGAAAGAGAGCTCTCCTACTAGTTAGCATACATCTGTAGCTCAAGTGGACAAGAGCCGGACCTCAGAGGCCACAGCCCGGGCAGATAAATGTTGAAAAATTAAATACAGCAGCCACTTACAGAAACACACACACACACGCACGTCCAGGCATGCAGATGTCCATCGCAGAGAGGCCAGCGAGCCAGCCGGCATCCGTTTGCGTGTCTGGTTTCTTCTACTTTCATAAACTTGTGTGAGCGAGCCAAGCGCGTTGCTGCCATGTGTTCTCCCTCCATGCCACACATTAATGAGTGACGATATCAGCGGCTGGGAGGCCACGCAACTGCGACTGAGTCACAGAAATGTTTAACCCAGCTAACCTGGCCCAGGCTGGCATTCCTGCGTCTGTTTACATGTCCTCCTACCGACTGCAGTGAACTCAATAATTGAATTTTATTCTCCAGTTCAACACATGGGAAAATACGGCTACTTTACCCACAAATATTTTTCTGTCTCTCTGGACTGTCTTGTTTGGTAGGACAGTTTTCAATTTAAATTTGTTTTCACTTGTCTCACGTCTTCCAATTTGCCGTCTTGAACAAACACCGGAGTCATCGCTTCTGAACATGTTGTGTTGGTATTTGTCATCTCCTCACCATGTGTTTTTTCCAAAAAGGCATGTCTTTATATGAGCTTAGCTTCGTTCTATGTGCTCCCTTTAGGGATCCTTATATAACCGAAACTCCCCAGAGAGCCATACAGATGGACAACTGACAGATGTCCTTATGTCACAGCACTTCCATGAACCATACAACAGCACATTATGCTCCTCTGCTGTGCACTACCACACACTGTATGACCACACAACCAGGCAGTTCAGTGAGAAATGCTGATCAAATCCAGATGCCTTTGCATCTCTCTCTCTCTCTCTCTCTCTCTCTCTCTCTCTCTCTCTCTCTCTCTCTCTCTCTCTCTCTCTCTCTCTCTCATACACATACACATACACATACATGTTCACACACATCTGTAATAATGTGCAGTGTTATGTATTTCCATTTCCCCTCCTTTGTCTTTAGTGCAGACAAACTCCAGGTTTGCTTTTCTATCAGGCTGCATAATTTCCAGGGTCAGCTGAGATCCTGTATTCCTTTTGAAAGCCACGTTATCAAATATTTGATCAGTCTTATTCAGTTGAGTAGCATGAAATGTTTCGAGCACCACTTTATTTTGTCCACCTGTGATGTGCATTTCAAATCAAATCATGAGAAGACTGCTGTGGCTCAGATTCTATACGTTGATATTGGTGCACTTTTCTTTTTTGACTCACCAAAGGATTGCTTAACCAGTGATTGTTTTTTTTTTTCCTGCAAGTGCTTCTTGGCCTGTGAGGTGTGCAGCCATGGAAAGTGTTTAAAACTGCCTGCTGGGAGCTAGTTAGCTATAGACACTAATTACATGGCAGACAGCATGTTAAAGCCCTTAGAACTCTTGTAAAAACACACACACACACACACACACACACACACACACACACACACACACACACACACACACACACACAGTTGAACGCTCTGAAGTATAGAGACCGCACTCTAGTGGAGCCAAACTCTCTCTCAGCGGCTTGTTTCTTGTTCAACGTCCATCCGATTATAAGAGCAGTTTTAAAATTCTAAAAGCCGACCTTGCCGCTGATGGCAGGATGTTAGCGTCCTATTTCAGCAGCTGGAGCTCCATTTTGATTGGCAAGAGGATTGTTTTCCCTTTTATTGTGAGCAGGCTTATTTTAGTACGGAGAGTTTCTCATGAAAGAAAAATTAGCCGCTAACTTGCTCAGGTTTCTTTAAATTAATCGAATTTGTGAAATACATTGAAACGCACAAGTGGAACCAGGGAATGTGGGGGAGGCAATAAATGCCGGATTTACTTCCCTGGCTCAGAAATAGGCTGTTTATTCTGTCACAGTTATGTATCAGTGATTACACAACAAATGACACCAGTGATGGACAGATCTCTCTGCAGCTCAGTCCCAGATGTCTCACCTGTGCTCATCACCGCCAGGTTGGAGCACATGTGCAGCATCTCAGGTGTCGCTCTGCAGCGGTCAGTGCGGAGACGTGTTTTCACAGCTGTCCGGGGCTGCGTGCACTTGCAACCCCCACACGCACACGCACACACACACACACACACACACACACACACACACACACACACACACACACACACACACACACACACAGTCTGAGCTTCCTGCCAAAGTTTCCCAGGATACACAGCAGAGAGCGGAACTCCAGGGATGAAGGAAAGTAGATTACAAGCCACCACTTGCACACGCAGGAGTGGAAACAACAAAGCAATTTCATTTAACATTGATGAGTTTCAATGTTGGAGGTAAAACCCATCGCAGTGTAACATGTTACTGTAATGCCATTCATTTTCAGTGATTGCATTACAGTCAAGCCAGAAGATCATCTTAAAGGATAGGTTTCGGTAGGTTTTGTTTTTGGTCATCCGAACATGTCCGAACACGTCCAAAGACAGAAGTGTTCATATCTGAATGCCCACAATTGAAGGCGAAAATCTGATTCATGGCGTCTGGAGAGAGGTACAAAGGGGTATAAGGGATACACTTTGTTGTAGACCAATCCTGCCGACTTTCACACCTCCGCACACCTGGACAGTCGCTTCATGAATCAAGAGTGTTGCTGGAAAGCCTGCTCGTGGTGCTAAGTGTTGACCTGTTTGTGTTAAGCTCCAGTGCAACCATGAAGCCACATTCCAGGGAACGGCCTGGTTTAATTTTGGACATTTATAAGCAATCTGATTGAGAACAGAAAGCGAACGGATGAGGGACATTGTATCCTGCCATGCGAGTTGTATTTGTCACAGTGTTATTTCATGCTCCTGACTGGAATGATCTTGAAAAGTCTTTGATGTCTTGACCAAGCATTTTCATGGACTGTTATTGCTGGGTGGCATAACGGTCCATGACAGTGAATCACAACCACACATTGAACTGTAAAAGCTCTCAAGCACATCGTGAAAAGAATTTGGAAATGCCCTCTTTGATGTGACTCTGGGAAGAGATAAGGAATTCCACGATGTGACATTTACAGCCTCTGCTTCCACCTTAACTGATGGAATCAAGATTGTTTTATTCGGCTGGAAGCTGCCATCACCTACGCTCGTAGATGTTTTTGTGCGAGTGGGCGTGTGGTGTCTACGGTGGACTATATGCAGGAATAGCTCTGGAATTTAAGCCTTACTCGTAGGATTCTGGCTTCAGTTAGATTTGTCTGATTTAGTCGACAACACTGCGTGAGTCAGGAGCGTTCGGCATTCTGACCAAAATGATTTCCTTTTGCATTCAGTGGTAAATGTTTCAGTCAGTGAATCGGCAAAATAACCTTTCACAATTAGGGCTTTTCCCACCAGGGGAACTTTTACCTGCAATTCAGGTGCATGGAAATACATTCGAGTTTGGTTCCTTGGCCCCAACAGTGTTCCAGAGTTTCTTTCCTACCAGGAAACATCTGAGAGGAATTTACACTTCTGAACATAGCTGACTGGTCAACCACAAGTCTTGAGAATGTGAACCTGTTTTGTGGAATTCATTCAGACTGCAAACAAATACTGTCACTAAAATAAACATTAGGATTGGGATTTTTAACTTTTTTGACATTTAAACACAAGTTATGTTGCCAGTTTAAGACATGCCTCAAAACACTTGTGGTTATTGTTTTTGTATATGAACCCAAACACCATCACGGGTTGACGTGCGTTGTTGTGTCAACATATGCACCGTCATATTGCCCAGTGTTGACGCTGCAGAAAAGCAACAGTTTTGTTACATTTGTTTCTTGGATTGGCACATCACAGCTACTGTACCTTGATTATTTATTCTGCATTCATGCCACGTCTGATGTGTGCCAAGGGAGTCGAATAATGCAATGCATTCAAGTGAGAAGCAGCTGAGGTACAGAAGTGAAACATAACTTTATTTTTCTTTGAGGTTATGTAGTAAACAAGAAATACAAACATTCAAAAAGCATATTATTTCTACGTTTTGGAGACCAGCCTCTTCTTTTTGGCTTTTCCTACCTCTCCGCAAGACGTGCTGACAGAAAAGGTTGAAAAATCAAAAACCTTTTAGAATGTTTTTTTCTTCTACTTTTCAAATTTCTCTCTCCTCCTAGTTACAATTAATTAAATCCTTCGTAAATGATGTCTTCAGACCTCTGCATTGCCCCCCACATCTTTCATTTTTCCTGATTCAAGGTCCAGGTGTCATTCCTGCATAGCTAGTATGTTTGGGCGGTATGACTTTATTATGGTATACCAGTGTATATATATATATTATTTATTTTTTAAGTTAATGTTTTTGGGCTTTTCCATTTATTATTCAGTATAGCGGAAGAAAGACAGGAAAGGGGGAGAAAGAGGGGCTGACATTATGTGTCGGTGAATAAATGCTACAAGCTTAGTGCCTAATAGCTATCTAACCTACATTATTGATAAAAGACAGAAAAAAGTATAGAACAGGTCGAAGCTGTTGTTGTGGTTGACCAACAGAATGCTAAATCAGCATATTTCTGTGATTAATGAGAAAAACTATAAGTCTACTGCTCTTTGCAACAGCTACTGCAGCTTCAGTGTCGACTGAAAATGACATCAGTGGGAAAGCCATGTCATTCACTACTGATGGGTTAGGGCAAAATGGCAATGGCTTGTACAAAATATCCTTTGCTTCAAACTGTGTGCTGCCAAACTAGAACCAGCTGACGGGCCTGTGGTTTACGTACTCTGTTTCACCTCCATCATTCTCTTAATATTGTTTCCTATGGCAACCAGAAAACCAAACTTCAATTATACAACTCATTTGCCTCTCACCAAAGCAATGACCGGTCAAAATGACATGGAGTGTTCTGAAAAGAAAATAATCTAATCCACGACCCTCACAAGACAATATTTACTAATTTGCAGAATCGATACCACTGGCAGAAGATGACAAAAAAGAAAGAAAGAGTTGAGATTTGTTATCCAAAAATGATACTCCATTTGCATTTTCTCCATCCAAACATCAACACTGTGTGACAAGCCAATGATAGGACCAGCCTCTAATGGCAGCAGCCCCAGTGTGGATGAGGAGACCTCTGTATGACCGCACTCTGGGCCCGTCTGCATGCAAAGACCTCCGTTTCTCACCTCAACATAATCCCACACAGCTGAATCCAGTTACCGTGAGACCTCTGATAACACCGGTGCACCGAGCTAAAAATAATTCCAGAGGATTAAATCTGGGCTCTTATAACATCAAGATGAGTCTGTGACTTTGGGCATGTCTTCAGCTGTCCATTTTTAATCACTGCAATCAAAACAAGCAGCGGTGTGAAGCCGACTTCAAGAGTGCACTTTCATGTCTCCTCTCGCCTTGTTTTCCATCATCCAATCTCACTTGATCGGAATAATTTCAGCACTTTTTCCTGTTTCCTGTTTGGATATCTGGCCTGCTGCGTTAACCGCTACAATTACTCAAAGAGTGTTGTTGAGAATATATTGGAAAAGCTTGGGGAGGATGAGAGCAGGAGGAGGGGGAATGGCTGATAGCATGACGGAGGTGCGTAAACGAATGATTCTTTTGTTGCCTGGGAAAGTACAACAAACAAACCCGCGGAAAAAGATGTTGTTTACAAAATCTTTTTTTTCTTGTCTTTTTGTTCGAAATACCAGCAGAAGTGTTCTATGACAAAAAGGTGTTAAACCTTGGATTTCGTGGTAGAGGGAATGTTTGGTAAGTGGACATGGAAAATGGGCCTATTTTTCCACTTAGCTATCACACCTGATTTATTTGAGATATTCCTGGAAAGTCTTGCCACTGCTGCTGTCTCTGACTACCCACGCGAAGGCCGGACTTCAGACTCGCCAGGCGCCCTTAATCACACACCACGCAAACACTTCTGAGTGATCTGAGGCTGCGGGATTGTATTTCCAGATATTAACATAACCGCAAGAGGAAACAGTTATGATTAAAAATAATAATACAATTTACAGAAGAGGGGGAAAAAAGCAGCCAAATTAGACCCAGCTGGAATGTCAGTGGTGTAGTCCACAGTCGGCTGCTGCTGTAAATGCAGTGTGGTCAGGGAGGTGGGGGTGGAAACGAGAGTGTCTGAATCTTATGTGCAACCCAGGCCTGTTGCTCTGATCTGCAGTATCACCAATACATTACATTTGTGGTCCGGTTTGTTGCATCTTAGCTCAAACTAATTAATCAGTTTTTGGCCACTACAAGAACAAATAGAGTCACAGCCCTGAGAAACGATTAGCTCATAAAGTTTTTATGCTTTCTCACACATCCAGCAGATACAGAGCAACACAAAAAGTATTTGGAGTCATGTTTTTGTTCCCCTGATGAATGACCTGAGAGTCCAATATTCACCATATTTTTTAGGGATGTCATCGTACCAGAAATGAGCTTTATTTGTATAGCACCTTTCATACAAGAATTGCAGCCCAAAGTGCTTCACATCAAAAACATAATAATTAGTACAAGATTAGACAGAATAAGAGCATTTACAGTACAATAATCACAGTGTTGATGTAAATGAGTCTGAAGTACCATTATAAAAATAGCAGAATTTAAATAGTATAAAATAGCAGATAAAAATAGCAGAATTAAAATAGCCAGAATTAAAATAGTATAAAATAACATTGGAGTATTGTGCCTAGTTTCCCTATCTGTACAGTACTTAACGACCCTCCTGTCGGAAAATCACATTCATTACACTATTCTTGTAAATGTTACAGAGCCATATTTTGAAAGCATGAGATCAACAATGGGCCCCTGTGGCCCTTCAACTGGTTTACTCCTTTGCTACCCATTCCTGATAGTCTTTGATTTACGTTTACAGTGTCAACCTCTTTATTGACGTTTTAACGTATAAAACACAGACGTCTCCGTGAGTCCAGATTCTTTTGGCAAAATCTTGGTTAAAGCCTGCTTCATAAACAAACCCCTGTTTGTTAAGTTTTATGAAACCTTAAACGTTTAACCTTAATCGGTTAAAGCCAGTTTTTCTCCAATATATTCTTTAATCTTTCACTTTTCCACTAATTGTGTAAAGAACATGTAAACACATTTATCAGAGAAACTTCCTCTTTTTCCCGTGGTAAAACAGTCTATTCAAGTTTTTCAAAAACACACACTCTGAAAATGTATCCTAGTTACCTTTACACATTCAATGTCAAACCAGTAATAATTCACCATTAAAAGGCTAAGATAAAAATATATAAAATATCACTATTAAAAGGCTAAAGTAAAGAGATATAAAATATCACTATTTAAAGGCTAAAGTAAAGAGATATAAAATATCACTATTTAAAGGCTAAAGTAAAGAGATATGTCTTCAGTTTACTTTTGAAGATATTGAGCGAGCTTGCCTCCCTAATGTCTGCAGGTAAAGTGTTTCATAGCTTTGGTGCATAATTGCAAAAGGCTGCATCCCCAATTTTCTTTTGGATGTTTCTGGGAACATTTAATAAACCAGTAGTGGATGATCATAATGTTCTTGGGGGCACATAGTTTATCACTGCACTGGCTCCCGGTCTCAATCAGGATTGACTATAAAATCTCCCTTTACACCCATCAGTGCATTCACGGAAATGCTCCATCAAACCTCAGACAACTACTAACCCCACAAACCTCCACAAAAAACCTCCGCTCTGTAAAGGCTAACCTCCTCCATCCCCCCCAGGACCAAGCTAAAAACCATGGGAGATCGCGCCTTCTGCTCCGCTGCTCCCAGACTGTGGAATGCTCTCCCTGAACATCTGAGGACACCACAGACTGTGGATGCTTTTAAAACAGGCCTAAAAACCCATCTTTTTAACAAAGCATTTTGCTAGACTTTAAACATCCATCTGTTGTCTTGTCTGTCTACCAAATGTTTTTGTTTTTTTTAATGCTTCACCTTTTTTACTCTGTAGCACTTTGAGTTTTGTTTACTAAAATGAAAAGTGCGCCTATAAATACAATTTATTATTATTATTATTATTATTATTATTTTTATTATTAAGGTCATTGTACTTGCTTTTTCGGGAGCTTTCAAATATATCACACTCCACTTCATTAGCAGTGGAGG
Source organism: Cottoperca gobio (assembly GCF_900634415.1). NCBI lineage: Eukaryota > Metazoa > Chordata > Actinopteri > Perciformes > Bovichtidae > Cottoperca > Cottoperca gobio. The sequence continues at coordinate 4,966,454 of NC_041373.1, forward strand.
TGGAGGATGGAGGATAATTCTGATTTGTCTTAACTTCTCATGAACTTCTGCATTAACTTGAATGATGACCAATGAGTCCATTGGTCCATCTATCACTGCATGTATTTTGATGCATATTAAAACTTTCTTCAATTTTCTATTAAGGCCCTGTCACACATATCCGTATGGCGGAAACGTATACGGAAAATAGTTCACAATTTGTCAGAGTCCAAATACGTCCAACTTTTCATCTGATCGGAAAAGTGAACATATACAGATACGCATGTCTAACCTATTGATAGCGCATCACTTACTTATACAAAATCAGACGAATGCATAACGTATACAAAAATATGGCGTATACAAAATATCGGCAATACGCTGGTGTACGTTGATATAAGGTAAGGCATAAGTAGTATTCATTGAGAGCACGCTGTGTTACGTTGGGGTACATTGTTGAACGCTGAGGCTGTGAAAATGTTTTGAGCATGTTCAAAATTTTCAGACATACCCAACGTGTGCTTCATAAGTTATGCAGACGTTACACATAAATTACGTTACGTTAGACATACGTGAATACTGAATACGTATGTGAATACAGTACGTGTATACAGTACGTGAATACCTACCTATGTGAATCACTTATCACTTAATTTTACTTTTTATTTTAATTTAAGTCTTATTTGAAATGTACATTTGTAATGGCGGTAGGGCGGGGGGGTAGATGGGTAATTGTTGTATGTCATGTTTTAAGCTACTGGATGCCTGAATTTCCCTCGGGATAAATAAAGTATCTACCCATGTGTTTGTCTATCTATCCATACCTATGTGAATACCTACGTGACTACGTTAGAGGTACGTTAGATTGTGTAGTGTATCCTACAGCCAATTTATTGATAACGAGTGGATAACCTATTCCTACCCTATGTTAAGATTATGACTGACGACGGAGTAACTTATTAAACGTGTTTCAGTACAGCTAGCGTTCAGTTAGCGTTTTGAGAGCTTATTGGGGTTTGAATATAGTATATAGGGTCCCTGTGAGTAGCTCATCCTCACTTCTTCACAGCACGTCTTGATGAATACATCAACCCAGCATCAGAGAGCATGGAGGATGCTGAGAGGCTGAGACAAGAGTACATTCTAGTCGTTCTCCAGCATCAGCATGACGTCAACCAAATGGTACTTTTCCAGCTCCGTTGGCCAGACATTTTGTATAAGTAAGTGATACGCTATCAATAGGTTTGACATACGTATACTAATTTGTTATGTTTACGTCAGCTACAACACCGCTGTGGAAAAGTTGGACGTATTTGGACTCTGACAAAGTTTGAGCTCATTTTCATATACACCAGCATGTTTCTGCCATACGGAACTGTGTAACAGGGCCGTACGTCTGGCGTGTTCGGCGTATCGTCTGTATCCTTTGAACGATCACAACTTACCCTTAATGTATATCAACGTACACCAGCGTATTGCCGTATATTTCGTATACGTCGGCATTCGTTTCCACCAAATACGGATATGTGTGACAGGGCCTTAAGAAACACAAAATAATTGTGCAGTTGTGAAGTTGTAGTATGTGTTCTTTGTTTAATTATTTCTTTAATCTGGACCCAGATCTGTATCACACACAGATACACACAGTGTCAGATTATTATTTATTTTTTTCCGTGAATGACAGCCGTGAATTTAACTGCGTATAAAGAGCAAAGTGTGTCAGGCCAGTGACGCTCAACACATCTATTTTAAGTAGCTCTGTGAAGCTCTGAGTAATATGTTATCCATCCTAAATCCACCTCAGGCGTTATCAATCTTCTCAGTCACACCAACAGAGATTTGGAGGAAGAAAATGTTCCTTTGATGACTGTCCAGATCGACACAAGACTTTTCTTTTTCCATAGAGTGTATTTTTCATTAACCAAATTCAATCTGGAAGATGAAACTATTATGTTTTTCTGAGACCAATGATGTGAATTTGGCCTGGATAAAAATAAATGCATGGACCACATCATTGGGTCTAAACTCTGAACATGTTCTGAATGGGTGGGATAAGTCACCTACACCCAGTTTACAACAAGGCTTTCATGTGCTATATAGTTTTCAAAAACTAAAAATAGTAACCAGTCAGAAACTTAGGCAATTTCTTCCTTTATATGAGGTGAGTTTTTCATCATAGGTGTTAAATGTAGCCTAAGTAGCTGCACACTTTATTTTTAAGGTTGGGAGGAACTAGTCACTTTTGGGTGTTAACTTTTTTTTGTTGGTTTCCCTTTAGCACTTGCCAAGGAAGGAAGCAGTTTCATGGTATCAGAAATAAAAAGAAACTATGGGCATTGATTCCCAGGCATCTGATATTTGCAACTCTGCACTGCACCCTGGGAAGTGACAAGTGGTCCATTGTCCTGATAGATGAGTTGGTTCCTGAACAACATGACCTCATTCCCTCTCTGTGGAGGGGTTCCGAGCAGAACACCGGGGCGGTTGAAAACACAATTTACTGAGCTTGATGTATAAAAGTGATCACAAATTACAGAATTTAACACATTATTCATTGCCTGTAAACATTACAAACACTGACAGATGAGGACTGTAGCAGGATGACATACAGATGATTCTGCTCCCAACTTTGAAAGCACAACGATTGTGCCAACGTGGTCGGTTGTCAATTAGAGTTTGCAGCCAATGACGAGTCCAGCAGACTTACATGCAGCTTCACCAAAGCTGGGCTGAGTGGTTCAGTGTGTGTTCAGTGCAGAACATTATCACCTATGGCCCCAGGGACTGGGTCATTGACCTGCTGTGCCATCTCCCCGGGGTTAAACCTGTTCAGGAGCCCTGTGACGTCCCAGGAGGATAAGCAGCATGTGCTGCTGAGGGCACGTGTTGGCAACACAAGCACCTTTCAGTCATGCTCATTTACATTCTGGCTTCATGTTTAAAGAAGTCACTTCTCAATAATCTGAGATGGGACTAATGCTTCGAACATGGCTGATGTCTGAATTGAATGCATTTCAGAAAGGATGGGGGCAGTCTCTGACTGTTAATGTTAGTTAGAACTATGTGTTCCAAACCTTTTTCCATTAGGGAGCCCTTTTCTATTATTGATTAAACCGACGTGCGTAGTCGGTATATTTTATGGATATTTCACATTATATTCAATGCATAACAATAACAGTGCAGAACAACTAATAGATTGTACAGTTAACTCATGTAGTCTGTAATATACATAATTAATATGCTTATTTTTTCAAATTCAGTGTTTTCTTCTCCCTGACGCTTGGCCTTTGTTCTGTAAACTCTTTGGTTATTTTAACGGCGTACTTTTGTAATGACGAGGCTGTTTAGCAGAGAGGGAAGACTCTGTGAATATAACTTGAGTTCAGGTCGTTACCATCTCACTGTCAATCCCAATTGGTTGACTATCAGCATTGGCCTCGCTAGGTTCAGGGCTGATTTTAAAAAAGTAGTTGGTGTGTTAAGCCATTTTCAAATAATGAAATGCCAATTTTTATAAAGTTAGTGAGAAATGTCAATATTAACACAATTAACAACATGTTTGCAGTGGATAGAACTGATGAAAAGAACATATCAAAAGCATTTCCAATATTTAGGCATCCTTTAAAATAAAACAAATGCAAAACCTACAAAATGTACGTTTTTTGCTTTCTTTCTAGAAAACAGTAGTAAATGATGATCAATTAGCTGTTTCAATCGGCAGGGATTTCTGCTCAGTTTCACATGAAGTCTTGTGAGCTCCAGTATGCGACACTGATAAATGCAGCAGTCCCCCTCGCCATACCCAAGGTGCTGTTTTCAATAAGTTGAGAAGGAAAGGGATTGACTTCACTGAAGCAGCTCCCTGGTATCAAAAACATGATTCATGTTGTCCATACGCGCAGTTAACGACACACAGCAGTGGCCAAGCGGAAAATGCTGCCCTTGTTTTCCAGATAGAAATAGGAAATCAACTTTAACAGTGGAGGGAAAGAAAATAAAGATGGGGAGGAGAGGAACAACACAAATAAACAAAGCAACAACTGTAGTAACAGTAACATGTGATGTTAGAAAAACATTACAAACAGTGGCGTCTCTATTGAATTTCTAATAATTCTGGCAACGCTTTGGATTGATGATGATTGATTGATTGAGAGCCAACTAGGACACAAAGAAACCCACACAAGCTGTTCTGTGTGTCTTTATCTTCATTTGTCATACTAATATTGAGTCATGTAGATTATTAGCGCAAAGAAAAGCAAAGTGTTTATACTGTAAGGGGATTTGAAGTGGAAATCTGTCTAATACCATGACTTGAGTCCGTAATTCCATCATGTACCGAAGTACGTAATAGTATGTCATGCTTGTAAAGATAAGATGGTGTGAAATCTTTGTCTGCAAATGTTGGCACAATTTCAGTCCTTGGCATGCTTTCAACAATCTGAACTTCTGCCTTGAGAGCAATAGTTAAAAGTTCTGAGATAAAGGGCTTCTGAAGCGGAATGATTTGGACAAAGGCAGCATGTTCACAGTAACATGCTAATGTTTAAAAGGAATAACGTTAACCATGGTCCCCATCTTAGTTAAGCACATGCTAACATTTGCTAAGTACGTACCACAAAGTACAGCTGAGGCTGATGGGATCAGTTTTTAAGGTATTTAGTCATAAACCAAAGTACTGTACAATTAGAACATTTGACGTGATCATTTGATCACCAAAGTTATTGCAATGAATCCTGTCAAGGGAACACATTCTGTACCAAATTTCATGTCAAATGTTCGTTGAGACTTTTTATTCGCAACCAAAAAATGTCAACCTGTTGGTGGCGCTAAAGGAAAGTTAGCTGTTCATCAAAGTCGGAAGGATCCATTCTCTGTGCATGAATATATGCACCAAATTTCATGGCAATCCATCCAATAGTTGAGAAATTTCAGTCTGGACAAAGATGGTTCAGTGACCAACAGTCCGACGTTGGCATTGATTGAGCTATGCTGCAAAAGTAGCTAAAAACCTCCCGGATGTAACTACTGTTCTATGAGTTACCACATTGTTATTGGTTTACTGCGCCACTCCTCTACTGCACAAAGACAGTGGTGGGCACACCACTCATGTACAGCATAGTGCATGCTCTCATCTAATTGACCAGCGAGTGCACTGACCTGCCTTGTAGGGTAAGTATAATACATCTGCTTTCTTTGTACAGTTGTAATACCTGCCAAAAAACAAATCAGTACTGCCAGATTTTTTAGTACAATTAAATTACTATTGAATGTCAACTTCTTTCCTTTGAAGTTCTACTTTTGTTAATTAAAACTATAGGGATGTCCGGCATCCACAGTCCACATTAGCAGAGTCCACATTTTAACCCTGGGAACAGACTATAAGGAGACTTGATCACTTTAACTCTCAGTAGCTTTGACTTGTTGTTATTTCCACCACGGAGGTTATGTTTTCAGTTTAGATTGTTGGTTGTTTTTTTTTCTCTGTTTGTCAGCACGATTAAGGAAAAATTACTGGCCAAATGTTCATGAAACTTGTGTAGCATGGGCCAAGGAAGAACCCATTCAATTTTGGAGCGGATCTAAATCACAGGGCGGATACAGGCATTATTTTTCACTTACGGAAAAGGCTTTGGCGAAGGCCTGCGCTCTCCGAGTGCCCTTCTAGTTTTGACATGTGACTAAGCATCAGCTGGAGTACTTTTGAAGTTCTGCCCCCGTTTTGAATGTTCTTATCTCATCAAGACATTTAAGTTTGAGTGTTTTTATTTGTGACTTTATGTCAAAGCAGCTGTTGATCGAGTTTCAAACTCTGATCAGATCCACACACACACACACACACACACACACACACACACACACACACACACACACACACAGTTGAACGCTCTGAAGTATAGAGACCGCACTCTAGTGGAGCCAAACTCTCTCTCAGCGGCTTGTTTCTTGTTCAACATCCATCCGATTATAAGAGCAGTTTTAAAATTCTAAAAGCCGACCTTGCCGCTGATGGCAGGATGTTAGCGTCCTATTTCAGCAGCTGGAGCTCCATTTTGATTGGCAAGAGGATTGTTTTCCCTTTTATTGTGAGCAGGCTTATTTTAGTACGGAGAGTTTCTCATGAAAGAAAAATTAGCCGCTAACTTGCTCAGGTTTCTTTAAATTAATCGAATTTGTGAAATACATTGAAAAGCACAAGTGGAACCAGGGAATGTGGGGGAGGCAATAAATGCAGGATTTACTTCCCTGGCTCAGAAATAGGCTGTTTCTGCTAACCCATACTACCTACCCATCAGTCTGAACTGTATTCTTCAGATTGCTTTTGTCCCCTTGTTTTTTTTTGTAATTTGTGTACTTCGTGTACTCTTTTAAATTTGTATGTGTCCCTGTACTTCTTCTTCACCTGTCCTGTAACAACTTTATTATACAATAAAATGTAATGGAAAAAAGTGGCGGAAAAAATTGGGAGTCGTGTTTCAAATCCGACAGCAAAGCAGGGAACTTTCAGAAAGTATCCTCACTTATGTAATTGTGTTAAATTCTTCAGTGCAACAGCAGGCATGTGCTTGGACTCTGATCTGATTTAAACTGATTTATTGGAAGTGAGCAATGACTCAGATTTTCCTTCATGTGTGAGAGATCTACATTACTTCCTCTGCAGAAGGGTGGTCTTGTGTGTTGTGCAAGTCCATTTGATTGGTGAGAAGGTTCCATGGCATCTGCCCAGATATAGTTGGATTTATTCCTCTGTTGAAACATAATTATTATAATGTAAAGTCTGCTCAGCAGGAGCAAAGCAAAATGTCATTGTTCTTCAGATCTCAGGTGAAATTCCTCATGACCGGGATGGTTCCAGGAAAACCTTCACAGGCAACATCAGATCAAACAGTTCGCCCGTGCAGCAGGTAAATAATCAATGTCCATTTGGAGAAAAAAGGCCAGTAGGACTGGGAATGGACTCGGAGCTCAGCTGTGAGGGCCTCGACCTCGTCAGTCTGGGGGGAGGTGAACATGGAAGAAGGTCATTGCCAGGGGCCTAATCCATTTATTTGGCCCCTCTCTTCAGGGGCTGTTGTCAAGCCTCAGGGTAGGCAACTGTATCAACACGATCTGGGGCTCCGTGTGGTCTCTGAAGAGTCACCAAAGCCGACTGTGCACATCGAGCAAACACAGGGACAAACAGCAAACGCTGAATAACTATCACCCTCGGGGGGGGCAGCTTTTTGGGGTTGAGAATGGAGTTCAGAATTTGCTGGAAAGAATGCTTCAAATGCAGGCAGCACAGAACTGCACATGCAGACTCTGTGTATTTTGGCAATGGTGCAAATACAGTCAAGGATAATAATATTGAGAGGAAGAGCAAAAAAAACATAGATTTGCAATACAGTTGGAAACCAGTTCAGAAGTGGCTAAGGAAGCAATGACATAATGTTTTCATTTCTAAATGGCCAGTGTCATCGGATATATGGCCTGATGTATGTTGAACTATGATGGATGAGGATGGTTTTCAAGGGACTACAAAAGTCACTCCCAGGCATGGCTGACATGCTTTGGAAGCGCGGTCCTTTTGTTATAATCCCATTCAAATAGTTGATGTCTGTAGTTGACACAACATCAGCGAGAGGTGGTGTTTCTATTGTAAGCCTTGCTGTTGTAGCTTTATATGTTCAAAAGAATGTCTGTCATCATGGACAGTATGGTGACAATAGAAATGGCATGTTGGCCTTTGCTGGTAAACACACAGTCACAATGACGTGACAGGCACCTCATGTGTTATGGCAACACACCGATCAACGTGCAGCATTGGTCACCTTCCATTGCAAATGTATTTTGGTAACCCTCATATGATGATTCAGAGTGTGTGTAGTGTAATACATGTTAACAGCACAGTGGAATCATTTCTGCAGGAGCTAAATTGAGAACGCTGCTGTCAATACCTGCATTTATTTGATTGATTGGGGATTAACTAGCAGCAGTATTGTCTGCTCCTCTCACGTTTTGTTAAATGTTGAGGGATTTTATTCGGAAAGGCCAAATCTACTCCGCATGTGCCACATAGAGATAACCTTAACCAATAACTGAGTGCTCAGTAAAGCATTTTCTTTTAGTGAAAAAAGAACTTCTTGAGCTTGGGTTAGGAGGAATTTAAATGGGACAGACTGAGGTGCCAGCAGGAAGCTGATTACAAACTGATCACAAAAGAATAGGATGTTTAGTGCTGTGGATGTTTGGACTCTAGAACCATGAAGACATCAACTCTAGCATGGCACATCTATTCCCTTTAGGGCTAGTAGTACAGTGTAAAACCCAGCGGAAGCTTCCAGGGCTGAGCAGTAAAGCATATGTGGAAGTGGCAAAAACTGCAGTTCATCGAATGGCCACTTGAGGCTGGCTCCAAAAGGGAGTCAATATCCATAGACCCCCATGTTAAAATGCCCAACTTTAGAGCAGAAATAAACATGTTTAGAGCCTAGTACAAAAAATGGTTTTGACCTCCTATAATTAATTATATAATAATTAAGTTAATTTCCCTATTCATCAACTGTACGGGGGATACATTTTATATAACTCACCAGTTTAATAATATTTAGGCTTGAAGTTACGCACTATTAGGGGCGTGGCCGCTTTGAGTGACAGGTGGCTGCCGTCTCAGGTCACTAACAGCTAGCTGTCTGCTCTGTGGTGTCAGCCGGGCCTGCCTCAATTTCACAGAAGATGGCTCTTTTTGGATTAGCTGGGAGATGGCCAGGATGGCCCCCTTTGAGCTTCGCAACGGCTCTTCAGAAACCTATGGATTACGTAGAGACTGCGTCCATATTTTATACAGTCTATGTGTAAAACCAATCACACCAGATCTGTTTTTTTTTAAGTCTTTTAGGGCAAGTACAATTCAAGTCGTGAGTCAAGCGTAAAGTCTTTCAAATTGAGTTCAAGTCACAAGTTTTTGTAAGCAAATTGGAAGACAACATACATATCTACACAGTCTCCTAAATCTGACCAATACATGACTGAGCATTTGAACACACTTCTGTCAATGCTGTTAAATTGCAAGGCCTGGCTTAAGTTTTGGGATGGCAGTTTGGATCGGTTGACCACATTGGTAACTTGATAAATATTGGATGGATTTCAATGAAATTTAGTACAGAAATGCATGATCCCAGGGTAATCTCTGTCTTTTGATCTAGCACCATTGTCATGTCAGACAAGTCTCAAGACTTCAGCTCTCCCTCACACCCCTCAGCTCTCCAGGCTGCACTTGGCCAAGCTTGTTATGAGAGTGCCACTGTGTGCTATTGACCTTTAACTGTGCAGGTCTCAGGTCAGGAATAAGCAGCCATGATCCTGTCCAGCCTCGTAGATCTGTCATTACCAGAAGCTCTTATGTTTGAGAGTGTCTCGTTTAAGTCTCAGACCTCCGATGGATCCGGGCCCAGAGGCCTGCCGTGACCCCAGGATGTACAGCAGGACTTGCAGCAAAGGTTTTGGCAGGGCCTGTGGTTCCCGTGCAACAGTTTGCTAATGACCTTTACAGCTGTGATATCAGGAGGAAATGTGTTGAATAACGTAACATGGCAGGCCAGACTTTCTTTCCCTGATCCAAAACATTTTACTTCTAAGTATTATATTTTTTTATTGTGTCAGTGTCTTTCAAAGCTTTTCTACATGTAATAGATCATATTTTGTGCTTATTTTACGACTCCCTATAGGCTATCTTGTACATGACAAAAACCTGGCCAAAAATCAGGACTTTTTCTTGGCAGCTGTACACAGACATAACATTTACATGGAATGCAATATTTCCAGTATTAACTTGATTAAGACAACACCCTAAGTAAGAAACTCATGCAAACAGCATTTTCTCATTATACTGACCCTGAAAGGTTCAGTATATGGGTCACATACAGCAAACCACCTGTTGCCAGATTTGTCAGTTCAGGCACCTGTTGATCTCGTTGCACAGAAAAAAATAATTATTAGGTAAATATTTGCCCTCTTTTATCTGCATTATATCGTCATACAGATCTACTGTACATCAGGCTGCTTGGGGGACTTTTGGCTTCATGGCGCAGGTTATGAGCGGTTTTAAAACAGGAAACAAAACTGTCAAAACTGCTTTGAGTCTACAGTTACATGAGACAAGGTGGTATACCACAGTAGCAAAATAACATAAAATGGGGTATGAGGTACTTAATGACCTACCTATGGAGGCTGCACCTGTTGTATAAGTAACCTATAGATACAGCTCTAACCAAATACTATTAGGACATTTACAGTAAGATCATATAAATATATATATATATATATATACATCTGTAAATATATATGTATAAATATATTTATATATGTCAATGTGTGTGTATATATATATATGTGTATAAATATATACATTTAAATATATATGTATAAATATATATGTATGAATATATATATGTACATATGTATGTGTATATATATATATATATATATATATATATATATATATATATATATATATATATATATATATATATATATGTGTGTGTGTGTGTGTATATCTATATGTGTATATCTATATGTATATATATATGTATATATATGTATGTATATATATATATATATTTTGGAATGCATCAAGTTTGAAATACATGTATATCTATCACCTGCAGTAACCTTTAGTGATGAAAAACATTTCACCACAACGTGTTGGTCTGGGATCGAGCACAGCTTCAGGGCGTGGACACAGACTGACCTAATTGCTCAGATATGTTTGTTATTTTAACCTGTGTTGTTGCTTCACCGCTTGGCTTCCAGTTTATCCAAAGTTAGTCTTCTGCGTAGCTCGAGGAGATCAAGAAATACAAAAATGACATTGCTAGAGAATAATATTCTGTTTGATTATCCCAATTCAAATAACATGAAAACCATCAAAGAAGAGCTATGATCAAATAATCTTTTTAGAGAAACTAAAGGTGTGTGCTACTTATGTCAGTTTGTCTTTTGTCCTTTGTTTTGGCTTTTTATACTGAGCCAACATAATGCTTTTTGGTCAGGCAATAGAAACACGATGCCCTGAAACAGTTAGAAGCATCATTCGTCATCATTCAGCTTACAGCTGGAGCTGTGTTAGCTCTACTCTAATGTGCTGTCCAATATCTCTCTGCTCACTTATATATCTTTTTACTGCAACGATTACATCTTTAAAGAGGGGGAACTGACCACCTTACTTTGAAAAAGAAAATCAAATTAGGAATGGCATTCAACACAACACGAAGACAAAAGGACAGCGAGGGGTCAGGCTAAGATTAAGGGCAAAAACAGGTGTATTACTGCCCTGTTTAGTAAATAGTGAGATCCAATCTCTCAGCCTTCCCGTTCCGCTGTCTGTTTGAGGGTAAATACCACCATGTGGCCCTGCAGAATAAATAAATAAATGACAAAGCACTTTTGCCCTGGGAGCAGGACTACTGTAATAACAATACAAAATTAGAACTTCCATTGGTCGATATGAAATATCCTGTAGTCCTCACTACCTCAATCTATCATCATACCTCATTATGGAGAAATCCAAACAGTGAAATACCCGATGTTTGGGTGTTTTTACACCACCAATCTTGGACTCACAGATGTGTATGCTTCGAGCGCCTGGTTGCATGCAAAATGACATAACGTTGACAGCACATGCTCTTGCATTACGCTCGTGTGTTTGGGAGTGTTTTTCACTGAAGTAGATTACACTTATTTTCCATGCTGCTCATCCCTGTGATGTATTATCCACCTAATTCAACTGATTATGAAGCCTTGTTTAATGTATTTAATCACAGACTTAAGATAAGTCTGATTCCACTTTGCGTCTCTCGGTAGCTTTTGCTAGGAATCTACTTTGAAGTGGAAAGCCTCTTTCCTGAGTGCACCTTGCAAAACAGCGGCGGTGGAGGGGACAGTGTTTTAGTGACAACAAAGGACAAACATGATATAAACACACAGTCACGCTGCAAGCGATTTACTGCACCAAGGAAAGAGTGTGCGTTTCATTAAGGCTATTCGCTCATCGCTCTTCTTAGATTTTCCTAAAATCAGAGAAAGAAAGGGCTCGTGTGCAGATTCGGATAAGGATGTTGAATTAATCTCCATTGTGAGTTTGCTTGGAGGTTAACTCTCACAGCCTCCAGATGATGCACTTTGTGTAGACCTGTAACACCCAATGTATGTGTAAAATAGCAGCCTGAAGATTTTTCCTGCCCAGAGGGATAGTTTGGAATTGAAAAAATGAGCTGTTTTAACTTGACCTCCACGTCAAAATGATTACCTCCTGAGAGGAAAGGAAGGAAACATGGAAAGCTCTTGCAATGGAAATAAAAGTATATGTTCTTATGAAGTCATCCACTCAATTAACATGTTTGGATTTAACTTAAAGGACATTTTTGATTGAGTTGCCATTCACTGTGGATGCAACTGGAACTTTGTTGTCTTTAGTCCAAAGCTTGTTTCTAATTCAATTTAGCTGCTGTAGCTAGGCTTTATGAGTTGACATTTTATATGAATTCAGCAAAATAAATCCCCATGCAAGAGTTAGATTACCTTACATTAGTAAGAAAATGTCATCACTAACCAACTAGCTACTTTCAGAGAAGATAATCTGATTAATTGAGGTCAGCTGCACACATGTGCTTCAGGGGTTGATAGTGAAGTGACAGAAAGTGCATCAGTCTTTCTGTTGTACTCCAAACATAACTACAACAAGTCGTTGTCAAAGTTGTGACATTTGACTTCACTTGTCAGTGATGAGACGTAAAGATGATTTATAAGTGTCTGAACTCTCTGTTTACTGCTCACTGTAGTGTTAACTATTGACCTTATTTTTCATAAGGGATAACAAATGAGTGAGTAAGGGAGGTAGTGATTTCCAACTGATGTATGACCAGTGAAAGAACAACACTAAGTCCTTATAGTAAGTAGAACACCATGCAGCAACATTCTCTTCAATTTTTCTTGTATTTTCTCTTAATTTTCTGAAAAAGAGAAAATATATACGAGAAGTCAACTCCAGATGCACCAAATATCTGCTTTTATTCATGTGTGCTGAATGATGAAAGGTGATCATATATAAAGGCAGGTGTTCATTGGAGAGATGCCACCAAATAAAGTCTGTAAGAAAAGGAATTTCATCGAGGACCAGTATGTAAAGCCATTTAGAAGCTGAACTAAAACTAAACATTTTCCTACCTATGAGAAAACATTAGTGAATCCCAAAAACCAATGGGGACTAAAAAATACAAACAAATTGTGGATACAAACAAAATTAAATTTGTCCGTGTATCGCTTCCTGCATTAAGCCCAATGATTCATCTATTAAATATATATGTATACTATACTATATATATATATATATATATATATATATATATATATATATATATATATATATATATATTGGAGCTAGTGCTGCTAGCTACTTTCATTGGAAAAGAGTTAGCAACATTGGGCTGGGTTTTTTGGTTGGATTATTTTTACTCTAGCTGGGCTTTAAGCACAATGGTGCTTTGAGCTAAATGCTAATGTCAGCATGATAACATGCTAAGCAGCAGTGATACGCAAGTAAGGTTTTTAGATATTTTAGTCTGGACCAAAGTGGATCCTACCAACATAACCCCCCCCCCCCGAGCGTAAAATTGTGGAGCAGATTTTATGCAAAAACCAGAACCTCTCCCACAACTCCATTAAAAAAAAAAAAATGTATGACTAATACAATTAAAAATCACAGCGTAATAAAGTGTAATAAATGTGCACGGCTGGTGTGGATACCAGTTTTTGAAAGAACACTTTCTCTCTCTTTCCTTTACTTTCCCATGTTTCCTTTTTTCTTCCCTCCATATGCTTTGAGTCCATGTAGAAAAGCAGGGGGAGCAGTGGTGAGCAGGTCCTGCAGGAGAGAGATAGACTAAGCACAATTAGGGGGCTTGCATTCCTCTCGTTTTTCTATAAATACCCTGCACATTTCCTCTCTTCTGTCTGTGATTCTCATTAAACCAGTGGAAAATCTGCCTGCCTTGCGTGGTAGAGAGAGCCCCTTTATTTCTCTCGGCCTCTGAAAGGGGACATACTGGGTGGCAGTGCTGGTGTGGCATGGGGAGGGAATAATAGATCCCTTATAGGCAGCATTAGAGGTAGTCGAGTAAAAAAGAAAATATAGCTAAGTTAATTCACCTGCTATGTGTGGGGGTTGCAAACCTTCCTTGATCATATAATGGCATTGCATGTTCAGGCTTTGACTTCTGAGTTCCCTGAGTTCATGTGAACTTACAGAGCCGTGCAGTCACTGTCCTCCTTAATGCCGGAGTATGCTCTGCAGAGACCGTCTACCCAAGAAGAACAACATCAGTTGTTTTAGCAAATGCCCCAAAATATATATGTTTACCTTCAAGTGACAAAGAGAAAAGGAGGAGGTTTTGTTTCTTTACATGTCTGCCATGTTTCCCCCCATTTGAATCCATATTGTGTGAAATGTGCACAAAATGCAGATTCAGCATGTGGCTCTATATTTTCATGTACAAATTATAATTACATTTACTGGTGAAAGTTACCAATGACCTTTTATTGGCATCAGACAAAGGACTTGTCTCTGTTCTTGTCTTGTCTTGTTAGACCTCAGTGCTGCTTTCGACACTGTTGATCATGACATTCTACTACAGAGACTGGAACATTGTGTTGGCATAAAAGGAACCGCACTAAGCTGGTTCAAGTCCTATTTATCTGAGCGATCTCAATTTGTACTTGTTAACGATAAATCCTCCATGACAGCCAAAGTCAGTCTTGGAGTTCCGCAGGGTTCTGTACTTGGACCGATTCTATTCACCTTATATATGCTTCCTTTGGGCAATATTATAAGGAACCACTCTATAAACTTTCATTGTTATGCGGATGATACCCAATTATATCTATCAATTAAACCAGATGAAACCAATCAATTGGCTAAACTTCAAGCATGCCTTAAGGACATAAAAACTTGGATGTCTAGCAACATTTTGATGTTAAACACAGACAAAACTGAAGTTATTATACTTGGCCCTAAACGCCTCCGAAACGCATTTTCTAATGACATAGAAGCTCTGGATGGCATTAATTTGGCCTCCAGCACCACTGTAAGGAATCTTGGCGTCATCTTTGATCAAGATCTGTCGTTTAACTCCCACATAAAACAAATCTCAAGGACTGCCTTCTTTCATCTAAGTAACATTGCAAAAATAAGACACATCCTGTCTCAAAATGATGCAGAAAAACTAGTCCATGCATTTGTTACTTCAAGGCTGGATTACTGCAACTCATTGTTATCAGGTTGTCCCAAAAAGTCACTTAAGACTCTTCAGATCCAAAATGCAGCGGCACGTGTATTGACAAGAACAAGGAAACAGGATCATATTACTCCTGTATTAGCTGCTCTGCACTTAAGAGTAGGCTAAAGACTTTCCTTTTTGATAAAGCTTATAGTTAGGGCTGGCTCAGGTTTGCCCTGGATCAGCCCCTAGTTATGCTGCTATAGGCTTAGACTGCCGGGGGACACCTCCCTGCTCTCTTCCTTCTCTCTCCCCTCCTCTCTTCTTCTCCCTCTCTATCTGTATGCATTTATGTAAATGTATGTTACTAACTCACCATCCGGGGTATCATCCCCGGAGTGTCTGTCTCTCATGTGGCAGGTTGCCACTGATAAAGTTTACGTCAGGATCATGAATCGTGACAGCGCCTGCTGACCTGGTCCTGCTGGACACCGGGAAGCCTTATTGACATTTTCCTGGATTCATCCATACTTTCTATTTTTTTTTTCCAACACAACATAATTTCTGTCAAATGTTGTATTTGTACTATGTTGTTTATCCTGTACACACGACATCTATTGCATGTCTGTCCGTCCTGGGAGAGGGATCACTCCTCAGTTGCTCTCCCTGAGGTTTCTTGCATTTTTCCCCCTTTAATTTTGGGGTTTCTTTTAGGAAGTTTTTCCTTGTGCGATGCGAGGGTCTAAGGGTCAGAGGGTGTTGTAACCTGTACAGTCTGTAAAGCACACTGAGACAAATGTAGAATTTGTGATATTGAGCTATACAAATAAATTTGATTTGATTTGAATTTGATTTGATTTACATTTAAAGTACTACACACAAAGCCCTATCTGTTAAAGAAAACATCCTGGACTCATGTGCAGCGAGCAACACAGTCAGGATATTTTGTATGAACAATGAAATAAATCCTGTACTGGCAAAAAACCTAATAAATTCCTTTGTTGTTCTTCTATCAGTTTAAAACATAACATGTCTAATAAAATCAGACATGCACACTCCAAGGGAGAAGGTCCAAATAATTTCAGTGTGTGTGAGCTCTGTTGAAAGCATAATGGTCTCTGTCACTTTGAAACCAAAAGGTATTCGTAGACTTGAAATGTTTTCACGGTCCGAGCAGCGGAAATGTTTGACTCGGGTCAGTCTATTCCCCGAAACACAAATCTGGAGCCATTTGGACACAATAATAAATGCATACAAGCAAACACTTGATAGCACATCATCAAGCTCAAGTGTATCATAAACGCTTGGATATGAGACGGTAATAATAAGATGAGGAGAGAATGATCGATCCGCCCCGGTGATATGAGGTTCAGTGCATGCTGCTCTGACGTCAAGAGGAAACAGAGCTGGTTCGAGACAGGTCCTGTGGTTTCGGTACTTGAAAGGGACGGTGCAGAGTCCACACGAAATCCTCTCTGAGACACTCTGCTCCTGCTCCTTCAGTTCTGGCTGTCCTCTGTGTAGTTGCGCTGAACTTTCTCAAACTTGATCACACACCCATGGGAAGAGCTTTGTTTCAATAACCGATACTCAGAAATGTAACAAACTACTCTGCTGAGCGGATGGAAGAAAAACCCCAAGGTGGAGCACCACTGGATGGATGAATCGTATATAGACAAGAATAAAACATAAATAATAGACTAAAGTCAGAGACAATAACCAGGATCATATTCTAAATTTAAATATGTTGTGACATTAAACTGTTTGGTCATGGTGCAGGTATTAGTTGATAAACAACTATGTTGGTAATTGATTTATTGCAAATTAATTTTCTGTCCAAGTCGTTTACATTATTTGGTGCTGGCCTCTGAAATATGAGGATTCGATGCTTTTATTCATTGTGACATCATTATAATTTTGGGTTTCAGCAAGCTATGTTTATGAGCTTTTAGTCATAACTTGGAAAGAACATGGATGGTATCTCAGAACATTTAAACAACACGTTAATATCTGTTTCCTAGTCGTTGTTCGGACTTGAGGGGGCGTGCACGTGAATTTTCCATGTCGGGAACTCATTTTTTCAGATTATCCTGACACCACATGAATGCAGCACAAATCTAGCAATGTTAGCGAAAGTGAAATATAATTTGTGTATATGTCAAATTCGAATCCGCTACAAAATGTAATGAGTTCTTCCATGGCCCATGCTACCACCAAGTTTCATAAAGAGCGGTCCGGTCGTTTTTCCGTAATCCTGCTGAAAAAAAACATTACGTCTTTGGCGGAACAAACAATAATCAAGCATTGATGAAGCTAAAACCATCTTAGGTAAATCAGCTGTTTCAATGATTCAATGATATACATATGTAATTAAGGCATTAAAATATAGCCCTTGAATTGCTGTTAACAAAACAAGGGTTCGATTGTATGTGACCTATGTAAACTCTGCTCACTGTGCTCACTTTCCCAAGGTGACATGGCAGCTGTGTCTGAACTTAAACCCACCACCACCTGATGAAGCCACACACAATGTCATCTCATTTCGGTTACATGGCTAAATGACCTGTAATGTAATGTCATCAACACCTGGAAAGACTCACTCGCACGACAGGGCCAATATAGACAATTTATTTATTAATTGACAAACCATTTCAGCACTAGACAGATGCAAGAACTGTGTTGGTAACACAGATTCTTGTAGTTGCAGAGCGGGTCTATTTTCCTGGTGCGGAGTCCAGCCGCTGAGCACTGACACCAGACTGCCCGGCCAGACGGAGTCCGCTGGCAGAATAAAGCAGCTACCGCTCCTTTTTATGAGTCTCCACTGCTGTTTAGCTCCAGTCTGGTAGAATCATTCTGGTGTATTATTGCTAAGTGTGTGCATGTGCAGTACATGTGTGTGCTGTAACATTTAAGTAGCTAAAAGAAAAAGGTCTCCATGGCCTTACAAATTACAACTTTTAATGGGATGAAGGAGGTTTGACAGTTGGCTGATGTTAAACACTGTAGGAATCGGAAGTTAAGACATTTAAGTCGTATGTAAATTGGTTCTTCATTAAGTGTGACACTATGATTGATTTTGTTGTTTTCTAAAGGAGTAGGTTGGGATCAATTCAGAGCAGCACATCGCTGCAGCCCCTGTTTGTGAACCTGGAGACGATCAAAATGAGAGGAAAATGTGACATCATGAGGCATACCATAAGTTAAGACAGAACGTTTGTGGTTGGACATGTTTTTCAGTAGTTACAGAAGCCTGAGTCGCGTGTGCCTGCCTCCTTTGTGAATCATCTCTATGTGACAGTATTCATTTTCTGTTTAACAATTGTTGTTTTGGTGGAGGATTTTAGTTGATTTTGTTGCATTTTATTTATTTATTTTGTTTTGGTTTTTCCACTTGTGCCAGATCTTGTGGTTATCGCATGACGAAAGTCCGAAAGCACAGCCTTTTCCGGAATGGGGTGAACAGACTCGGCCAATAGGTCCTTGAGTTTCCACCGCATAACAACAATGTTTCAATTTGTCTAATCGAGGGTATTTAGGCTAAGTAAACTATCACTCTTCAGGATTTCATCTGCAGCCACAGCCCAGTCATGCAGACCTCTTACTCAAACCATTTGTGTGCGGTCGAGAGTGGGAGTGGGGAGGGCAGCCAGTGTAGATGACAGGGGGATTGGATAACTCAGGGAGAAAGTCTGGGACGCAGAGAGTGAGAGGTCTTGGCAAGAAGCTGGAAACCACACGCAGCTAGCGTGATTGTGGTTCTCTCACAGACTTCTCTGCTTTTCTCTCTTTACTTCCTGTTGCAGCTTTCTGAAGCACCTGCATGCCTCGCCTCTTGACCGTTGTGACCTTTGAACTTGGCCAGAGAGACAGTTCAGTTCTCGCCGGTACAGTGTGCTCTGGTATTTAAACAGTGATATATTTTGTGGCTCTACTCCAACATATTAGATGTCTTTCAGTGAACAGTGTAGGGCTCATATATCCTTTTACAGTATATAGTCAAGTGGATTGTATTTGTTCAATAATGAAGAAAGGGCCAAAGGTCTTCTGGCAAAAAGTTAAAAAGCATTTAATCAGATGCCTATTTCATAGTGAAATTCTAAAAACATAGACAATTGTATGGTAACATGGTACAATACAAAAACATGTTACATGAAATAGCCATCTGATTAAATGCTTTTTAGCTTTTTGCCAGAAGAGTGCCATGGGCCTTTCTTTTGTTTAGTTTTTTTTTTACTTCTTTGTCCCTACCAAAGAACACCTTTATTACACTTGTTTTACCTTCCAAGCACTCTGAACCTTTTCTCTTTTGAATTGTCTTTGTATGGAGCCCATTTCCCAAATCAATAAATGTCCACAAGCCTATTGCTAAAGCTAGCTGAAGGGCCAATTACACCTACAGTTGATAGGTTCTTTTAACTTTCGAACAAGACTCTATAGTGAAAGTAATAATTGCAAAAAAGATGATTAAGAGGGCTGCCTCTAAATGACTTATTTACAAAAACTTATGAGCACATCTCTGCTAAACAGAACATTACAAGTGGTGTTCTTGTATGATTCTTTGTGGAGAAACTCAGTTTTACAGATCTAATGATTAAATGAACTAAATGATTAGTAAACAAAATCGCATCAGCCATTGTACTTTGCTAAGTCCAAATGCCTCTTTTACAATGTTAACAAAAGTAACCATGCGTGTATCTACTCCCAAAATGTAATGGGTTCTTCCTAGGCCCATGCTACACCTTTCCACCAAGTTTCATGAAAATTGGACCAGTAGTTTCCCCGTAATCCTGCTGACAATTCAGACAAACCCAAGCTCCATGCTGGAGGTAACTATAAGATAGGCTTGTTGCTAAACTAACAAAACAGCAAGCTACCACCTAGCAATGGAAACAAAACTAAAATGCAAATGTGGCAGTGGGGTGTGGTTACAGCACCGGCTGCTGGTGGAGAGATGGGAGTGTCTCAGCTGGAGATCAGACAGCTGGACAGAATCAGGTAATCAGTCACACAATAGAAGTGTGGTGGTAACCTGGTTACAATTCAGACATAAATATTGTACTTTTTTTTACTTCATTCATTACAACTACTATTTACTGTGCAAACGAAGGTTTTACGTACATTTAACTCAACTGTATATCATGTAGATAATGCTTTCTCCACCAACTACAACAGTGAAATGCTACTAACTAATTAATGCATCAGTTACAATAGTTCACTAGACACCACCGCTCCTCTAACAAAGAAGATAATAAAACAGAGAACGCAAGCTCGGTGGCTTAGCTCCCAAACTCGCAAACTAAAACAAAAGTCGAGGAAACTTGAAAGGAAATGGTGTTCCACCAAGCAGGAAGAATCTCGTTTTGTCTAGCTAGATAATCTTAAAACATATAAGAAGGCTCTCCAGTAATGATTATTGTTAGAGACTAAATTATTCTGGTACCACTTATCTTCAACCACCGGAATCTTAGAATAGCTGCAACACCTGAAATATATCATCATCACAAACTTAACCAACTAACTTCAACAATTTCTTCCTCTAAGCCAGGGGTGTCAAACATGCGGCCTGGGGGCCAAAACCGGCCTGCCAGAGGGTTCAATCCGGCTCGCGGGATGACTTTGCAAAGTGTAAAATGTATTTGTTTTGATCATAAAGTAAGATACTTTTTTTAATTTCAGATACCTGTGACAAAATGTTTGTGCCTTTGTAGATACACTGTGATCTCTAAGTTGTAACACACATGTGTAAATGATAAACTGAGGCATAATATTGTTGAAATTGCGACTTTTTTTCTTAAGAAATTTCACGTTGTAAAAAGATAGTTCATTACATATTTTTTCAGTATGTACTTTTACTTTTTTGCACTAAAACAAAGGGAAACAGTTGGAGTTGTCGTTATTTATAGGTTATTATGCTGTGATTTTACTGGTCCGGCCCACTTAAATTGTGCTGTATGTGGCCCCGGAACTAAAATGAGTTTGACACCCCTGCTCTAAGCCATCAACCTGTCTCTTAGACCCGATTCCAACAAAGCTGTTTAAAGAAGTTTTACCCTTAATTAACATCTCGTTATTAAATATGATCAACCTGTCTCTATTATCTGGCTATGTACCACAATCCTTTAAAGTAGCTGTAATAAAACCTCTTCTTGATCCAGAGGTTTTAGCCAACTATAGACTGATATCTAACCTTCCCTTTCTCGCTAAGATCCTTGAGAAAGCCGTCACATAACAGTTGTGTGATTTTTTACATAACAATAGTTTTCAATCTGGATTTCAATCTAGAGTTCATCATAGCACAGAGACGGCACTGGTGAAAGTTACTAATGACCTTCTATTGTCATCAGACAAAGGACAAAGGATACCCAATTATATCTCTTAATCAAGCCAGATGAAACCAATCAATTAGCTAAACTTCAAGCATGCCTTAAGGACATAAAAACTTGGATGTCTTGCAACTTCCACCGAAACGCATTTTCTAATGACATAGTAACTCTGGATGGCATTCATTTGGCCTCCAGCACTACCATACAAAATCTGTTATCTTTGATCAGGATCTGTCTTATAATTCCCACATAAAACAAATGTCAAGGACTGTCTTCTTTCATCTACGTAACATTGCAAAAATAAGACACATCTTGTCTCAAAACGATGCAGAAAAACTAGTCCATGCATTTGTTACTTCAAGGCTGGATTACTGCAACTCCTTATTATTAGGTTGTCCCAAAAAATCCCATAAGATCCAAAATACTACGCCATGTGTATTGACAAGTACTGGCTCCAGGTAAAAAACTAAATAGAACTTAAATTTCTTCTCCTGACCTACAAAGCCATTAATGCCAGTTTATCTTAAAGATCTCATAGTACCTTATAACCCAACATTGCGCTCCCAGACTGCAGAGTTACTTGTGGTTCCAAGAGTCTCTAAAAGTACAATGGGAGCCAGAGCCTTCAGCTATCAAGCTCCTCTCCTGTGGAACCAGCTCCCAGTTTGTGTTCGGGAGGCAGACACCCTCTCTACATTTAAGAGTAGGCTAAAGACTTTCCTCTTTCATAAAGCTTATAGTTAGGGCTGGTTCAGGCTTGCCTTGAGCCAAGCACCTAGTTCTGGATCTATCTTTTTCACATACGATCACATCATCATTTCTGTCTCATCGATTGTCTATGTTGTATTTTTACTATGTTGTTTATTCTCAACACACAACATCTATTGCACGTCTGTCCGTCCTGGGGGAGGGATCCCTCCTCAGTTGCTCTCCCTGAGGTTTTTTCCATTTTTCCCCCTTTAATTGTGGGGTTTCTTTTGGGTAGTTTTTTTACTTGTGCGGTGTTTTAACTTTTACTTTATTTTAAGTACATTTCGCTTTTACTTTCTATGGAGGACTACTCTCACAGTATGATATCACTACTTTTACTTAAGTAGAGGGTCTGAATAACCTCCTCCAGAACTTTGAATCCAATGTGCTGGAGCCAACACAACAAAACATATGTCGCTGTCCTTATACTTAACAACTGCACTGTAAATATAGGTACATGCAGTACTGTAGGCCTTAAAGTTGAACGATACAATATGCGATGGTGCAAATAGCCATACAATCACCAGCACTACCTTTATTTGTGAGGTCATGGCACTGCTTACCTTACCCAACTCCTCCATCTCAGTTTCCTGCATCGATTTAGGATCATAACTGGCCTCATAAAAGTTTGAGAGGGGACGTGAGAGCCAAAATCCAGACCCAGCCAGCAAGTTTTAATGGTACAGGTTTATAATGAAACACTCCTTGAGCCTTTCTCCCAAAGCGCTGACGTTATCCACTGGACACACGCGCATATTAAAAGCGCACGCTATTTATAAAGTGTGGGACTATCAGCGAGGCAGGGCGGCGGGGAGTTGAGAAGAGCATTGTGTGTGTGTGAGAGAGAGAGAGCGAGAGAGAGAGAGAGAGAGAGAGAGAGAGAGCGCGAGAGAGAGAGAGAGAGAGAGAGAGAGAGAGAGAGAGAGAGAGAGAGAGAGAGAGAGAGAGAGAGATCCAAATCCAAAATGACCGCTACCCGGAGGTTTATGTGCCTCGGCTACACTGTGGAGTTTTGTCATGAGGGGTTTTGGCCATTTGAGCGGATGAGCAGAGCGCTGTGTTATTGTAAAGAGCAGATGTTTTGAGGTCACCGCTTCTCGATCCGCCTCCCTGCAAGTGTTGACACTTGTGGGTAGGATTCATACTTAATGAGGGAATCATGATGTGTGGGTTGTGGCCCATAGGAAACACAGAATGAGCACCCCAGCCGTTCACATCCTCAAGCTCCGAAGATTAGCTATAACAGTACCCTGCAGTTCTGATCAATCCAACCTCTTGTTTTGAGGTTTGTGCAGTGACATTTCTGCAACTGTGTGATATTTAAAGGCAAACAAAGAGTTTCTATAATTATTCATCCACTGCAGCATTTTTATTTCAGGTGCATCCACGTTGCTCATCCCTGGTCAGAGCCCACTGCCTCCACCTGCCTGCTCCACTCAGACTCTAATGATTTCTTCTGAAGTTCAAATATTCCCATGTGTGGTCACCGCCAGTCTGCGGTGTCTGGTTACCACTCTCCCCCAGCAGGCTACTTTCAACATTCCTGCCCGGCCCTTGAGCACACACCTATGATGTCATATCCTGCTTGAGGGGCTCCTGCTCTTTCCTTCATGGTTAACAGGAAGTTTTTCGGTGCAGCAGACGGTATCTCAAACATGACTCAGGTTAGTCTTGATCTGATAGCTGAGCGTTACCTCCTGAAACGATTGTGGACTGGTCAGGAAAGTCATCCCTCAAATTGACTTCTAGTGTTTCCCAGAGCATAAAAATCCATTCTGATGAATTATGGTTGATGCACTAAACTAATCGACAGCACCCCCCCCCCCCCCCCCCCCCCCCCCCGACTTTAATCTGTGTCACTTATTAGGCTTCATCAGCTTTAATTAAACGCGCTGTGCGAAGATGAAGTCGTCATTTGTCAGAAGTAACTGCTATCTCGACCCGACAGAACTGACACATGGAAACAAAGACTTAATGCATCACAGAGGCTTAAAGGGCCCTGGTTTCTGAGTATGTGATTGGTGGATGGTGAGACAGGAGTAAACATGAACCACCATCTGTAGCTCTTCTGAGGACTGATGAACTCTGTGTGTGTGTAATG
Source organism: Cottoperca gobio (assembly GCF_900634415.1). Lineage (NCBI taxonomy): Eukaryota > Metazoa > Chordata > Actinopteri > Perciformes > Bovichtidae > Cottoperca > Cottoperca gobio. Next base: position 4,990,858 of record NC_041373.1, read on the forward strand.
AGCCACAGCATGAACTCAGTGAGTACTGTCTAGTTACCATTCATTGCGCTTCTGCTGCCATCTGCTGGTAAACAGGAGAACTATTCACTTCTTACTTAAATACAATTTAATTTCGCACACGGTAAGAGGTTAACAGACTTG